>NW_004524682.1:8394923-8406402 GCF_000260255.1 Octodon degus | reverse complement strand
AGAAGAAGAAGAAGAAGAAGAAGAAGAAGAAGAAGAAGAAGAAGAAGAAGAAGAAGAAGAAGAAGAAGAAGAAGAAGAAGAAGAAGAAGAAGAAGAAAATTTGTAGTGGTAAAATAACCCATCTGATTGAAAATGCAAACATAATTTGCCAGAATATTTGTTCCACTTTCCAGATGATTTACTTCAAGGAAATACTGAGAACAGCAGAAATTGTTAATTACCATCAAATGAATTCTGAAAAATTTCATTCTAAGGTCATTTGCCGTTAGTTCAGTGAAGTTCTTATTTGAACAGAGTTTTTCTAGTTGCACATCACTGACTTGTTTAAGCAAAAATAAAAGAAACCATGATTGACTGACAGACAGCTTTTCTTCCACTATTTATGGAGCATTTAAGCAAAAATAATTAGTCCTAAATAAGTGACTGAATAATAAAGTTCAGGTTCCTCCTTGTCCCCAGGGGTGCTCATTGTGACTAGTTTGGAGGAACATAATCCAGTCTTTGTACGGGCAAGGCACTGCCCATTTATTGGCTTTGCTCCCTCATTACTGCTCCCACCTCCTCTCCCCCATTGCATTTCTGGTACTGCCACCAATTAATTAACTGTGGACTTTATGCTAAGAACATTTTAAGAAAATAAACATTCTGTCACACAGCCATGATACCAATTTCCAAAGCTAGCCCAATGAATCATTACAAGGGACATACGAATATCATAGATGTATATGAAACAAATCCATATTTCAGGACCCCAAGTTAAAGCTGAATCATTTAACTTCAGTTCTTCTTGTACAAATGAATTGCTACCTAGCTCTGTGTTGGCAACTGATGGTTATATTCAGCATATCATTCATTGTTATTCATTTCACTTAGAAGGCAAACTCCTAGAAAATTCCACTTTAGCGTCACTCAAGGACTCCTATATGAATATTTATAACTGGTCTATTTTGTTTTAGCTATTTTTTACTCTTAAATCAAGTAAACGAGGGCAGGGAGTTAACGCGCTGTTCTAAGCACCTGCCTGGCAAGCACAAGGACCCAAGGTTGATCCCAGGGACCACATGTCATTTTGGCCCCATGCCGAGCGAGCCAAGGAAACCAGGTGTGGTGGCGCACACCTGTGTTCTCAGCATGGGGAGGCTGAGACAGGAGGGTCACTATGAGTATAAGCTATGTACTGAAACCCTGTATTAGATAAATAAATGAATAATTCAATAAAAAGATTTTTTAAAAAGCAACCCATTTCTTTCCATCATTGGCTAGCTTTATATTAAGCACAAACAAACCAACTAGCAAAGACAATTTTGCCATGAGTTATCACAATGACTTGTCAGTGGAAATATAAATTTTGACAAACTAAAACCAAATATTCATGAAATCCGAACTTTTCAAATGCTAACTATAATAGTCAAAAGGATTTAAAACCTATTACTATGCTGATAAAAATAATGGTTATTCTTCAAAATCTACTTTTAAACTAATCATCAGGATGAGATATCTTTTTTTGCACCACATCCATTATTTTCTCATATAAGGTTACCAATCATACACCTATTTTTGATTGCAATTGTATTCTTTTGTATTGTTTTACCCAAAATACCTTTAATTCAAATGCTCTTGCTCTAAATGAAAGTTAGGCGCTCCTGCTTTCCTCCCCACAGTAGATAGTTCCACTTTGTCACACACGTCGTAGAAATCAGAAGTTTAAGCATGAATTAAAAATATTGTACCTCAAGGGTATTATCTATCCCTGACAACTATTTTGCAAAATGCTGAATGTTATTTATATTTTATGTGCAAGGAAAATTCCTACTGGTATAGTAAGAAATTAGATTATGTTTTTGAAAAACAGCTTGAGAAAAGAAAAATCAGAGCTTAACACTATAAATGAATAGTATCTCCTACCCTGGATTGGATACTTTACCTTACCCCCTAGGCAAACATGGCTTATCTAGTGGTACAGTGTGACTGTGATACCTGAAATTACATTGCTTGAATCTTTGACTCCACAACTAAGAAGTAAATGCTATGTTTCTACTGTACTCTGTTCTTAAAAATAAGTCAGTTGTGATATTTAGAGTGGTTTTTAAATACTTTTGTTAATTCTTTTCTTCTTTTTTTGTATTTTGGGACAGGGTCTACAGGGTCTATAGGGCCTCACTGTGTAGATCAGACTCATAGTGATTCTCCTGTTTTCAGCCACCCAAGTGCTGGGATTACAGGCATGTACCACCACACCCAGTCTCAATCAGCGCGCCCCAGGGGCACGGCCGGCACAGCAAGCAGGGGACCAAACCCCAGCTGCTGCACTCTGCCTAAGTAGGAGAAATTCTTTACAATCATTTATATGCATAGAATAACTGAAATTTCTTAACCAAGCAAGAATCATAGGTTTCTTAGAGGTCAGTCATTTGATATGAAACTGCAATTCAAAGGATCTCAATATTTTGAAGGAATGAATTTCACAAGACTTCTATTTAAGGGAAAAAGCTAAATAAATATGTATTGGACAGGCTTAACTATTTCATTTGATAAACTTTTTGCTTTTTTTAGGAGTTTATTAAAATTCTACCTACTCATTTTTATTTATGGTGTAACCGGTTCACTGTGAAATGTCATTTATATAACAATTCATTGCATTCTCAAAATGCAATTTTTACTATATTAGTTGTGTAAACTAATATAAACTTTGAAACCTTGCTTTTCCTTAATTAAAGGTAGAGAAAATGGCATTTAACACACACACACTCTCTCTCTCTCTCTCTCTCTTTCTCTCTCTCTCTCTGTCTCACACACAAACACACACACACACACACACACACACACACTCATACACTGATAACACTGGTCAAGTTGGATTTCTCCTATTTTCAATCTGCAGTCTCCTCTTTGTTGTATAGATGCAGTTCATCTCTTCTATTACTGTCACTGAGGGCTGATTTATGCATGTAACTTGAGAAATATAAAAATTAAATGAATTATGTGTATGTAGGATTATAGGATTTTAACAGACCCTTTAAAAACCTTCACAAAATGATTAGTAAGATCATTTGTTTCAAATGAAAAACCTGCCCTTCATCCACCCTCATTGTTCTTAGTCCTTTGATTTCAATTCCTTGGTCAGCATTCTACGTACATGACTTTCTTCTCTTTAGCTATATCTCTCATAGAACTTCCTTTTCAATGTTTTTCTACTCTGTGCTCATATACCTGCCAAATTCTGCTCATTGAAACTTACTCCACACTTCTATGGCTTTGGACAAGTGGTGAAAATGATTTAGAGTTTGATAAACTCGATGCGAGGTAAGAAGGTACTATGGATGAGCTTAAGATCAGCTGGATGAGCTCTTGAATTGGCACTAGGTGTATGGCATAAAGAAGTGACTGTATGACTTCAAATTTTAGACTGTCAATTTAAAACTAAAATCCAGCAATTACTTAATCCAAAGGATGCTGTGAAAAATGGTATTTTCCTTTCACAGTATCTATTGTACTTTTCAGCTTTTATTTACTCTTTCAGCTTCTGACACTATGGAGACAATAACAAGTTTACACATGTAAGCCTGAGTTATTTCACTTATGAGTTTGGGCTCTAGTTGCATCCATTTATCTATAAATGCCTCAACTTTATCTTTTTTATAGATGAGTAATATTGCATTGTGTAAAAATACCTCATCTTTTTAAATCCATTCCCCCGGTGTTGGCCTTTGAATTGTTTCCAAGATTTAGCTGTGACAAATTGGGCTGGAATAAACATGGGTGCACATGTATCACTGCAGTATGATGTTTGCAGTTCTATAGGGAAAAATACTCTAGAGGGGAACAGCTCAGTTGAAAGGGACTGCTAAACCTAGGGTTAAGAGGATTTTCCACAATGATTTTCATAGTGGTTACACTAGTCTACACTTCCACCAACAGTTGAAAGTGATCCTTTTTGGCTACATCCCCTCCATCATTTGCTATTGATTGATCAATTTTCATGCTTATGTTTGATAATCTGAACAACTAATTTGAGACAACAATATGTGCTATAACAATCACTGTTGAAATTTTATTCTTTTGTTAGTGCAATTCTGTATCATTTCTATTTTTTTACTACTTTGTATTCTCTTTAAAAAACATACAAATAAGTTAAAAAAATGAAAATCAGTATTTTTAGTAATGAGTAGGCACTTCAAAAATCACTTCTCATTACAACAACTCAAAAAATCCTTAATATAGAACTATTTTACATTTAGGAAAACAAAGTCTTAAAAGTACAATGAGCTTAGAGCACAGTTTTAATCCAATAGTGTGAATGTATGTTCCTTTAACACACTGTATTCTCTTCCTAGATGTGAAACATACGCATAACTTTCAGAAATTTTGAAATAGTATTCTGTGAGAGAGTTTATTAATTTTAGAATTTTTTCCCATGTGTGAATAAGCCTAGCCCAGAAAGGGACATGAGGGGACCATGCCTTACAACATCACAGAACAGGACAGTTGTGCGGCAGTGCTATGTTGGGGCAGAGTAATGCTTCTCTTTGTCCTATCACATAAATGCCATGAAATTGAAATCTAAGTACCTAGTTATGTGTAAATGTAGACAATGCACGTGAATTTCAATGGCTCTAAATAATTAACGCAGATGATAGACAAAATGATCAAAGAAATATACCACAGATGGCACTACCTTTTATGAGAGACTTATATCTCCTATAATCTGATTTCTAGTTTGCTGAGGGTCAGTAATTTCCATGCCATTTTCCATTTAGTAACAGAAAAAAATATATATATATATATATTATATATATATATATATATAATTTCAAAACACTTCAAATTAGATTAATTTTATTCTTTTGATTTATTTCTGAATATGATGGTGATAGTAAGAATTAGAAAACTGGAACATAATAGTTCATAAATCTTTGCATTAGTTCAAATTTTTGTTTCTAATAAATTAGAATATAAAATAAAACATACTAAGAATATCATAAAGTCAATCTGGCTAAAGTCTCACATTCTCAACTGGAAGATACATGTTTCATTTCTCTATTAAATTTGAATATAAGCTCCTGAGTCCCAAATCTACTCCCAAAATTTGTTAGCTGGCAGATCATTTCATGGGAATTCTTTTTTTTTTTAAATATATTTTTTATTTTTATTTTTATTTTTTTTTGACATCAGTTATTTTTATTTTAAAGAAAGAAAAAAAATAAAAACAGTGGTACAAAATCTCAAAACAAGATTTTAGGAGAGTAACAATGGTTAGTACATTGTGTGTTGTTATTGCCAAAATAGTTTCTCATTTTATAAGACATAGGCAAGAAATAATAAGCAAATAACATAGGTACAAACTTCTTTTTTTATAAGTCAACAGAAAATGGAAATATACTTTTTAAAGTTTCTAATACTAGAAGATATCATACAATGTCTTTTTAAATAAATTGTAAGTCAAAGATACAGTATAAATCTTAGAACAAAAATTAAGATTAAGCAATATTCAGAAAATTAAATGATTCAAAACAATTGAACTAAGAAAAAGTTTTCATGATAGCAAAGAAGTACTAAGAGTAAAACATAAGATAAATACTGGAATGGCAAATAAATGACCAGCACTTTTAACAGTTTGAGGATAGGATATCGCACAAAGTTCTAATGTGTTGTGGACATGCATAATGACTGTGACAGTTACTGGTGGCTAGGCGTCACTTGTAGAACTGAGCTACAGCTATTTCTTTGAAATCCACCCTGTAGACTCAGGTAGAATCATGACTCATAGGGTGGAAGAGAAGTCTATTTGTAGGGTGTGCTGATGAAAATATTCTGCTGCTCAACACAAAGGAATAACTAAAAGACTACTATTGTAAACCTCTTACTCTCCTTTGTTTGTTTGCCCTATTAAGCCCTGAGAGTTTCAGTCTCCCGTCCCTGGTTGTCAAATGCTTCAGTATACAGGATTGAAATCCCATTCAAGCCAGCTATCCCCCTACTGGGAATTTTCCCAGATGAACTGAAGACATCATATCATAGTGCTATATGTGTGCCTATGTTTGTAGCAGCACAATTTATGATAGCCAAACTTGAAAACAACCAAGATGCCTGTCACTTGAAGAATGAATGAAAAAGATGTGGTATTTTTTATACAATGGAGTATTACTCAGCTATAAACAATGATAAACTTGAAGCATTTATATTTAAGTGGATGCCACTTGAAGATATACTCATAAGTGAAATAAAACAGACCCACATGTGTAAATATCATATAGTCTCCTTAGTATAAGTACTCAAAGAAAGAAATAAAAATAGAAATATATAACAAAATTAAAAGGAAAGTGAGAACTTGAGGATTGGACAATGAGAAGAGGGCAAGGAGAAAAGCTAGGAAAAAAATACAGGCGCAAAGCCATACATTTATATGCACAAGATGGGTAAGGCAATGATCCTGAGAAATATCAGCAGGTTTTTGAAACTAGCAGTTAACTGATAGGATTCCCACTATGCCTAACTATATATGCTGACACCAATGAACTAAACAACTTCACTGAAGTAAGCAATATGTAATAGAAGGGTAACACTTGGAATGTCTGTCATTCTGGTTTCCTAAATACTTACTGCTTGTCATGACACACCAATTATTGCCGTACTGTCTCTCAAGTAAAATTTTTTTTTTTTAAAGGATAAGAGGGCTGGAGAGATGACTCAGTGGTCTAAAGCACCTACTTAGAACAAGCTTAGCAAAGCATCAGGGACCGCGGTTCAATCCCCCAGCACCACATGCCAGCCAGCCCTGCCCCCTGGTGGCCTGAGCCGGTCACACACACACACCACTCTCTCTCTCTCTTTCTCTCTCTCTCTCTCTCTCTCTCTCTCTCTCTCTCTCTCTCTCTGTCTCTCTCTCTGAAATAAATAAATAAATAAAAAATTTAAAAAAAAAGGATAAGAAATGAAAAAAGAGACAAGAAAAAAAATATCACAGGACTGTCCTGCTACAATGCTGCATATGGTTAGATTTCTAAATTTCTGTCTAAAAATATATAATTGTTTAATCATGTTTTTAAAATATTTTTTATTTTTTTTATTTTTTTCTCCATATTCTGTAGAGACTTAATGTTTAACATACCAATACTACATGGAAAATACCTGTTCCATGTTATGCCTAAGATGTTTGATATTCAGACAGATAGTGAGGTTGAACCCAACTGCATATGTTGTAGGGTAATAATAAGCTTCTCCTCTGGAGAGTTAACCTAAGTTTGCAGACCAAAAATTAGAGAAAAAGAAGGCCGCAAGGACAGCCAACATTTTGGCCCTATCCTTTCAAGGTCAGTGAAGACTCAAGACATAATAGAACCTATACTGTAACATCATGTAACTCAGTTGTGTCCCAAATTTCCTGATCAAGGAGATTATGAGGCCACAGAGCAAAGTGATCGATGATGTAGAGTGTGCCTAAGGAGAGTCACGTGGAGATAAAACATTCTCTCAGGCTTTCACAGAGAACAGATTGGTCAAGCAATGGCCATTACTCATCCACATGACTGATACCGACAAAGGATCTACAAACTGTGGTACAGGGTAACAGGATAAATCCTGAGGGGACTTGACAGACATTATCAGATACAAAAGACAATTCTTGTTATATATGTCTTCCTTTATCTTGGTCTTAAACGTCCAGCAGAAAAGTATAAAAATGAAGTATAAAAATAAAGCAATATTAGTATGCTGAGCTATAAAAGGCTCAAATCAGCAACTTCTGACATTGCCAGTCCTACAGATAACCCACTACTATTATGGACTACTAGAATATTTTGGATTATTTTGCTGAATTCACTCACCTACAATATTTAAATGGCAATGGAATACCCATCTCTAACAAAACTAAACAAGAAAAGGGGATACAAATGAACAACCATTTTGTATCTGTATATACAAAATAGTTAGGATAGATACACAGCTACTTTCTCTTAATTCAATGAGAAGAAAGATTTGTACTAATACTATTTGGACAGGATATTGTGTCTGCATCTTGTACTATAAATGACCACTGAGAAGATAAGAATAAGCATTGCATTAACTATTGAAACTGTCCTATTAATCGGTCTTGAAACTGTCTCATTGATCTCTGTTTATCAATAAAATTAATTAAAAATAATAAAATAAAAAATATTAGAAAGGAAAAGTTTTTTCTCTATACTTATACAAAAACAAGAAGTATAAATGTGTTATTTATTGGGCCATCTCATAAAAGAATGGCAGATAAAGATTTTCTTCTATTATAAATATTATTGTTTTGTTATTGTTGAATTCAATAACTTACTTCATGAAGTTTACTTAAAAGAGAGATTTGGAAAAAAGTTTTTTGTAAAAATTACAAAAATACGATAAAATACAAAGATTTTTGAGGTTTTTTGTGAAGAGACCCATTTACTTACATCTTTTTCCTATTCTAAGTTACATACTTTTCATTTACAGAAAGCCTAATGCTGGGCATGATAGCACACACCTATAACCCCAGCACTTGTGAGGCTAAGGCAGGAGGAGCCTGTGAGTTTGAGGCCAGCTTGGGCTGCACAGTGAGTTCAAGGCCAGCCTAAACTGTACAGTGAAACTATCTCTAAAAGACCAAAAACAAACAAACAAAAACAAATGTAAAGATAAAGTCTAATTTTTTGTGTCAAAATGAATATTGTAAAAATACAATTATAAATTTCTTGTATGACATGTGAAACATTGTGTCATTAATGATTTTTTTTCATTGTTTTTCTTTCAGCGGACTGTGGAGGACCTTTTGAACTTTGGGAGCCAAATACGACATTCAGTTCTCCAGAGTTTCCGAACAGCTACCCTAATCAGGCTTTCTGTAAGAGTCACTTATTTTCTGAGATCCCTATATCAAGGTTAGATCCCCATGAGTGCAGCGAGGTTAACTGGTCACACACAGGCACAGCCAGCAGTGCTTGCCTACAACATTGCTTAATATGATAACAAAAATTAAAATAACAACTGACAACTTTTTAATTACATATTTCACAACATTTAAAGCACTAATGCTCAATACTGATTTTTTTCAGTCAGTTCTCACAATAATTTGTAAAAGTAGTAGCCATTATTACAATTCCAAAGTAAAGTTGGGTAACACCATTAAGTAGGAGAGCCAGTCTTACCCAGGTACTTCTTTCTCTCCCAGTCTTACTTGCCTTGCTTATGAATGCAATGTCCAGAGTGGGTATGAAAAGTTTACAGTTTGGTAGAGCAAAGTTAATTGTAAGTGTAAAAAATAAAGAACCAGTTACAACATGCACACTTTTGGCAAATATATGGTAAAGACTATTAAGCACAAACCAGGTAATGTGATTAGATGCCAGCATAAAAGAGGAAATAATAAGGAGAATCACTAAAATACCTAAATATAGGGAGAATAGTTTGCAAAAACTGCACACAGACTGCCTCAATGTCAATGTTGCTGCCTAGGGAAACCCATGAGGGCTACATAGGCTTTGCAGAAAAGATGCAGCGACCCAAACCATCCTGCCAAGTGTCTGTCTCATTAGGTCCAGGCTGGCAAGCACCCAAGTTCCTCTCAGGCCTTTGCCTCTTTAGAGCCACTGTTCTAAATGGAAATTTCTACCAGTGAAAGAGCTGCTCCACTGACAACGAAAACATGCACGAGAAAACTCCAACCTTTCTTCCCTCAGAGAGGAAGATATGAGCATCAATTTCAAAGTCAAGTGGTACCCCTTTTATAAGGAAATATCTGACGAAAATAAACAGCTGTTAATCTAACTAGACTTGAATTAAAGCACCTACTTAGGCAGATGCAGCAGCCAGGGTTCAATCCCAGGCATGCCGTGCCGGCTGTGTGCTGAGATGGAGACTGAGACTGGGCGTGGTGGCACTAGCCTGTAATCCAGCTCTTGGGAGACTGAAAACAGGTGGATCACTACAAGTCCAGTCTACGTAGTGAGACCCTGTAAACTCTGTACTAAAATACAAAAAAAAAAAAAAAATCTAATTAGACTTGTATGAGGAAACATAAATTACAATTTCTACTTCAAACTGAAGATAAATTTCTAACTTATCTGTTAAATGAAGTAATGATCCAAAACCTTCAAAAAGAATCCAAATATGAAATAATTAGGTGAAATTAATTAAATTTATTTATTTACCCGAAATATACTAAGCACTTTGTTAGACATTAAAATTCATTAAAGAAAAAAGAGAATGATAGTTATCTATATGAGAATCTGGCTTCACCAACATTATGAAATGTTTGAGATAAGACTAAAATAAAAATCAAAGCAGTATGCTGCAAGGAGGTGCACATAAGCTCTTAACGTGCAAACACAAGAAAGTATCTTTTAGCTCTCTAAAGAAAGTTTAATGATGGTAATATGTGTCACTGAAAGTGTGAAAGAATTTTGTACCATATTCTGAAGTTGGAATTTTATTCCAAAAGCATCAGGGAGGTGTCAGTTCACAGGAAGATAGCAGTTAACAGGGGCAGGGCCTGACTGGTGATGTCATTCCCTGAAATAGGAGGAAGGAGCATGCCAAACTGAAATTCTGCTTTCTCTTTAGAATCTGTTGGACTTAAGTACATCCATATGCAGTAATATTTGGAAAAATTCATCTACATCTCAAAAGTAACAGCAAATATTTAGAAATCCCTAAAAAAGAAATCTCAGGACTAGCAAGGTAGCTCAGTGCTCTAAGCGCCCACCTGGCAAGAACAAGGACCTGGACATGATCACTGGTATCACATGCCATGCTGGCCCCAGAACCCCGGGCATACTGTGTCAGCCGCTGAAACTGGGCATGGTGCCACACAACTGTAAACCCAGCACTGGGGAGGCTGAGACAGGAGGATCACTATGAGCCCGAGCCAAGACACTATAAACATTAAAAAAAAAAGAAAGAAATCTCATTCCTTAAAAGCAAATAAAATCTGGATTATGTTTCTACAGTATTTAATAAACTATATTGAACTGGAAAATAAAGCAAATAAAATCATGAGAGGAAAGCACCTAGAACAGAATATGAAGACTAAAATAGTCTCAAAATGAATAAAAAGTAATGCTGACAAGTTTTTCCCAATGAACTAACAGCATGCAACATATGTAAAAAAAAAAAAAAAATTCCAAATTTTACAAACATATTAACATTTACTTGACTATATATTGAATTTTAATCACTTAATTTAAAATAAATTGAATCATAATAAATTAAGTGAATTGAAATAAAATATTAATATTTTTATATTCATAAATGTTATACTACAAAAGAATGTGCCTAGGTTCTGTATTCACTTAATATAAAAAATTCATTGATGAAACCTTATTTCAAATTTAACAGACATTTTACTGTAAATATTTTTGTCTAAACCACCAGTATATTTGGTAATCAAAAAGTAAAACAAGGGGCCAGCAAGATGGCTCAGTAGAATAAGTGCTTCCCTGGCAAGCGCAAGTCCCTGAGTTCAATCCCCAGTTCT
>NW_004524682.1:8388805-8394673 GCF_000260255.1 Octodon degus | reverse complement strand
CTCTCTCTCTCAAATAAATAAATAAATAAAATTAAAAAAAATCTGTAAAACGATCTGCAATTCTACACAGATAGTGGAGAAACCAAAAGAAGTGTATTGTGATTTAAGCGTTGCTTTTATTTTAAGACGTCTGTGATTTAAATGCACTAAAGGAAAAACTGTACAATTTAATTTTCCAAATTGTTTGGATTTTATTTCTTATAAGGTGTTTGGATTTTAAACGCACAAGAAGGAAAAAATATACAGCTTCATTTTCAAGAATTTGACTTAGAAAATATTGAAGATGTAGTTGAAATCAGAGATGGAGGAGAAGCTGATTCTTTATTCTTAAGTAAGTCTGCAATATGGAAACTGTGAACTCTGCAGAGCTTGAAACTGATGCACAGAGCAAATCTCAACAGGCACAATCATTTTTACAACTGACAAAATGAAGATACAATAGGATAACATATTGTTGTTTATGTAGAACATTCCATATGGGGCACAGTTGCATTGTTAGTATAATAATGCTCATCTTCAGAGTTTTTGACAAATGACGTTCAACATTTTCAAGTGATTAGTTCCTACCAGCAAACAGCCTTAACACTTGCAAACCAGGAGGGCCAGAGAGATAGCTCAGCAGAGTAAAGCGCCTGCTTAGGCAGAGCAAAGTGCCCAGGATTAAATCCCCAGCGTGTCATGCAGGCTCCGCCTGCAGGGCACGCTGAACTTGGCAGAAAAGAGGAGAATGACTATGAGTCTGATCTATGTAGTGAGACCCTGTAGACCCTGTAGACTCTACAGACTCTGTACTAAATACATTTTTTTAAAAGCTTGCAGATCAAAAGCTAAGGACATATATTACTGTAAATTCTGGCCAAATGCCCTTTTGCAGTCAGGATACAATGACATAAACACTGCAAGCAGTGGATGCTGAGTCCTTGGGAAGCTCTCCCTTGCACATAAAGGAGCACAGTGGAGAAGATGCCTTCCCCCAGACAGCCTTCTCCAGCAAAACCCCACAGAACACTAGGCTGTACCTAGGGTCTCCCTCAAAGAGGATTTTCACAGCCACAAGCAGGATAAATACAGGAATGAAAGTTTATGTACTTGTAAGATACTGGAAAAAACTGAGAAACTTAAATTTGGTTTTTATGTATACATGTACAATTACAAGTATTTTCATTTTCAGTTTAAATCATCTTTTTAGTAAAAACTCCAGTGTACATCCAACCAAGAAAAATAAAAATGTGCCAATTCACCTCTTCCTACCTATATAAATCAATGCAAGTCCAGAAGTACCACAGTTAAGGTTCTAGAATCCATAAATAAAAACTTCTTCTGAGATCGAACTGTTTTAGGATTTCTTATGCATAAAATCATTAAGGAGATGAATGCATTTCCTAATAAGCTGAAGCATTGTTGAGTAATGTATGTTTACGAAATCTCTAAAGTCTAGGGATTAGCGGGAAATAGTTTGAAAACCAACAGCTTAGTTTATATTATCTGTGGTAAATTCATTCTTCAGATTTGGATTTATGATTCAATTTACCAATACTATAAAATTAATTTGGACAAACATTCGCTAAAGGGGACTATAGCCTTCATTGCTTTATAACCTTTACTGCTCAAAAGAGGAAAATATCTACTAACCCAGATAATACTATGAAGAATGTATAATCAAGCTATACAGCTGCAGAACTTCAAGTGATATTTTAAAAATTAATACAGAAGGTATCTTTATTGAAGCAGCATTGGAAGATATAAAAGGATCTACAAATTAGTGACATATAGCTCCTTCACGAATGATCCACACTGCAGCACTTCATCTAGAAGACAGACAGAAGGGCCAGCCAGATAGATCAGTGGATCAAAGCACCTGCTTACGCAGGCGCAGGGACCGGGGTTTGATCCCCGGTATGCCGTGCCAGCCCCACCGCCAGGGTGTTCTGTGACAGCAACTGAGACGGGGCATGGTGGTGCATGCCTGTAATCCCAGAACTTGAGAGACTGAAAATTAGGATAATCACTAGGAGTCCGATCTGTGTGGTGAAACCTTGTAGACCCTGTACTAAATACATTTAGGAGAAGGGGGAGGAGGAGGAGGAGGAGGAGGACAAAGAGAAGGAGGAGAAGGAGACAGATGGGAAACAAAGGGTATGTCCTAGTTGCAAAGAAATCACTATCTTGTTCTCCACTGAAACAGCTGTGTACACAGGACCTGGTCCAGTGAAGGATGTGTTCTCTACCACCAACAGGATGACTGTGCTTTTTATCACTGACACATCACTAGCTGGAAGGGGATTTAAAGCGAATTTTACTACTGGGTACCACTTGGGGAGTCCAGGTAAAAAGAAATTATACATCTCATCATAACTTTTGGAGATAAATTAAAAAACATAAAAATAAACAGGATTTCAAATTTTACATCATAATTTTGATGGTCGCACCCCATGTATTTATTCTTCTTTGTGATAGTACATGTCCCACCAAAAGAGGCACTGGTCTCCTTCATCTTAAATATTTTCTTTATTCCTTTCTGTCTCTGTGAGCATCACTTGTGGTTGTTAAAGCAGGAATCCACAACATATTTCTGAAAAATTTTTACTTGCATTTCTCTGTTTTGTGAAGAACCTTGACTGTTGATTGCGAAAGTGGGACAAATTGCAAGTTAAAAGGAGAGTAACTGGCCCTGTACCGAAGTACTGCCATACTCTACCAAAATCATATCAGAGAACAGCAAAGAAACAGGCTGGCAAGATGTGGAAAAGCAACAAAGTTTAATTAAAAAAATTAAACATTAATAATTTGATAGAGCCAGCCAGTGCAAAGTTGTACAGTGAAGGAGTTTAGTGGTGACACTTGCTAGTATGCAAAACCTTTTACCTTGATATATACATATAACATAAATGTATATATTTACATATATATGGACATATATATTTACATATATATGGACATATATATATAATTTCAAACATTTAATGTATGTGTATATGTGTATGTACACATGAATGGAGATAGATATTTATATATACATATATATTTACTGTCTTAGTTACTCTTCTCTCATTGCTGGGACAAATACCCAACACCCAAAATGTAGAAAGGAAAGGTTTATTTAGCTCACAGTTACTGGAGGTTTCAGTCCATATTCAGCTGGGTCTGAGGCAGAGCATCACATAGCAGAAAGCAACCTTTCATGGTGGCAGCAAAGAGCAAGAGCGCAAGGGAGGGGTAGCAGCAGCTCAAGCAGCTGGCTTCTCTTCCCACATTACATTGTAATGCAAATTACCTGCCTCAGGGCAGGCAGCATCCACACCAACAAAAATCAATCACAAATTCCAGAAGCCACCCCAAGACTGCATGAGGCTTTTTGGGGGGGCACTTAGACACAAACCGTAACATTTACATATATTTATATTCATGTGTATGTGAAATATGACATAACTCTTTGCATTAAATGATCTGTAAATGTTATACCTACTCAAGCTATGAATTTCTTTATAGTAATGCCTCATCAGTCAGGGCTTCTGTCCAATGCAGTATGTCAGAAAGACAAACACATGTGTCTTCCAGTATTTATCTTTCCTTCCTCAGAACACTGTGGTCTATGTGTCTCACTAGAATACGTATCTAGAAAAGAGAAGTGTTTGCATGACTCATTCTTCTGTGGTCTATTATTGAATCCTAAACCTTGCTGGACAATTGAACTCCATTCGCAGCAATCCAGACTTTTTCTCCCCCAGAAAGTTGTTTGCTGACTGCAGAAGGAGACCTCTGGGTCACTTCTAGCCCAGAAAAATCAATGACAACAATGGTTATCAAAGCTTGTTAGGTAGGAATGAGTTGCAACCCAATCCAATAATCTCATCTAAGTTTTGTGATTAGTTCTTTTGGCTAAGCAGGTTCTTTTGACTTACAAACGACAATGACATAAATAAAATAAAATAATCAATTAGTGATAATATTAAGACTGTGGAAACATATGCAATATAAAAAGAAAGAAACAAAGACTGAGATGTACAGGAGATAAGAATTTATCATAAAGGGCTAGCCAAATAGCTCAGTGGACTGAAGAGCCTGCTTAGGCAGAGTGCAGCAGCCAGGGTTTGATCCCTGGCGTTTGTGCCAGCCCCACCGCCAGAGTGCACTGAGACAGTGATTGGCACTGGGCGTGGTGGTGTGTGTGTGTAATCCCAGAGCTTGGGAGGCTGAAAAAAGGAGAATCACAACAAGTCCAGTCTACATAGTGAGACCCTGCAGACCCTGTAGACCCTGTACTAAATACATACATAAATAAATAAGAATTTATCTTAAAACAGAGTCCATGAAAAATGATATTATTTTGTTAATTAGTAAAGAAGAAAATACCCTCACATGAAAATATCACTAAGCAAGTATTTGTCTATATATATATATATATATATATATATATATATATATATATCTAAGCAAGTATGTCTGAATATATATATATATATATACATATATATATATATAAACTCATCATAACTCAGAAGAAAATTAAATCAGTGCTTTGCAAATATTGATCAAGATAATTTTGACAATGGCATTCTGAATTTATTCAGTAATTCTGCCCCTTGACAACTATGCTATGATAAATTGGTTTATTTGTCAGTATTTTATGCAGCTTCAATTTTCTTCTCTTTTATAGATGTAGCTATTTCATTTAAGTTTAATTCAACATTTAATTTTACTTAAATTAATCACTTGGTTTTTCTGATGGTACTGTGAAAGTAGATCTGGGTCACAGACATAAATGAGGAAAGTTCAGTAGTAAGTAAGCAGTTCTAATAAGGAACATATTGTGTGTGTGAGTTGTTCAACAAAAGTCGATTCATTCTTATTGTGTTACAAAAAATAAATTACACAGTAAAAACTGCGTAACCAAAAAAACATAATAATAGTAAATCATTTTTATGAGTAAGATTTTAATTTTGGTATTCGATATGTATTTTTAGCTCCTGGTAGAGAAGGTCTTGCTTGGCATCTGTTGTGAGTGACAGTACAGTGCAGCCTCCCACCGGAGATCTGTAAAACAGCCACCTGTGCTCAGAGCATTTCCCCTGCCAGAAACAGAGGTGTTTGTTAATAATGAGAGCCTTGGTCAGCTGTAGAGTTATTTAAAAACACTGGATCAAGAATATCTACATTTCCCAAAAAAATGTACCAATAGAGTATGAAGCCTTAGGCAAAAGCAATAAAGAAATGAAAAAATATGAGAATCTCTAGTGGGCATGCAGGAAAGAACAGCAAGCCAGAAAATGAAAGCAATATAGCTCCACAAAGCAAAAAATAAAAACTAATAGCAAATGGTACAATTAGTAAAACTATGTATTTTCTGGATCTCATTAAAATGACCAGAAAAATGATGAAGTTTTATTGTGTTTTGTCAGAGCATTATTAAATAGGAATCTTTATAATATTTTTCACTTAAGGTTTTAAATTTCAAGATAAAGTTTTCACAGATGTCTAGGTTGAATTGATATAGTTGCTTTTCAGAGACATGTAAAATTGACTTTGTATTTAATTTTGAGAACTTAAAAGCAATGATACTTCTATGTTCTTTAAGAGATATTGTTGTATTTATAATGTGCAAATATCAGTGTCATCTATTTCAGTGTAGTAGAATTAAACGCTCAGTTGTGCAAATCAACCTGTAACAAAGCAAGTAAGTCGTGGTACCTATTTTTTTTGGCAGAGCAGTCCTTCCAGTCTTCTTCACGAACATTGTTGTGGAAGGAACTTTTTTTTAAAAGAAGCATTTTGGGGCTGGGGAGATGGCTCAGTAGAATAAGCGCTTGCCTGGCAAGGACAAAGAGTTCAATCCCCACCAGTTCTGCCAAAATAAATAAATAAATTAAT
>NW_004524682.1:8325156-8388705 GCF_000260255.1 Octodon degus | reverse complement strand
TTTTTAATGGAAATGAGTAATAAAACTGACAAAGCAATTGAGAGTAAAAGCTGTATTCTAACTAATAATGAGTGGAATTATTCGTATACCCAAGCAACTTAAATAATTATAAAGAACTTTGTGCAAAGTGAAAGCATTTTGAAACAAAATGTTAGTAAAGCAATAAGAGTTTAAATTCATATTGTAGGGGGCCAGGAAAATGGCTCAGTAGAATAAGCACTTCCCTGACAAGAGCAAGGACCTGAGTTCAATCTCTGGTTCTGCAAATAAATAAATAAATAAATAAATAAATAAATAAATAAATAAATACTGTAAAGTGCAAATGAAAAGGCAGGAAAAAAATCAAAAGAGAAGAATGGATTTTGAAAAGGAAGACAGACAAACATTTCTCTTTGAATGTGTCACAGTTACTGTTTTTACAAATTATTTTTGTAATATGTTGTGACACATACATAAGAAAGCTGAGATATTGTACTACCAATTTCTTTTGGGTTTTTTGAAAGGAAAAGTTAATGTTTAATTTTTTGACTAATTTTACATGCTTACATTGGTTATCAGAAGAACTACTTTGTTATATTTTATGTAATATAACAACCATTGTTGAATTCCTATCATCTTATTATTTGAAATTTTATATCATTTCTAATACTTTTATTATTTGTATTCTCTTTAAAGTAAAAAAGTACAATATTAAAGATTATGAAAAATAATATAAAGACTTTCTATATGAGATAATGCCCAAAATTGAATATTCTTGCTCTTAGCTTCAAAGAGATGATGTGGTTCTTCTTTTTTTCTCTTTCTTTCTTTCCTTTGTTCTTTTTCTTTCTCTCTCATTCTCTCTTTTGCTTTTCCTTTCTTTAAAAAATCTTTTTATTTATTTGGTATAGGCTCTTATTACGCAGCTCAGACTCAGTGATCCTCCTGTCTCAGCCTCCCCCTCACTGGGATTGCAGGCATGCACCACCATGCCTGGTTTCCGTGGCCTGCACTGCACACCCAGGGTTCCAGGGCCATCACAGCATACAGTACCGCTGATTGAATCGGGTCCTTGTGCTTGCCAGGCAGGTGCTTAGCCCAAGGAGCTATCACTCCACCTCGATGTGGTTATGTATATTAACTTAAGTTGTATCCAGACTTAATTACTATTTCTTTTTTATTGAATACATTACTGTAAGATATATATTTTTTCATTGGAGCTAGAATGGAAACTTCCAGACTGTCACAGTCTGCTGACCATGCTAGAAGTGTGGTTTCACACCATCTCCCAGCTGGGACAGATGTTGCTGGGCAGCGGGTAAGAAGGTGACTGAGCTCTCCTCAGCACACTTTGTTTCCATTGAAATTTTTTGCCTCCTCCCTTTTACCTCCAATTGAAATGCAATGACAGAAATATGAACTTGTCAGTGGAAAGGAATCAAGCTGGTAACGGGCTGACACATTGCACACCCGTATAGATTTGTTGGTTTATATGATTTTTCAGGTTTGAAGATCATTTTAGAAAAAATGTATCATAAGTTGTTTTCAGTATACATATTACTGAGCATATATATGTATATACTCAATAATGTATATTACAATACATATATATATATTACTTATTTTCTAAATTATTTTAGGGCTCTCTTTCAAAGCATTCAACTGAAATATAACATAATTGTATAATATATTTTTATGTCTTTTAACCTTTTAAAGAATTTCCATTTACATTAGATTATTTACAAAACTGGATTTATTAAGGTAGGTCTCCTAGAAATATACATGCATTGCTGTTTTCTGATATTCATAGACTTAATATGGAATTTATAGTGCAGATCAGGCAACTTGCAAGTGGCAGCAGATCACATTTAGGGGTTTAGCGCCCTCCCCAGCTTGTGTGGCACTGTGCCGGGGAGATCAGTTTAGTTTCATTTTCAACTAAGCATATGTTTACTAAATTAGGCAGGGCTGCAGGAGACTTCATAAAAAGAGGATGGGGAAATTCAATTCTTAGCAATAGTTCTTTCTTTCTCTCTCACCATGGGCATAAAACTATCAGAAACAAAATTGCAATGCCCAGAGAGAATTAAATTGTTGGACTAGAGACTTCTTAATGAAGCCGAACTGCTATGTGTTGCAAAGAATCAAAATCAATTTTGTTCATATCAGGAAAATCTTTGAAATAGTCTATTTACAACTCTCCTCAGATTTTATAATTTCTATTTACTTTCACAACAATACATTTTTTGCCCCAGTCAACATTTTCTTTTCAATCCAAATCATTCAGCCTTCAGAATTAACTTATTTTATCTGGATTTGTAGGGCAAATCATAATAGCTTTGGCTAAAATACAAATCTGAGCCATAATTTTAAGAAAATGATGTATGTTTTCTCTCAAATTTTTACTCACAAAATATCTAAATTTATTTCTATATAACTGACTTATGCTTCTTCAATTAAATATAGAGCAGCTGCCCAGCCAATACTGACTATGCTAATAAAAAAGAAAAACTAGCAATAAATTCATATAAAACTCAATTATTGTCATTGAAAACTAATTTTATATGATGATTTTAATAAGCTAAGAAAAAGTAATGAGATAATTTAAAAATAACTTCTGATGACTAACATGTTATATTAAAATATTTGATTATGCATATAAAACTAGTGCTGTTCACATTTAAAAATAAATATCAAAATGTTAATGTTAGAATATATGTACAAAGACATTTGTGTCTGGTTTTAAGCTTTTTAGTTTTCTAAAGAAAGATTAATTCTAGATGCATAAACATTTATCTTTCATCACAAATATTGACTGCCTATAGAGCATGAAATTGTCTTTATCCATTTGTCATCTCAGTAATATAGTTAACAGCTGTGTTATGAAACAAATTGATAATTATATTTACAAAAATGGCACTAATATTATTATATTTTGAGATATGTAATCTACTTTTCTATGAAAGCTTATAGAAACAACCAACCATGTCTTCCTAAAAATACTTTATTAAAATAAATTAGATTTGGGTTGAAACAATATAGATTTTCCAAGTTTAAAATATACAAATAGCTCTATTTATTGATGTAAGACAAACAAGAGTAAGAGTTTAGCTATCTTTTCTTGTTTATCTGATTATGTGGAGGGAGAAGTAGTACATTTTGCACATGAAATAAACACGTTAGTACAATCAGTCAAAAGGGGCATTTTAAAATGTTACCATTTTTGTTATTGAGAATATTGTATATTGAGCACTAACTGTGCACATATTAGTATGCTAAAATACATTTTTTTTTTTTGCTGTACCGGGGATTGAACTCAGGACTCTGTGCTTGCCAGGAAAGTGCTTATTCTACTGAGCTATCTCCCTGGCACTCTTAAAATACATATTTTTAATTTACTCTCATTGTATGTGTAAGACAAAGGGAGCATTTGTCCTCATTTGACAATTAAGAAAACTGAGTCTCAAAAAGATTGATTTATTGGATCAAGGGAAGAAAAAAGCAAAAAGTGACTAAATGCTTATGTCAATGTCGTACAATTTCACAGCCTATATTATAGACACTATTGAAATTTAATTTAAATATATAGATTGTATCTCATAGTTTATACAATCTGTTGCTTTTTCAAATCACTAAAATTAGCACCAACCAACTGCTGTAAATTTGATCATGTATTTTTTAAAATCATACATTTTTAATGTATTTTAGGACAGGGTCTACAGTGTCTACATGGTCTCACTACACAGATCTGACTTGTAGTGATCCTCATGTTTTCAGCCTCCCACGTGCTAGGTTACAGGCACGTGCTACCATGCCCAGTCTGAAGTCATACTTTTTAAAAAGTGTTTTATATTATGTCCTCTATTATTTATATTTATGTTCATTTTTGTAAGATTATAATCATTTAATAAATATTAATTTAGTTAATTTTAACAAATACCTGCTGGTTTCCTATTCTGCGCCATTCTGTCAAGCCCCAGTGATATAACAATGAGGAAGTTTGACAAATTAGATGATATTCCCGGTGTATTATGGCCATGCTTGATTACAGATTAAAGAAACCTTTACTTCATCTATTTTATTTCAAATCTTTTTGTAATTGGATATTTTGCACAAATCCAGTCACTTAAAAAAAAATTTCAACATGTGTAAGAGATTTTCAGCCTGGGAGATGACTCAGTAGAATAAGCGCTTGCTTGGCAAGAGCAAGGGTCTGAGTTCAATCTCCAATTCTGCCAAAAACAAACAAAACAAAACAAAACAAAACAAAACAAAACAAAACAAAACAAAAGAAAAAACAAATCTAGTCACTTTTCTAGTCACTCCAAATATTAACTTATCTTAATCAGATAACTATGACTTAATTTTAAATAAAATGTACAATCAAGGTAGCATCAAAATTTTCATATTATTTGAAGAAGCTGTGGTTATCTGCTCAGCTAAGGCACAAGCCTTGGTCCAATCACTTACGTTAGAGAAGGTGGAATTCTGTCACTTTTTGCTCTCTACTCCTCCTATTGACCCAGTGCTCCAGTGCGGAAAGATAATCAGGAGACATCTATCACCAGTGTAATTTTCTTTCGGTCAACATGGCTCCTACCCAGAAGCTAGCTCTCTAGTAGGACACAGCTGCTGCTTGCCATTGCCCATGGATTCTGCAGTATAATAAACTCGTAGCTGGGAAGAGGGAAGCTGGCCTCACTTCCAGCGGGCACAGTAAGACCCACTTCCCTCAGGGCATCCACCACTGCGTTTGCTGAGCGGCACTATGCTTTTTGGCCCCTACATTAACACTCTCCAAGGATTCTAGTCAGTCTTTTTGTCTTCACCTTTATGAAAATACACTAATCTTTTCTTTGTATCTTTAAGTGATTTTATTTTACTCTTCAGCTTTTTGAGCCATGGGCTGACCACATAGCTCAGATCAGCACTGAACTCACTATGTAGCCCAAGCTGACCACACACCCTTGGTGGTCCTATTGCCTCAGTCTCCAAGTGCTGGGATTACAAGTGTGCACCACCACACCTGGATTCCTTATTTTTTAGAAAACAGCTGGGAGTAGGAGATCAAGGTTGCTATTCACTGGGTCACTTAAGAATGAATATTTGTTGTTTTTTTAAGTGTAATATGATAAAATTTAATACATCTCTTTAGAGAAAAATAATGCTTAATATTTCTCTTCAGAGGAGAATGGAAATAATTCCTTTCAAGCACTGTAACATTTTGTTATCATAATAATAGTCCATGGAAGTTATTAAATTTCTTCGCAATATCCTTGTAACTTGAATTATGATACCTCACCTTGACCACAATAAAGCAGGTGTTCTCTGCTCCTTACGCATGTTAAGTTCTTCTTCTTTAATGTTCAAGTTAGGAGGTAGGATTAAGCTTTTCCATAATAAATACAGCACCATTCTCTGGAAATCCAACTCCCACACAATTCTTAGCACAATCCCTGATATCTCTAATAAGACATGATGGGAAAACACCTGGAACACAGCAAAATCCTCTCTCCCAGCACTATGAAGGCAACCTCAGGGCAAAACATTTTTAAGACAAAACAGTACCAGAAAGCAGTGTATCTCCTTCCTCTAATGAGTACTACTTCTAGTAGGGCCTGTTTCTGTGCAACTCACATTTACTAGTTCTAAATCTACCCAGTTCCTTGTTCGCCCAACTTGTTCATTGTCTATTTCTCCAAGAAGTCAAGCACATTCCTATCCCTTCCAGCATTGCTTGATTTGTTTGCAGCTCCATCTTCAACTTCTTTTTGCATTGCTGACATTGTGGGTTTTCCATTTTTTATGATTTCCATTTTCTATATTTAATTGAAATGACTCAACGATTTAATTAAATGATTTAATTGAACCCATTGTCTCTAGACCAATCTAACTTGCTTCTACCAAAAGACAATATTTACATTTTAATATAATAAGCAATTGACAGTGTCATTTAGATGGTGATGCTTGTGTGAAGGTTGCTCCTTGTATGCTATTTTGGAGTGAAGACGTTCTCAAAGAGAATCTAACAGAGATTATGAGGGCATGTGTATTCCAAGCCTGTCAGCCACCTCTAGGAGCATCCTCAAATACTTCTACAAAGTGGATACCTGAGGCTTCATCTACTTCTTTTTTGAAGACACATGTGTAGTTCGACACTATTTCTGGAATTCTGAGTAACACAGTGCTTGGTGTATTCAGAATTAAAGCTTGTTCCACTCAGGGCTCAAGCTAAGTGATGATGTTGAAAGCCACTTAAGTGGAAAGGGTGCTCTAAAATCATCATTTATATTCTAGTTATCTTATACAAGAAACTTTCTTTCCCCACAGAGGCTTGCAAGGAAGATGAGTTTCAGTGTGAAAATGGAGAGTGTATTCCACTGGAGCTTCTGTGCGACCACCACCCACATTGTCAGGACGGCTCAGATGAAGCTCATTGTGGTACGTCTTACTTTTACAAAAATACTTGCACTTCTTTAGCCTCAACTGTTGGGTTCCACAAATTTGTGAAACAAAGGTTATTTGTGTGTTAATAATAAAGTGTTGTGATATTTTGAGTGTGAACATCTCAGTGATTTCAGCACTTTTGCACCTTTCTAGTTAGAAGAAAAGTTAATGTTTAGGTTCTGAGTTTTGTTGATTTGTCTAAAATTGGCTACATTTAATAAATTTAACTCTAAGATAACCAATATTCAGAAAGTAAACTTAAACTACTATTGAAGACAAAAGCTCAGGGGCTGGGGAGATAGCTCAGTAGAATAAGGGTTTGCCTGACAAGTGCAAGGGTCTGAGTTCAATCCCCGGCTCCACAAAAAAAGACAAAAGCTCAGAGCTGATATTGTGGCACCAGTCAAACTGACTACTGTGTTCTGCCGACTGCCTACAGGCAGAGCCACCAGCATGCTTATCTATAATTGTCTTCTTTAGACTTGGTCCTTTCCTTTCTTGCTTCTTCAAAATTTCCTACTCCCCCTGCCTTGCTGTTTTTCATTCATGCTTCCTTTCCGATTCCTACAACAATATGATAAATACACTATTTTACTATAGTAAAATGTCTTATTTTTTAGTTCTAAATAATATCCAAAATAATGTTTAATATCATTTTTATTTGAAATAGAACAAATTAAACCAGTGCTGAGTTTTCATCTCACTCCAAAAAGAATCGCATTATCAAAAAATCAACTGATAGGGCCTGCCAGATTGCTCAGCAGATTAAAGCGCCTGTTTAGGCAGTTTCAGTGACCGAGTTTGATCCCCAGTGTGCTGTGACAGCCTTGCCCCTGGGGTGCAATGAGAGGGTGACTGAGACTGGGTGTGATGGTGCATGTCTAGAATCCTAGCACTTGAGAGGCTAAGAACAGGAGAATCAGTATGAGTCCAACCTGTGTAATGAGATCTTGTAAGCCCTGTAGGCCCTGTACTAAATACATTAAAAAAACCAACTGATGATAAATGCTAAAGAGGCTGTGATGAAAAAAGGAACCCTTCTCCACTGCTGGTGGGAGTGTAGACTTGTGCAAATCAGTGTGGAGATTCTTTTAAAAACTAGGATGAGAGGTCCCATTTGATCCAGCTTTTCTCCTGGGTATCTTCCCAGAAGAATTAAAAACATACCACAGCTATGTATGTGCACCCATGTTTATAGAAGCACAATTTGTAACAGCTAAATCTTGGAAACAACCTAAATGTCCCTCAACTGAGGAATGGATAATGGTGTGTGTGTGTGTGTGTGTGTGTGTGTGTGTGTGTGTGTGTGTTTTACCTAATAGGATACTACATATCCATATGAAAGATAAATTGGAAAATTAATAGGTAAATGGGTGCAACTCAAAACCATACTCATAAGTGAAATAA
Organism: Octodon degus; assembly: GCF_000260255.1. Taxonomy (NCBI): domain Eukaryota; kingdom Metazoa; phylum Chordata; class Mammalia; order Rodentia; family Octodontidae; genus Octodon; species Octodon degus. The sequence goes on along the minus strand of NW_004524682.1, from coordinate 8,380,872 downwards.
ATCAGAACCACATGTGCAAATATTGGATTGTCGTGTTAGTGTAAGAAATTGAAAGACCTGAATTGTACAATAGATAGTGTAATAAGGAAGAAACTGTTCAAAAGAAAAATGAAAAAACTGTAATGGGAGAGAGAGGAAAATAAAGAATGGTGTCTTAGTTCATTGAAAAGAGAGTTTTATGTTAATACTTTTTGGACAATATTTCATGACTGTATCTTGTACCCTGAACAACTATTATGAAAATAACAATATACAATATATTAATTTTTGTTACACTCCTCCTATCCTACTTTGAAACTCTGTTTTATTGTTATTTTTGCTTATTTCTGTTAAAAAATTCCACGGCTTACATATGTGTCATGAAGTGTAATTAAATGCTATAAATCAATTCCATAACAGAATTAGCTCTATTTTGGTCATGAAGAAATTGCATTTTAGAGACATTCAACTCTGAAGGATCACACACCTAATAAGGGCTGAAGCAATTCTGGAACTATGACTTTCTATTTCTAGCCAGTGACCTAAGTCTTTTCATAAAAAGGCTAAAATGTAAACAATAATTATAGTTGTAGGTAACTTGACTGCCATTCCAGATGTTTTCCTTGTTTGATAACCCAGCTTACTTTGCTAATTTTACTACCTAGGGACAAATAGCCTAAGTAATCTATCCCAAATGTTTGTAAGCCTGTGGGAAACCAATAGCAAAAAGAATAACTGAAGAAATAAATAAAAGTTCATCGTTTTTTCTGATTTAAATTGTTTTCATTTTAAAAAGTTGTTTTCTGGGGCCAGCAAGATAGATCAGAAGACTAAGCCCCTGCTTAGACAAGAGCAGGGACCAGGGTTCGATCCCTGGCACTACATGCCACGCTGGAACTGGCCCGGGCATGCCAAGCCAGCCACCAAGTCTGGGCCTGATGACACGCGCCTGTAATCCTAGTACTGGAGAGGCTAAAAACAGGAGATTCACTATGAGTCCAAGCTGCATAGTGAGACCCTGTACAAAATACGTTTAAAAAAATATTTAAAAAGTTATTTTCTTCCTCTGGTAGACTCAGTTATGTGCTGAGTTATTGTTATTTATAAATAACAATAACTCAGCAAATAACTTTATTTTCTGTCATTTGCTGTGTTGATATACAACAAATTATCTTATCTCTTATGTTATTGAACTTATATGAAAAATCAAAATTAAATCTACTCAATTTACTTTTTGAACTTATATCTTCCAACACACCCTGAAGAAAAACTACAGTCATTATACTCTAAATACTAAGTACATTGCACATTCTGTTAAAGATTGTCCCTTACTTTTATCAACTTACCTGAAAATGATCCTCAGTAGGATCTAGTATCTTTAATGCAGTTACCTCTTAAATTTCATTTAAATGTAAACAAATGTAAAATTATAAGTTTAAATTTAAAATTATAGTTATGTACATATATGGGATATAAACTGATAGTATAATGTTTGTATACAATGTGGAATGCTTAAATTAGATATCTGTCCATAAATGCAAGTTTCTTATCAGTTCTTTTGAAATTTATGTTCTTAGCAAGTTAGAAATTTACACGATTTAATACTGTCATTAACTAGTGACACTGTGCTGCTCAGCAGAAGCAGTGAAGTTATTCCTCTTGTTGAAATGAAATCTTGTGCCTTTAAGTAAGACCTCGTCCTCCCCACGCTGCAGTCTGTTAACCGTCTCCTGCTCCTGACTCTCTAGTGCGCCTTCTCAATGGCACCACGGAGAACAATGGCTTGGTGCAGTTCAGAATTCAGAGCATTTGGTACGCAGCTTGTGCGGAGAACTGGACCACCCAGACTTCAAATGAAGTTTGTCAGTTGATGGGCTTAGGGTAAGTAGTTCTACTCAATTTTCTTTTACGAAATTTTCTTTCTTTTACATTTTTATTTTTATTACTACATGTTGGCACTGTACCATGAGTACATGCCTCACAGGAAGCTGGAATATGTACCCTGAAGATCTTCATTCTTTATACATCCCTTTCCCCCCTCCTTTCCCCTTCCTTGCTCCATCTCTTGCTTTCCTTCTCATTTGCAAAAGAAACTCTCTTGTTTTAAATGACACCAAATTGGGTTTATTTACAATATATAAATGACAGATATAGAAAGTAACAAGGAAGAAAACAAAAGTCATGATGAACTTTATCCTCAAATTCCTACTGTTGATATTCTTTGTATAAATGCTGCTGCTATGGTTCTTCCTAGATGTCCTCCATAGTCTTATGTGCTCATAGAGGGACTTTGGGGAGGTGCTTGGATCAAGGGGTCGAGATACCCATCAGTGCATTAGTCCACTGATGAGTTTATAGCTAACTGTGATTTAGGGAGGTGAGGCCTTCTTGGAGGAGAAGAGTCACTGGGGGCGTGGCCTGGAAGAGTAACGCCCTCCTCTCCTTTGACCCCTCTCTGTTCCTTGATGCCATATGAGCTGTCTTCTCTATGATGCCCCTTTGCCATGCTCCACCCTGCCTTGGAACCAACTGAGTGTGGACTGAAATCCCTTCACAGTATAGGATGAAATAAATTTTGCTCTAACTTTGAGTGCTGGGTGAGTTTTCTCAGAAAGCTGAAAAGTAACAGAGACAATGTCTAAATTTCACATACTGTTTTCTTTCTCAACAGTCTCAAAAGTAACCATGGAAATAATAGAAAATGCTTACTTCTTTTATGTTTTAGACTCTTTCAATTTTAACACAGCTCTCTGGTCTTTGAAGATGTGGAGAGTCACAGCCATATGGAATTTCATCTAGTTATTTTCATCACTGATAGTACTGTTATTTACCAGTTTGTCTATTATACTAAACTGTGAGATCCCTAAAGATAAAGACTTACTATGCTTGCTTTCCATTCCTGTGTCACATCCTCAGACAACTAGCGTCTAAAGAGAAGCTTACATTGGCTCACTTGTGAGCGTCCATAGTTTCAGGCCGTGGTGAGGCACAACATGGCAGAAGCATGATGTGCAGCAAAACTGGTCACCTTATGACATGGGGACATAAAGGGAAGAAAGAAATATGACAAGGTTCCACCATCCCTTTGGGGAGGGGCCCCCTACTGCCTAAAGACTTGCAAGTGCTCTTCACCTCTTAAAGCTTTCACCGTCTCTCACCACTCCTTGCAACTGAAGTGAACCTCTCCGTTTTCCCTTACAGATCCACATTCTGTGTATTCAGAATGGAAAGTGTCTAGCTTCAAACCACACCCAAATCATGACAGTCTCATTAGGAAGCCAGTTACTTCCAAGAGCAAAGGAAGGAAGTCAATACTACTAAGAATTATATACTATCAATTTGATTTCTGTGTTTTAGAAACTTCCTATACTTCAGGTGTACTCATGTCAGTATGTAATCATTTTTGTTATACATTATATACTTCATTCTAATGAAAACCTTTTCGATATGTAATTTGAGATGAAACCTGTAAGAACATGGGTATAGGAGGAAGATTGTTTACTGATAGTTAAGAAAACACTGAGATTGGCAGTTGCTTATTTTCACTTACGTTGAACTGCCAAGTAAGTAGTATTGATTCCAGTTTTTTACTTTTTTTTTTTTTTTTTGGCAGAACTGGGAATTGAATTCAGGCCCTTGTGCTTGCCAGGGAAGCGCTTATTCCATGGAGCCATCTCCCTGGCCCCTACTTTTTGACTATTGACAATGCCTTTAGTTCAATAGCCAATTCAGAAAAGTGACACTTGAGGAAGTTGTTTGAATCTACAATCAAAGTTGTTGGTAATGCTAAGAGGCTTTTTATAAACTGAGTTTATACAGAGTAAACCAAGGAGATTGCTAACTTCACCTCATTTTCAAAATGGTGCATCAGAATGTTCTGTATAGCTAGACTTTCATTGCCCTGGATCTTCGTGTTCCAATTTATCATCTTCCTAAGTATCACTTTACCACTATAATACAGGAGCTTTGCCATTATGACCGTGTGAATCTTAGCTAAGCCGCTTCCTACAGATTGCATATGCGGTCTTTCAGATGAGTCATTTATTTATAAAGAAAAGTTACAATGATAAACCTCTTTGATAAAAAATTTTAAATAAATTTGAATGAAATACGTTCAAGGATGCCTACTGCTATTTCCTATAACTGCAAGACAGAATGAAATGGTAAGACATCACATATTTTTGTTACGTCAAATGGCACAAAGCATAAATACATTTTGATTATTCCTGGGTCAGAAATACAATTATTGACAATGATATTATATTTGGCTCATGAATGATCAAGCTATTATTATTTTTTCTTTAAATGCTTATGTGGGGGAGATATATATATATATATATATATATATATATATATATATATATTGAATTTTATGTGACAAATGTAATGTGCTACGAGAAAAGCTGACACCATTTGAGCATATCAGGGTTTGGGAAAATGGTCCAGGCCAAGTGTAACAAAGTCAGGTGCACAACTGTGTAGCACTTATCTTCACGTTTTTCTTTTTCCCAGTGAGATTTTACTCTGTAGTTAACTGGTCTCACTTCCTAAGAATTACTGCTTCCAACTGGAGTTGGGACAAAAAACTAGAACTTTAGTGCACATAAAACAAGAAGCGCATCCTACTGCCTTATATAAATGTTTTTGATGAAGGCAAGTTTTTACTGTCTTCTGAAATGAGTCAAGTAATTTGTTCAAAGACTTTAATCTTTAGACCTATGGTTGCCTTTTAAATAGTCTCCATAGTGCTCCAATAATTGAAAGAAAGTGTCTTAATGAGAATTTGTCTAGACTGGCACATGGTAACTGAGAGAAAGCTTACAGAGCCTAAGTGATGTGTGTTTGGTACAGTGGAAAGTAATTTAAGTGTCAATTTATTAAAAAGTCACTGTAGTCTCTCAAGATTATTTATGCAGGCAGAGTACAAAATGTGGTTCTCCACAGATTCTAGTAAATCATAGGCAGCAGATTTTATCAATTTTTACTTTTTATATTAAACATTTTAATTCCCTGCCATTTACAGAGTACATAAAAAGCAAAAAGTATTTTGATTAACATTTTATACATTCATTCAAAATATGAAAGCAATGTTTTATGCTTATGCATGGATAAATGCTATAGAAACTCAGACTAGTGGTTTCCATGATAATTTAAGAAGGAGCACTCCGCTGATACTAACCTAAAACCTGAGTGATACAGTGGGGGTGCTTTGCTAAGACATTAAAAACTCGAAGTCATCAGCTCTATAGAACCTTAAAAACTGTTAAAAGCACTAAAAAATATAAAAATAGTGCTAAATTTTTGTATCCCAATAAGAATTTTATGAGTAGTTGCTGTTAATTTTTAAATCCTTATTTGTCCTATGCAAGATATCTTCATTTTATAATTAAAACATCAATATGATCATCTTAGAAGCAGAATTGAAATGCAATTATTTCAATGATCTTTGTTGGTAGAACTGTTTTAAACATATTGTGGGAGAAGATTGAAATGTGTTCTTTTGTTTTGTTTTGTTTATTTTGGTTATTGTTGTTGTTTGCTTTATTTTTCGGGTACCAGGGATAGAACTCAGGCCCTTTCACTTGCCACTCAGGTGCTTATACCACTGAGCAATTACCCCAGCCCTGAACTGTGAAATACTTTTTTTTTAAGTCTTTCAAATAAATATAGCAAAACTGCATAAATTCCTAGGCTTACACTACAATGAATACAGTTTACCTTTGTGTCTACGTGACCTGAAAATAAAACCAGCAACATGGTAGGTAATAGAACTCCTATTCTTGGCCCATATTTTCTATAAATGTTATCCCAAATTTTGTTGTGTAGAGTCTTATCGCATCCTAGCACACAAACATTAAGACAGGACATGAGAAATAGTAGAAAAATATAGTTACTATCTTTGATTTTCCATGGCTCCTTTCTGTCTTTATACAAGAACATATACCCCCTATTTTCTTTTATTTTTAATTTACAACTTCAGCACCAACAACACTCTTTTAGTTTATTCTTAGCATTGTTACTATGGATATAAGTGACTCAACTTAAAAGGCTATCATTTAACTAAAGTGCAAATTATAACTCTGATTTCTTTCTTGTCTTAAAATTAGAATTGCATTAATTCAAAACAACTAAGGACCAAATGATAACAAGCTGCAATACTTTGATAACTTTCTGAGATTAATTTTTGGCATGCATTTTGTCTATGAATGCTTCTGAAAATGCAGTGGTAATTATGTAACTGTCTGCTGTGGGCAAGGGAGGGACAGCAAGTGTTGCATCCACTTGAGCTCCAAGATATATCACTTGGTTATTCCCACTCCTGGATGTCTCACCTCCTTGGTGTATCTATCACCTGATTATACACTAGGACCACTGGTCTCAGTTTCCGACACTGGAATTCAGGGTAATCTAGTCAGTGTCACACAATGTGTACTCTTTGCACCAAACAGGTAATATCATAGCAAAATGCATATTCCAAAACCATACCTCAAACCTACTAAATCAAAAAATCCAGAGTATGACACAACAAATTGTGATTTAATAAAACCCTCAGGTAGTTCAGATGCATGCTAAAGTTTGAGAACCCCTATAGTAGGGTATGTGTTCTTAATCTTTTATGTATCAAGGACACTATTTTTAGTCAGGAAACTTACCAACCTCTTTGAGGTTCATACATTTAAGTATACAAACCAAAATATACATAAACACAAAGAAATTACAGTGACAAATAATCATCAAAATATTAAAAATATTACATGGGGATATATATTTCTTTATTAAAGTACCAAGCAAGGTATAACTGTGACTCTAACAGTTATTATAGCATCAAAGATGTGTATAAATTATGCATATATATGTATATGCATATGCAGCATTTGCAATATGCTTTAAAGATGTGAAATTTGATGACAGTATTACCAGTGCTGCTAATGATGCTATGATTAGTCACTTACATTTGTACTCGAACAATAGACTAACTTTCATTTAAGAATAAATATATAACTATTTCTTACACAACTATGTTCTAGCTTTGCTACCAGGACCTGTAGGACACCCAGGCTGAGAGGACAGGATGTTGTTTCAGTGAAACCCAGAAGTTCTGTTCTCTAAAGAGCCCAAGTGATCCCAGTGGTAGTTCTTTTATATCGGTGAAGAACTCCTTATCTTTCATACACTCTTTTTGGTAGGAAACACAGAACTTGGTAGTTTGCTTTCACTCTATATTAAAAGTAAAACAAAGTAGCACAAATCACAGAATCCAAAGATTATCTTTTCTGCTGTTAGGTTTATATATACTACTGAGAAGAATCCCCAGTGTAAAACAGTGGATTTCTTAGCCTGTCACTCTCAAACTAGTCTATTTTAATTGTTCTAAAAAAGTTCCTCCATTCCAACAAGAGATCAAAAGAGAAATAGTTTAGAAAGACCCATATTATAAGGATTCTTAATAGAGTAAAAATATCATGGCTACGTTTTCATCAAGTTCTGACTGGTATTATTTTCTTCTTGGAAAAACTAGTTCCTGATTTCACTAAATCTGAAAATTTATTATTGGGAATTAAGAGTCTCTTTTATATGAAATGTCACTTATTTGCATTAACAAAATTCAAGGAGAATTCATCTTACTTGGAAGTTTTATTTGAGATGATACTTTTTCATGAGTACCTTGACACTCTAAAGATTTATGTGGCTAGGAAAGATAAAACTATAGTTACACATGAAGTAAGAAAATTTCATTTGACTTTTAGTGTAATTACTAATCATCTACCAATAATTTTCTACAGCATACAGCTATGTAGTCCATTACATAAAGACAACAAGCGATCTTGTCTTTCTCCTAGGTCAGTGTCCTCTATAATTTTCTTGACTCGATTTTGGAGAGACAGAGATGCTGCTGTATTATAAAACAGAATAGGTGAGACAGGAGAAAACTTTATACCAAAATTCTCTTTGTTCATCCTATTTTGCTGCTAAGAAATACTTCTAACTCACAATTTATTATTAATTCTCTACATTCTACTAGACCAAGGAAAATGTTTAGTAAAATCCATAAAATCAAATTTAAGAGAGAGAGGAAGGAGAAGGAGATCTAAAAAGAATTAGCATATGTTATGATATAAAAACCTTGGCTTCCCACAAAGAATGTGTTTACCATGTCCTGAAAACAGGTATCATAGAATATGAAATCAAAACAAGGTCTGAAGAGATAATTCTGGGAAACATACAAAGTTGTTATAATTAGGACCATGATCTCTGAGATTCCTGGAAATCCGTGCAAAAAGGAAAACATTAAGTATCATGTAACTTTCAATATGAGATAACATTACATAGAGAATGACAGCTTTCACCAACGCTGAACTCTAAGAGAAATTCCAGTGTATGTGTGCCAAATGCTTCATAGTCAATGAGTAAACAACCAGAAATACTCCAGCAACAGCTGAAGAAACAAAGGTGAAGTAGCTCATGTTGTCAAAAGTACCCAAGATGCTATCCATGGAAATCACATCTCCTCGATAATCTCCTAGACATATTACCTCTCAGGTAGTTTTCATGAGAGAGGCCAGCAGTTTGTCCCATTTCTAACATTGTTACCTCTATAAGGGAGCAGCTACTGACTGACCCACTGATTCCTCTCTTGCACTTAATATCGTAGCTTGCACTAAGGAGAAAACTGATTATAGCCAAATAACTATTCTATTGATATTTCTTCACCTCTTTGTAAATGTCATACATTTTTAAGGGCTGAAGTCAGACAATAAAAAATTAATTGAACCTGCCTGTTGTTAAGAGCTATCATCATGCTAGTGCTAAGTGTAAGTGCTAGTGTATTGCTATAAATGTGGTAAGTGGACAATCAAGAGTAATTGAAATGTGTCCATTCATTCATGGTGTTTACCTAGCTACTCACATGCTTTACCACTGAATCCCTTCCATTCATCATTTCTCTTCCTAGCAAAGTTATCCTTGCCGCTTCTGTTCTGCCAAATCAGTCCCACCTCCCCTGCCCCCTTCAACCAGAAAAGAAAGTCTCGTCCTTCTCTGAAACTATTTTTCAGGTTAATTCTACTTGCCTCTTCATTGTTTAAACTTTTCAGGGTGTGAAATGAGCTACAGAACTAGGCTGCAGAATTTGCAGTGTGCCTTATTATTCTTTGTAGCTTTTGTGTGTCCAAAGACTTAAAGTCTCCCTATCCAAACCCTTGCTTTAGGGAAGAATTTTTATCATAGCAAACACAGTCTGGGGAGCAAAACAGGAGAAGAAATCTAAGAAGGACCTAAGAAGAGAGGCAGATTTGATACCATACAAGTAGCCTTGGGATATCCTTTCTTCTTTCCCTAGAATCCATCAATGGCTGTATTTTTGTACTCCATCTATGACTTCAAAAATAATGGTTGTGTGTATATGTTTCTTTACTTGCATAAAATTTCCTGAGTTCAGGTGAGCCCTTTGAGATCACATAACTGATAAAAATGGTAATAAAGATTTAAAAAATAGTTTACTAGGAGGCATTATTATGCCAACAAGGTAACACTAAAGGGAGTTTTAAGTGATATTAAATTTCTACTGATTTCAGACAGCTATGTGAATGCTAGCAGCGTTACCTAAATCTGCAGATCTGGAACTTTCTAAATTTTAAAAATTACACATGCTAGTTGGAACATTCACAGAGAGTCTCTCTAAAACCTAATGACTTGTTCTTGGGAGGAAAGAAACTTCAGGCAGGATGGACTTCAGCTGCATGCTTTACAGAATCTTACTGTAAATGTTCATTTTTATTTACTTTTCAGTATTTTGAGATTTTCTCTTTCAAAAACGAAAAAATGATTTCAGATAGGGCTGTTAATTTTGTGTTTTCCAATAACATTTTAATATGTTGCTTGTTCTTTGTTTCTTAAAACATTTAAAATCTAAATAGTTTCATAAACCTGCTTTATATTCTGTCTTTTGTGAATATAAATTGAAAAAATTGTGCTCAGTTATAAAAGGATGAAGTTTAAGTGTCAGGATTCGAAGTACAGGCGGCACATTCTAATTAAATTCCAAATTCTAATACTGAGCATTGACATTTTTGTATTACTGAATCTTCGCATTACTGAAGTTCTTCATCTATCAACATTTAAAATGTAATTGTATCAGAACTTTATAAAACACTTGAAAGACTATTTTTTGAGTAATTCTAAATAACCAAAGACAACACATATACACCACTAACTACGACTTGTTTACTTGTGTCAGATTTGAGATAATAAATGTAGAAAACACGGCAACATAAGACCATGCTTGCCCTTTTTGTATGTGTGCCTGATCTGTAGCTTTCTCCAGGCAATAGTTGCTGCTGTTGCTTTGTTTTTAATGATCTCAGGATTGATCAAATGATCTTTACTGGATAGTCACTACATTTATCAATTCTCCTTTAGCTCACTTTCTTTCTAAAATAGCTATCAGTTAAAATAATTGAGCATCAATGTCATTATAGCTCAGGTCAGTAGTAAACATGCAATATATAAACTAGGTAAAAAAACATTTCAGTTTTTTCAAACTAAATTTTTTTCAGCTTTTCTAATTCAAGAAATTGATGTATCACTTCAGTAGGTATTAGAAGAAATGTCCAAAGGATAGGTTATTGAGTCTAAAACTCCTCACACACCAAATATGTATATATGAAAGTTAAGATTGTTGTGAAGGATTATGCAAAAGTTAAGATTGTCATGAAGAATTATGTAAATATATATATATATATATATATATATATATCAGGGATCAAACTAAGAACCTTGTACTTGTCTTGGCAGGCAGCACTTATGACACTGAGCTATCACCCCGGTCCCTGAAGTATATCTTTAATAAACATTCTTCAAGATGATGCCCTACTTAAAGTATTTTAAAATATATTATCTAGTAAATTAGAACATATATAATCCATATTATATATATATGGAGAAGGGGCCTTATATAAGTAGAAATAAAAGATCTTCCATTCCTGATTCTGTTTTGTGTTTCCCTATCTATAATGGACAACAAAATCTCCTGGAGACTTCACAATATAGCTATCCAGACCCCATTCTGACTTTCTGATTTAATTGGCTTGTAGTAATATGTTTTTGGTGAGGCCTAATATTCTTGTCTAGAAAATACCCTGCAAGAGTCTACTATGGAAAGAAAGGCACAAAGAAAACTATTTAGAAACAAAATCTTGTACCTGATTAGTATTTTAATTAAAAAAATAGTTCTATTAGTTTATTTAAATTATTTTACATTTATTTATCCATAGAATTTATATTTATTTCATTTCTTTCATCTCACTGATAAGTATCTGCAGGCTCTTTGATTTGGATTAGGCGTGTGAAGTACTGTGTTTTGCCAAAAACCTCAAATTACCTGGTTCTTTGTTTGGTTTGGTTTGGTTTTTCTGGTTTTTTTTTTTTCAGTGTAGTGTGGTTTGTGCTTGTTTGGAGATCAGTTCAAAAACTATCTTACTATACTGTACTGCTTCTAATGTTAAGATTTTATGTATAGCATAAGGAATCTAGCTCTAACTATATTTTCCTAAGAATAAAGACATATTTTTGTAGCATGTCTTAGGATCTCCAGGAGTCCAAGAGTTATTGTGAGTTTCTTCCATTTCATTATGTTCCACTTGCCAACTTATAAACACTTGTAATCTTTAGAGATCTGTTACCTTTTCATCGTGCATACATTCTAAGTAACTAGCCACAATGGTAAAAACAAAGTCCCCAAGATACAAACCGCAAGTATATATACAACTGGGAGAGGTATAGAAGAAATGTGTTGGGCTTGTCTTTACTTAATTTTAATTGTTTATAAAAATATTCTGTGGTCTTGAACATGCCATTGGGCTCATTGAAATTTTTATAATTTGGTTATCTTGGGACGATACTTCGCCCTGAAGTATTTCCCATTCCCTGGCAAATAAAATTTCTTAGATGGAGGATAAGAAGTAAACTCAGAAGGGAAGAAACAAAATGATCTGTCCTAATAAAATGTGCATTTTGATAAATGGGGTAAAAAAACTATTTAAGGTCCAGGGAGATGGCTCTGTGGAATAAGCACTTCCCTGGCAAGCACAAGGGCCTGAGTTCAATCCCCGGTTCTGAAAAAAAAAACAAACAAACCCAAAAACAACAACAACAACAAAAACTATTTAGAAAGTATTCAACATAAGGCAGACACTCAGCAGACTGAGATGTGGGGACATAAGTGAACACAAGAAGACAGCTGTGTCACAGGGAGATTGAAGGTAACTAAGATTTACAACCCTTAACTTCATGGCAAAAGTATGCGCTAATCAGATCAATGATGTATCAGGAGTTTTTAGGCAATGCAAATATAACTAAATATTCTTTGACATTTTCAAGAGTCAAGATTTTCATGAAGACTTCTACGAGAATCTTTACCAGTGACAAATTCCAAGTTTTCAGTGATCTGTTGTGAAATTTTCCTTTCTGCAAATGTGTCAGTCCTTAAGAGTACAACTAGTTTGCATGAGGAGGTCTTTCATGACCTTCTGAGAACCTTTCTGACCTAAATCCGTCAGTACTCTCTAAGTGCTTCATGCCTGCTTTGTTTCCAAAGCTATACTAAATTCATTTATATAAACACTGAGATAAAATGATCCTTCTGTCCTCATAAGGGGAAAGAGTTCATCTCTAACAATAGCAATCATAAGGCTCATCTTTCTTTTGGTAAGCCTATTTTGGGTTTTATTAAGGGAATAGTAATGGCTTTCTTTGCTTGAATTATGTTTATCTATTTATCAAATTAAACAACATGATTCTGAGTTCAGTAATATTAAATAGAGTCTCCATTGTCTCAGTTCTTTGTTTAGGAGATAAAATATCCCAGATATACTCTCAATTCATTCATTGAAAGAAACAGGGACTGTGCTCTACCCAGCCCTATTCTCATTTATCATAACAGCTCTACGTGTTCCTTGAAAATTCCCTATGTACAAATAGCAAAGGGCCAGTGTTAACTATAGTCCAAGGAAGACACCAGGTCGATTTATTGGAAAAGCAACAATTAATTATGTTAGCAAAGAGATACGTCAAGTTCTTGTTGCCCAAAAGAATATGACTGAATCAGGATGTGCTAGCCTACAGGCATATTTTTATACAAAGATTAAAATCTGCAATACATTGAAGACAAGAAAGAGGATAAGTAATTGACAGCAAAAGAAACTCTCTAGCTGAGCCTGAAGAAGAGCATGGGGATAATTAAGAGAAATCTTCAATCTGTCGAAAAAGAATTCAATAGATTTTTCTGGGAAAAGAAAGCCTAGGGATTAAGTGTCTCTTGTCTTGTGGTGACCCACCAATGATGCTTAAAAATCTAAGTGACACACTCCCTCTTTCTCATAAATCATATAGCTTCTAGTTATAGAGTTTGTTAAGCTTTGAATTGAATGAAAAGTCAAGCATGTAGGAACTTACTGAAAAGGAATACGGAAAATCTTCTTTGCTTGTTGTTTGTGGCCCCGTGCATCTTTTTAAAGCATGAATCCTGCTCAATAAAAGAAAGGCCTGCAGAATGGTGCAGCAATCCTGCAAGAATGTCATTCAGATTGATCATCATATAGGTAAACTAAGGACACCTGAAAGTAGTAGGAGGTGCACATAATCTCAGCTAGTCAAGAGCTGGGGTAGAAAGGTACAGGTTCAAAATCAGACTAGCCAACTAAGCAAGACCTTGTCTCAGAAAATGAAAAGGGCTGGCATGTATGCAACTTGGTGATTGTGTGGAAAACCTGGGATCGATCCCTACTACATGAAAACAAAACAAAATCACCACACCACAGCAGAAACAAAAGTTATTGGGCAACGTGGAAAAGTCATACAACTTCTACTTATTCTGCCTCCCTGCAGACTTAAAGTCTCTGTTTATTTTTTTATTATTTTATTTTATTTATTGGATATTTTATTTATTGGATACAAGGTCTCACTATGCAGCTCGAACTCACAGTGATTCTCCTGGCTCAGCTTTCCCAGCACTGAGATTACAGGGGTGTACCACCATGCCCAGTAGTCTTCAGAGTGTACAAAATCAGCTTTCCTAGCACCATTTGCTAAAATGACTATACTTCTTCCAGTGAAGGTATTTGGCCCCTTTCCCAAAGACAGGTGGCTGAGTGTGTTTGGAGGTGTTTCTGTATCTTCTAATCTAGTCCTTCGAAGACATGGGTGTACGAAAAGACTTTAATGAACAAAACCCAGGTTGCATATGAAATATTATAAAGAACCAACAACTGGGATCTCATTAAAAACCTTTAAATGCAACAAAAGAAATTATAAGTTTAGTTTCATTGAAAAGTTTGTGTTAATATTGTTTAGACAATATTTCATGCCTATAACTTATACTCTAAGTAACTACTGTGAAAATAACAATGCACAATGTGGTAATTATAGTTACTTTAACAGCCTGTTTTGAAGCTCTGTTTTACTGTTGCTTTTCTTCTTTTTAAAATTAAAATAATCATTAATGGGATTTTTTTTCTCTGAATGCCTTCAGGGCAGGTTTGGCTGGCTTGAGTTGTGCTCAGCCTGACTGCTTTGTTGAAGCAGCCACTTAAAGAACTGAGCTAAAGAGCAGGCCCCAATAATCATTAATGGAATGAAGAGAAAATGCAGAATGGGAAAAATTATTTTCAGTTATTCCTCAGATAAAGGACTAGAATATATCAAGAATTCAAAAAAATCATAGTCTCCAAATTTAAGGGCTCTCTCCAAAAATGGGCATCATCAATGAGTAGATCCTGCTCTCAGGCGAAGTACAAAAGACAAATACATATATTTGAAAATGTTAAACATCACTGCTCATTCAAAAGATTCAAATTAAAACAATTCTAAGATTCCACATACCCCAGAAAGAATGACCATCACCAAGAAGCCAAACAATAACAAATGCTGGTGAGGCTGCAGGGAGGAAAGGAACCCATTTTCTCTGTTGGTGGGAGTATAGGTTGGTGCAACCTCTGTGGAAAAAGCAGTGTGGATATTCCTCAAAAATCTAGGACTAGACATGCCACTGAATCCAACCATTTCCCTTCTTGGTGTCTTCCTGAAAAATATAAAAACATCGTATCAGATGGCTGGCCAAATAGCTCAGTGGATTAAAGTGCCTGCAAGCAGGTGCATGGGCTGGGGGTTTGAATCCCTGGCTTACTGTGCTGGTCCTGCCCTTGGGGCACACTGAGAGGACCATTGAGACTGGGTGTGGTAGCACACATCTGGAATCTCAGCACTTGGGAGGCTGTAAACAGGAGAATCACTACGAGTCTGATCTAGTAGTGAGACCCTGAACACCCTGTAGACCCTTCCCTAAAATACAGGAAAAAAAATAAAAATAAAAAAAAATCATGCCACAAAGATGGCTAAATCAACAGCTAAATCTGGAAAATGACACAAATGTCCATCAACAGAAAATGGATAAGAAAGACGTGATTTTTTATGCAATAGAGTACTACTCAGCCATAAAAGCAGGATAAACGAGACATTTCTAAGTAAATGTATCCATCTTAAGGCCAAACATACCTTAAGCCCATGAAATAAACTGGACACACATATGTAAATACTATATTGTTTCTCTAACATGAGAAACTGAAAGTGTAAATAAGGACCAACATGCATGACAGATATTGTGAAATAAGAAGAAAATGTTCAAATGGGAAGGGGAACTAAGTAAAAGGAGAGGGAGGAAGGAAAAGAAAAGGGAAAAATGAGAAAAGATGGAAATTAGAAACAAAGCAACAAAACCTTTGTAAATAAGGAGAGGAACATGGGCTGAAGGTAGGGTAGAGGAATGGGAAATAAAGAATCAAGCTATATCATGCACAGGTACAAATTTCCAATGATAAATGTAATTGATAGGTATATCAGCAATTCACCAATAAACTTAATTTAAAAAAGAAAAGTCAAATGAAAAAGACACAGAAGTGATAAGTGCAATGACTTTTAGCTCTATAACATATGAGAATATAAAATAGGACCAGTGGTACTATGCAAAATTTAAAATTGCATAAATTTTGCAAACTTTAAAATTTAACGTCATGAAATGTCACAGAATTCTTCCACTAATCTAAACTAACCATTAGGTAGCTAAATGTTAGAATTTTATATTAAAATGTTTATCCATTTCTATCTTATAATTTCTTTCAGTGTCTACTGCATTAAGGAACTAAAAATGTAGTTAATAGATTTTTGTTTATATATTTTTTCTCTACATGTTTCTTCCTTAGGAATGAAAACTCATCAATACCAACATTATCCACTGGAGGAGGACCATTTGTAAATTTGAACAGAGCACCCAATGGCAGCTTAACACTAAGACCCAGGTGGGTTCTAAACTTTTTGATCTTAGAATGGGTGTGCAGGTACTGAAACAGATAGATCTTTGGAGCCAGTCAGATAGGAATGCTACCACATGTTGGCCATATATTCTTAAAAGATATTTGACTTACTGCATTCTTTGAATATACTATCTAACAATATCTAAGTGATCCTTTGATATAACATTGCCTAATATATATAAGTAATTTTTTCTTAGCAAATAAAACATGATCAGTAAATGGAAATGCCCAAATATCTAATTGGACCTTTATTTTCTCCTGTTTTTTAAAGTTAGGCTTTTTTTTTTTTTTTGTCTTTTTGAGATAGGGCTTCAATACACAGTTCAAGTTGGTCTTGAGCTAGCTTTGTAGCCCAGGCTGGCCTCAAACTTGCAGAGATTCTCCTGCCTCAACCCCCCAAGAGGTGTAATTACAGGCATGTACCACCATGTCTAGCTAAGTTAGGTTTACCTTTAAAGATTTATTTATTTATTTATTTATTTATTTATTTATTTATTTATTTGGTATAAGCCCTCACTACACAACTCAGACTCATAGTTATCATCCTATCTCAGCCTTCCCAGCACTAGGATTACAAGCGTGCTCCCCTACACTGTGTTTCAATGGCCGGCACAGCTCGGGGCTGGCACTGCATGTGGCACTGGGGATTGAACTCAGGTCCTTCCACTTGCCAAGCAGGCATTTAGACCACCAAGATATCATGCCAGGCCCAAGTTTCTCTGGAAAGCCTTACTAAGCTTATCAAAAAGGAGCATCCTTCCTGTCTTAAAGGTCTGTTTTAGCTTAGTTTATGACATTTCTCCTGTTTAGACACTAATGGTAATTTTTGTTTCAAATTTGAAAATTGGCTTCTGGTTTTAGTGGTTCCATTAAAGGACAGCTGTGGGCAAGAAGAAGTTAACTATAAGAAGCAGCTGAAATTTCAGTTAAGAAATTATGATGCTAATACTAATTTATTTTGCTTACCACATTGAGTGATGCAATTATTAGAGGAAAAAAGCTAGCATTTCCAAAAGTGTAACTAGTTAAATAGATTGATAGGGGAATATTTTTAGAACCACTAAAAGGACCTTGCTATTGAGTGTCCTATATCAATGTGTACGGGGCCTTAACCGATAATATGAATCTCATCAGGAGTGAAACAAACTATCTGCAAGTGAGAAAGCAGCCACGTAGATCCCTTCCAAGAGGGTTTGTTACTATGATGTCACCATTAGAGACCTGCAAGGCGCTTGTACATGGAAAACATCATCTTTTCATGTTTATAGGCATTTTAAGAATTAGGACAAGCAAGGACAAAAATTCAAAAACAATGCAATTTAATTATATGCATGCCTCAGAACAGGACTACATTATTCTGTGTTTACAAAAAAAAAAATGCCAGTACCAATTTACACTGGCATCATTATTAAGAGCTTGTTCATGATATTTGGCAAAGAAAGTATTAATAGACAAACTTTCAGCAGGCTAATAAGCCAATTAGTTAAATGGTCTTAATCTGTTCCTTAATTAGAAATATTTTACTGGGTTGCCAAAATTTTGAATGCGTTCATTCATTTGGTTAGTTAATTTATGCACTTATTTGCTTAATGGTAAGATGATTATGTTGAGTGCCTTATGAAAACTGGTGGTTTTGAAAATATCCTTGTACTAGTGAGTTGCAAGTAAAAACTTAAAAATGAAAAGGATGTCAGGGAAAAGGATTCTCTCAGCTATGAAAGTCTACTAACTTGTATCTGCACTATTTATCCTTTTGTGTGACATGTACAAGATGCAGAACACCATTTGCCATGACTGCAAAAAGACCTCCCAAAGGGCAATCAGCAACATGACTCGATATGATTAGAAATATTAAGCAACTTGTGCACCTGTCAGCACATAGCTTTCCTTTTTTTTTTTTTTTAATTCTTGATCAACTTCAATAATTGTTATGGAAGTGAATGAAAGTCTGACATGATACATATTGATGAACATTTTGTTCTTAACTTGGTGGTAGACACATTATACAAAGTGCTTATCAAATGTCTTGGTAAATATCTGATATGGGACAGCACTGCGATCGAAATATCCTTGCAGTTATTTTCAGTCCATGCAAAAGCTCTGACAGTGTGGTCATATATGACATATGAATGATATAGTTTATGCACGAGGTTGAAGAAAAGAACACCTGACTGATCATTGGCTTCTACAAGGTCACAAAGCCAACACACAGTGGGAAGAGTCTAACCAACTCTGTTTGGCCACAAAGCCTTCTACTTCTCTAACATGTTATCCTCGAGATTCCCTAAGGCAGCTGCTGGCTTTAAACAGCAATGTCGTAAAGGAAAAAGAAACAAAAAAGGAAAAAAGGACAAGCATGTACTTTTTAACAAGATAAAAGGTCATACTGGACATAAATGTGGACATAAATTACTTTTTTATTGTCAAAGGGTACATGTAAGCCCTATCTATTACTTCAGCGGGCCAAGGAAAAGACATGGGATCATGACATTGTCATTCTTGCTACACACAGCAATAACCCAGGTCTCATTTCAGGACAAGTGCCCAGACAGTAATTCTGTTTCTCTTCAAATTCTAGGAACAGATGTTAAAGTAGGACTTTTCTCTATGCTTATTCTGCCTAGAGAAAAAGCAGGCTACTCTTCTATTTTTTTTTCTGTACAAGAAAATTTTAATTACTCAAAATATGTAAGAAAGGAGATACTAAATTAAGGTGAATTTCTAGTTAGCTATTAAGTTCATCAGAAATTGTTCTGTATTTTTAAGGTTGAAATTAAGCATTGCTTAATCTTTCTGAATGCATTACAGTTACCTTAAAAAGGGACAATTTTGAAGTAATATTGGTTGATGATGGCTACAAATGTAGAAAGAGCTTTAATGAGACTTGAAAATATTCCTCAAATGCAAGGGAATATCAGATGAATTATTGAGATCTTCTTTGAGATATTAGAGATATATATTAATGTATCTACATAAATTTCCACATTAACATTATTAATAAGATATAAATGTGTTTCCGTATATATGTGCATATATGTTGATTTTTTTCTCTATTCTAAAAACTTATGTCAGTAAGACAACATAGATATATGTGATTTCAAGTAAAATTTATCAAACTTATTCCAGAAAGATTGGATTCCTATGACTGGACATGCAGAATTGTTCTGTTTTCTGTTTTGCTTTTCAGTTGCTGCCCAAAGTTCAAGTGCTTAAATAACATGCACAATTAGATGAACTTAAGTACTTACATAAATATAAATAGCTTAAATTATCTGTGTAAATATGTGTGTAAGTTTTAATGTGCCAAATATCTGCAGTAACTGCATTAGGTCTTGTGGCCAAGTACAGTACTATAATTCTTTATGTTATGCTGAACTCTAGTGGTTGATTTGTATAGCACATTGTGAAACAATTTTTCTTTGTTGTCCACTTAAAGTAGAATGTTTGACATTGAAAATGGGTGGCATCCAAATTTTTGGAATAAGTAATAAGTTCTTCAATTATTTATGCACATCCCTTATCTTATATTTTCTTTTTACATGTCTTTCTGCCTTAAAACAGAAACTATGATTCACTCATAATTCAGTTCTTTGAATGAAGCTCCCAGCCTCCCACAGGGCTTGGCACTGCATAGTGGCAGGACTAGCAATGCTAAGGTTACTCTCTGCAGTAGCTCCCCCTTACCTAAGATTGCCTTTCCACACTTTTAGTTACTCAGAGTCAACTTCAGTGTAACGATAGCAAATAGAGATTTAAAGAAAACTAAGTATGTTTTAAAATACATGCCTTTCTGAATAGCATAATCAGATCTTATGTTGCTTTGCTCTGTCATGCATGGATGGAAATAAGGCCTTCATCCAGCACATTTACAGATATGGCAGATAACACTACCTTTTCTTTAGTATTTATGAGTTGACTCAGTTATCTAATTGACTTGTGGTATCTCAGGGCTTGCATTCAGATAGTCTTTTATTTTATTTAATAATGACTCCAAAGCACGTGTCGTGATGCTGCCTTTTAGAATATGATAAAGGGAAGCCATGAGGCATTTCCTTTATTTAAAAGTTGAAAATTTTATTTCACAAGAAAAATGAATCATAAATTGAAACTACAACGATCTTTAATTCATCTTAAGAATAATTTCTGTCCATGAACTGATTGTGCTCACAACCAAATATGTAAAACTTATAGTCATTATGTGTGGTAAGTATTTATTTATAATGAAGAAAAGACATTAAATTATAAAGTTTGGCATATGAGACCCTGCACACACACACACACACACACACACACACACACACACACAATAAAGTTCAGTGGTGTCTATGGTTTTAGGTATCTATTGGGGATCTTGGATTGAATGCCACATAGATAAAGACAGACTACTATGTTGTAAAATCAAGAAATCCAAGATTGATTCTCTCAAAAACACAGTCAGGATCACTAATAAAGTGTCTATTATGTATTAGTCACTCTATGCATCATTTTTACTCACATCTTGTGGGTAAGGAAAAACTGAAATACAATACTTGATACCCACAACTTCAAGAAGAGGTTTAATTTGGCTCATGGTTTGGGGGATACAGTCAATGGTAAGATGGCATCAAGGCAGAGACATTGTAGTGGAAGGCCATGGTGGGATGAAACCCTGAGCCTACAGTGGCTTGGAGATAAAGCCAGGAAATTGCACCAGAACAGAAGGAGCTGAGGACCATCCACGTACAGTAGGCAAGGTCATATCTCCATGACTCACTCAGACACACTCAAAACTGTGCTTTACTAATCTAAAAGGTTCTTCTCAATTCAATCAAGTTGAAAAATCTTAATTACTGTTCACAGAGATTTAAGCAGTAAAGTAAGCATGCAAACATCTCTATTTTATTTTAGATGAGGCCATTTTCAGCTGTGACTTTCAGCCTTCTTGTAATACACATATGATAGGTGGATTAAAAACTTCTTTTGACTGAAAAGTTAGGCTACAGGACTTTGTCTTTTATTTTGAAATATATTATTCTTCTATTCCAGTAAACGGTGCTTACAGGATTATCTGATATGGCTGCAGTGTAACCATCAATGTAAGTAAATATTTTGTCATGGTATCCTTGAAGTATTCAATTTAAATTCCTGAAAAATGCTTTGTCATTGAAAATAATTTTTCCACCATTGAATCCTTAATGTTCCAAAGAAATGCAGCATTTCCTCAGCTGCCAAATGGTTTCAAATTTGAACTTTCTATTTCTCAACCAGCAAAATAAAAAAAAATATGATCAGGGTTCATAACTTTGTCCTTTTGTCAAAGCAAACATGCAACCTGGAGAAACCTGCACCAGGCCAAGGATGAGTCACATGTCTTGTCGGGCCGCCAACGCTGATGAGCTGATGAGTGATGTCTCCCTGCTGCTTGGGCCCAGACAACTAATAATGCTTGTGTTAGTGCATTACAATGTTCATCATTGTGCTTTTCTGTGTGTTTTTATTTATATAGAATATCATCACCGTAGCTCCAAAGAAAATCAGTAATACCAGCAGTAAAACTCAGAGAAAAACTGTGAGAACTATGGTAAAGTTAAAGCAAAAACTCATTGCAAAACTTCTTAAAGTACAGCAGAAATGAATTTATGAGTATAAGTTTTGAACCTTGCAACCAGCCACTTGGCTTTCTTTATTTCTTATGGAAAAAAATATGTGCAGTTAGTGGGTGTGATGGCACACATGTGTAATCCTGGCACTGGGGAGGCTGAGGCAGGAGAATCACTGAGACTTGGAGGCCATCCTGGGCTACAAAGCGAGTTGAAGGCCAACCTGAACTGAATAGTGAGACACTGTCTCAAAGAAAAAAATAGAGTTCAGTTTTTGAACTTGTGCATGTTCAAATGCCAATTTGGAACACAATGAATTTCACACCTAAGGTATCACTGTACTGCAAAGTAAAATATATGTACTTCAATTATTTTAATAGCATGTGGAGAAAAACTAGTGGCCCACGAAGTTGCTCCTAAGATTGTTGGGGGAACTGATGCCAAAGAAGGGGCCTGGCCCTGGATGGTTGGTCTCACTTACAACGGCCAGCTGAGCTGTGGAGCGTCTCTCGTCAGCAGTGCCTGGCTGGTGTCTGCCGCGCACTGTGCATACGGGTGAGTATGACGTCACACGTCCCCAGCCAGAAAAGCCCACGCTGCAGGTGCTGCCCACCGCCCTGCTCCACACAAACCCCAAGCCATCCCACCAGGAACGTGCTTTCAGCTGTTATTGTCCTATAAACTTTCTAATGATTTTCCACTTAAATCATATATAAATCATACATAAAATATTATAAAAATAAAATTCAATTAAAAATCATCAGTTATAGATATCAACAGTTCATATTTCCTACATACAAGAAAATTGAAAATGCCTCCCATGTCAAAAAGATAAACAGTTTTGGAGTGTGGAATTAACTAGAATTTAATGTATAAATTACACTTCTTATCATTTAATTATGATAATATTGCTTGCAGATGGTCAGAATCAAATGATTTTGAGAGGGAGCCTTCAAATTACAAATATATTTTAGTCTACAAATTCATTTGCAAGCACTTAGGTGTAAATAAAAATATTTAGTTGCCAAGTTAGAACTACTTTAATGGTTTGTGACTAAAATTTAAAAGTGATATCATTCATAAATAATTGGATTTTGTTTAAAAAATGGTAAAATATATCCCAAAAGCTAGAATTTATTTTCTCTCTCTGAAAGCAGTCACTCTTAAATCTGTGGCCCAGGATGTAGAGAATAATTCTAGAAGAGCAAAGACAAAAAGAAAATAACCCTGAGCATGGGAACACATTAATTTTCTACTTCCATGCAAGGGAAGACAACTCTTCAGATACCTCTGTGGTTCAGAAAGAAAAAGAGGGTAAAGGTGGCTTCCTCTTGTGAGACTTTCGTGCCTGCCCTAGGACTGAGCCCCTGCCTCCACCTAGGCAAGGCCTCCAGGTGATGCGCACACCCATGAAGGTCAGGCATACCTCTCACGCCCTACCTGTGCGTGCAGGCGTGGAAGAGACAGCTGTAGTTAATCAGACTATCGACTGAAACTCTGCCAACATAGACAGTGAACATTGTCCTGTAAATAAAGACAAATTGTCAGACAGAAAGAGTTGTTATGAAAGTTTTGAAAATGAAGAACAGCAGGAGAAATGAGTATGAAAGGACAAAAACTATGTCAAGGAGCCATAGATACTGAAATGATGACAATTTCCATAGTTTGGTCCTCGGAACCTGAAGAGGTAGCTCTGTAGGTCATATCTAGATAACCCACTCGCTGGCCTCCAGGGGAGCGCTAAGTAAGCTCATTAGATGTTCAATCTCCATCTGAAACTCTCTGATATTGTGCATTAGGTACTGTATTTAAAAATTTAAAGAGAATAATAGTAAAAAACAACAGAAATTATACAGAATTTCACTAAACAAACAATAGGAATTCGACAATGGTTGTTATATTGCATATTGTTGTCTTCAAATTAGTTGATCAGATTTCCAGATATAAGCATGCAAAATTGATCAAAAAAGTTATGAAAATTAAAAATGAGAGAGAAAGAAAAATTTAAGCATTAACTGCTCCTTTGACTCAACCGGCAGAAATCAACAGTAAGGTACTGTACTTAAGAAGGTAATTCTAGCGTTTCTCACATTCAGTGTTCCCCATTTTGACTTCTATCTCTTTTATCTGTTTTCAATCATGTCATAACAATATATCTAGCAGTCAATTTTCTATCGTTTTTTGAATATGGCTTTAGTCTTTATTTATACATATTCTCTGTTTCAGGCAAATCACAGATGGGCAACATCTATATTTTTTCCAATACTGGGGATTAACATTTATATGGTAATTTTGCTACAGATAAAAGAAGTTTAAGCTGAAGTGTTAGTCATTTATGTCACATGTAGCTAGCTGCTACAACCTTGCAGGACTAGCCCTGGATTTGGTGCATTCCTCTGTTCGATGTTCTTGCAGAATGTATGCTTTCTAAATGTCAACTAGGCTTGCAGTAATGTTAGTGACATCTTTCAATTATTTCTCTTACAAGCGTGCATTTATAGGTCAGTGGCATCAATATCAGATCTTTTAAAACTACAGATATATAAAGGAAATAGAAAGCCAGTTTCATCTATGGTGAACATGATGCAGAACATAAAATGTCTTCGGTGTCAAAGGGAACAAAAATGGAAAAAGATGAGCTAGACTAGCATTGTGATGAATTCAGACTTATGCTTCTATCTTCACATTTGGCTGTCTTTGGCTACTTGGTGGAATTACTTTTTCTTTCTCTAGTAGCCAAGTTTTCTTGCCTTTTTGCTTCATGTTTCTACCTAAGAGTTTCTGACTCTACTTTAGATATTCTTCTAAAAATGTTTTTGTCATTATGCTAACCCTGTCTGTTACTACGGTCTTTAAAGTGCTAATTATGAAATAAAAAGTTAATTTTCTAATTGAAATGAACCCAGATAAAGCAATGTATTAAACCCATACCGCACAAATGGCTTGTATTGAATGCAAACTTACTCCAGGAGTTATTTATTTTCTTCTTAAAATCTTTTTCCAGAAGAGAACAGTTTACTCTTTCTTGTAGTTTGGTAATCAGGAATGACTCAGGCTCTACTCTCTGTGGGATCTGCAGACTTAGAAATCCAAGATGGTGGTTTCCTTGCCTGGTCTGGCGCCTCTGCTGTGATGACTGAATAGCTAAGGCTGGCTGAGCATTGCTCCCTCCATATAACCTTTCACACAGCTCGCGCTTCCTCAGGGGATTGTGGTTGTCACAGATCAGATCTTTACTGGCCCCCAAATCTCATGTGTTTGAAGGTGGTTGAACCATGTCAACATCTTACTCAAAGGTGGACCACCCATAAATCAGGAACCAAATGTGCTGGTAGGTGGCAGGGCCTGGATGGAAGTGGCTGGCTGTGTGCGTGGCCTGAGAGTGTGCGCTCCTGTCCTGGGCTCCCCACTGTGCTCTATACCTCCTGGTGGGCACTTTTCCCCTCCATCACCTGTGCTGTGCTTTTTCTTCTGGGAGCCAGCTGACACTTGACTGAAACTGTGATCTACAAGATACTTCTCCTCACTTAAGGTGTGAGTGTTGGGTGACAAGTGGTTCAGGCCACTATTTCAGGGTTGCTGGATTTCTCGTACATTGGTTCAGAAATGACAGAGTGCCATCTTTGCCACATTTTATTTGTCATGCCAAATCTAAAGGTCAAGGAGAAGAGAAATATATGTTACTGTTTACTAAGACAAGTAGAATATGTACACAAGTAAGAATGGATTTTGCAGGTTCCACTCTTTCAAAGCTAACTACCACACTTAGGAAAGATTTGTCTTTCATTTAGGAAAAGTCACTCTCCCCAGTGACATTTAAGTATGGGTCATTAGTCAGAACTGGGGTGCATGCTCTGTCCTAGGTGAAAGGAAAGTTAGGAATTCAAGTATTTTCCTCTCTATCTCTGCAGTTGTAGCCAACAGAAGTAAAGGAGGTTGGGTTGGGTGTTGTGATTTGTACTCTATCTTCTTCCTCATACCATCTGGCAGAGGAATTCCACAGGAGAGTGACTTTGGGATGCCCCATAAGACATTTGGAATACCTTCTCCAGAACTCTTTCTTTGTTACCTCTCCGCACTTGCTAACTTGCCAATGTGGTGCTTCGGCTCTTCTTTTCTCCTTGCTCCATTTTCTCAGCTCTTTCCTTAGTAGTTACTAGTATTTATTAATTGTAAAAGTTTATGGCATTTGCTGGGATATTTCCATACATTTATGTATCATGTCTTGATCAAATCTATCCACCCTTCTTCTACCCAATCTCACGGCCCCCTTTCCAGTCCCTAATAATTTATTTTCTAATTCAGGTCACCATTATCATTTAAAAATTTCCACATGTGAGAAATAAGATGTGATGCTTGTCTTCCTGTGTCTGGATTTTTCCATTTACCACGACATCTCTCATTTCCACTCATTTCCCCAATAACGGCAGGATTCCATTGTTCTTTAAGGCTGACTCATGCTCTGTATTTTATTTATCCATTCAGATGTTAATAGTTACCCATATTGTGAACAGTTGTGGTAAACAGTGCCAAAATAAACACTAGTATGATATTGGTCACATTCTTCTTCCCTGACACATAATATCAAACACACAAAACTTGAACTGGAAGAAGTTCATTTTGACTCATGGGTTTTAGAGGTGTCAATCAGCAGTCTTCTGGCTCGAAGGCAGTAGCAGCCTGGTGGTAAACCTGGCCACAGAATAGAATGGCTTCTTGTGGCAGAGAGGAAACAGAAAGCAAAGAGAGATAAACACTCATGTAAGTCATATCTCCAGTGACCTAGCTTCTAGCTTCTCTGACCAGGGCCTGCTTCCCAACTCAACTCTGAACTCATAAATGGATAACTCTGGTGAGCTTAAAGCCCCTGCCCTCAAATAACCTTCCAAAAGCTTCTGCACCCATGAAGCTTTGGGCAGGGCATTCTAGATCTACACCATTACAGGTAGACTCCCTTTTGTGCTGACTTCATTTCTTATGGATATATACCCAGGAGTGGGATACCTGGATCACATGGAACTTCTATTTTTCATTCTTTTGAGGAACCTCCACTCTTTTCCACAGTGTTCATTTTAGCTCACAGATGGTAAAATGGACTAATTGTACTGTACTTCTACTGTCTCTAGTCATTTTGTCAACACTCCCAAAGCAAATGCTTGATGTTTATGAAACATCCTAAATATCCTTCTGCCAGTTTTGTTTCTCTATCACTGAGTTCTGGTCCTTTATCATTGACTTGTTTCCTTCTATCAGCTTACAAGAGGGACATGGATAAGAAGGGGCCAACTGAACTGTGATTTAAAGAGCAAAGTTGGGATAACCAAATGAAAGCACTTCTATTTCATAAATGTTATTCACCCTTTATGTGGTAACAGGGAAACAACCTGGTATTGAGTCTTAAATTCCTCATCTGTAAGTTGACCAATCCTGTTGTATTGTTTTAAGGAAAAATTAAGATGCTTAATTTTTTTTTCATTTTATTAATCTTGGAAATGACCAATAAAATTATTGACAAAAATTTTATTTTGACAGTTTCAAGCAGGAAATCCTGCAAAAAAGTATTTAGGTCTTGCACAAAAGTATTCAACAGATTTAATTTCTGAACTGTCAACATAGGTTTACCAAATGAACAAAAATTTGATGAATACCATGAGAGCATTTAGAAGACCAAAATGACAGCTATTTTAAGGATGGCTTCAGTACTACACATTGCTGTCCTCAATGTAGGTGCTCAGTTCACAGATATCAGCAAATAAGTTGGTTAGGGTGACAGTTCTACTCATTAACTGCTATTTTCAAAAACCTGATGGAAATTCTTAGGACCATTGCCTTAACCATCTTGTTTATATAAATGTGTGGTTTTACCCCTACCATAATTTTGGACTTTTCTCCTTTCTCTTTCTTTGTTGTTTAATCCTTAAGTTCTCTCTTTCCATTCAACTGTGTTATAACTTTCAACTTTTATTTCTTCTTTTGAATTCTTACACTAGGGAGATAATATAATATGCACACATGTGGGCCTGGTTTATTTCAAGCTTTTATTTTATTTTTTGGTAGAATCGGGAATTGAACTCTGGCCCCTGCACTTGCCAGGCAAGCGCTTATTCCACTGAGCCATCTCCCCAGCCCCTTATTTCAAAGACAACAATATGCAATGTGTTAATTATTGCAACTGACCTACTAACCTGTTTTGAAACTGCTTCATTGTTATTTTATCTTTTTTTCTCATTAAAATGAATTTAAAAATAAATAAATAACTTGAGAAATTCCCCGATCTTTTTACCAATATCCAACATTATGTACATTTTATTCTGTGTATTTATTGTTTTCTCTCTCCACATTCAGAATTTTTTTTTCTG
Organism: Octodon degus; assembly: GCF_000260255.1. Taxonomy (NCBI): domain Eukaryota; kingdom Metazoa; phylum Chordata; class Mammalia; order Rodentia; family Octodontidae; genus Octodon; species Octodon degus. The sequence goes on along the minus strand of NW_004524682.1, from coordinate 8,352,591 downwards.
AACTATTTGCTAATTGGGTAATTATAGTGCCCCTTTACCTTAAAATATTTCAGTGTTATGTTGTTGAGAACAAGGATATTTTCCACCATGTTCATAGCAAATCATGCAAATTTCACATTACTGTAACATAATTATCTGATTAATTATCACAAGTAGTCCCTGTGTTGGTTTGCCATTTAGGATCCATTTCAGGATAATGCATTACAATTAGAGACAATAGTTTTTAAAAATTCTTGGTTAAAAAATAATCTTTTAACTTTCTCTTTGCCTTTGATATTTTTGAAAAAAGGCTGCTCATTTTGTAGAAAGTATTTTGTTTAGAAAAACCATTCAAACTTGTTTCTGAGTTGATCTTGTTATGTTTCCATTATGTGAGAACTTCTTTGTTTTTGGCAAATATGTTTTCACAAATCTGCTTTCATATGAGAAAATCTAATTACGTGGAACTAACCCTAATTCTTTCTTCATTGTAGTGTTCAAGATCTTGGCTTGTGCCAGTATGTCCTTTCCTAAATTCTCTAGCTGGATATGGCCATAAACATTTACCCATGAATTCAAAATAATTACTCCTGTTCAAATAAAATACTAAGGGTACCTTGTAAACTTGTCTCTTTCTCTACTTGTTACAGGATTCTTATCTTCAATAATTTCAATAATGAGAAACTTTGTCCTAATATCTCCATAATATATTTGCTTGTATTAAATCTTGGAACATAAAAAGTAGTCTAAGTATTGCTAATTTATACTTTTAGGAAGACAACTTACCAACCAGGGTTCAAGTGCTTTTCATTCTTTTTTAACGCAGATATGTGAAAAACCACATAATATTAAGTGTACTCTTATATGTATTTTGAAAATGCATAAACCTGTTAAATTGACACTTCTCTTAAGATGTAGAACATTTCCATCACCTAGAGGTTTCCTTCACACCCCTTTCCAATTAATATCCATCCTCACTTCCAGAAGCAACCCCTATTGAGTCATTTTGGTGGGAAATCACACACACACACACACACACACACACACACACACACACACATATATATTCAAATTCTGGATCACATCTAGTGACTAGACATATATCAAAGACAAAAATTAAACATGAGAAGCCCCTTGCCAATTCTTTAATTTAGTTCATCAAATTAAACCAAGTATACCACGTGCTTTACATTATTTCTCATTGAAATAATTCCTCGAAACTGATGCTAACATTCCTGAATAGATGCCATATATGAAGCATTTAGAGCACGGTGAAGTAGAAACACCACTATGTATACTAAATTTATTATAGTGATATAGATAGATAGTAAAACCTCAAAACCAACTTTATTAAACATGTATTTTAGTGCAGGGTCTACAAGGTCTCACTACTTAGATTGGACTCAGAGTGAGTCTCCTGTTTTCAGCCTCCCAAGCGCTGGGATTACAGGTGCGCACCACCACGCCAATTCTCAATCGCCATCTCCGCACAGCCCAGAGGCTGGGCTGGGACTGCACACCAGGGATGGAACCCTGGCTGCTGCACGCTGCCTAATCCACTGAGCTATCTGGCCAGACCTGAAACCAACTTTTAAAAATAGTAAATATGGTTACAGAACAGAATTAACTAATATCAAAATCATAGTTTAAAATTGGGATTATTTGAATGTGTCATACAGTTTAAACAAGATACAGAACACAGGCAAACAAAGTATCTTAACACTTATTTGTCACTTACATGTATCTGAAATGCAGACAGCATGGATTAAGTTTGATTTCTCCATTTATCTACTTAGCCTTTAAGGAGCTAGGGTAAAACTGATTATCTCTGTCAGCAAGAATACTGTAATACTGTATCACGATTATAGTAATTTTGGAAGATCAAAAAGAAAAGGTGGTTGAGGATGTACCTCAGTGGTAGAACATCTGCCTCACATAATTAAGGCCCTGATCCCCAGCATTTACAGCAAAGAAAAGAGTATTTTCTTAAGACAGTAGCTGTTTCAAAATTAGTTTAGTGACATTTGAATTTTGGTTTTTGTACAGGTCTTGGTTCTTTATCTAAACTAGTTCAAAAGTAGTATTCCTTTTGAAAGTTAAAATTTATGACTTTCTCATAGGTTTTATAAGTTTAAAATTTTCTGTCTTCTTCAAATTATTTCCTATTTTAATTTCCTTTGATTCATATTGTACATTCCTTTTTCTTTTTGCAGTTCTCTTAGCACTATTTTAATAAGTTATTTGAAGCATGTATCTTTAATTATTAGTTCACTCGAGGGCCGGGGAAATTGCTCAGTAGAATAAGCACTTGCCTGTCAAGCGCAAGGTCCTGAATTCAATCCCTGGTACCGCAAAAAAAAAAAAAAAAAAAAAAAAGATTAGTTCACTCAGAAGCTTTATGTTCTACAAGTTTCAGTATCAGTTCTCTAAAATTACCTATACTGTGAGATTTAAGTCATCATCTTGAATCATATTTCTGAAAATTTTTATTCCTATTTTCTACAACTACCTGTGGTAATATGACTTGGTATATGCTATGGTTTGTGTATAGTTGATCCCCCTCCCAAAGCCTCATGCAGTCTTGGGGCAGCTTCTGGAGTTTGTGATTGATCATTGTGGGTGTGGGTGCTGTACCTGCCTGAGACAGGGAATTTGCATTTCAATGAAAGGAAGAAAGAAAAGTAAGCTGCTTGAGCCCTGCTACTCCTTATGTGTTCTTGCTCTTTGCCATGAAAGGTTGTCCTCTGCCTTGTGCCTCTCTTCCTTGGAGCCAGTTGAATATGGACTGAAACCTCCAGTAACTGTGAGCTAAACAAACCTTTCCTTCCTTCAGTTTGGGTGTTGGGTATTTGTCCCAGCAACGAGTAAAAAGTAACTAAGACAGTACATAACTCCTCCCACTTTACCTACCATTACCTATGACCACCACTGGTCTTCACTCCTTCCTGGGCTTGGAGTTGCTTTCTATTTGTTTATATAGTGATTTAATCAAATGATATTTGCTAAGCATTTAACGTGTGCTAAGCACTATTCTAAGTGTATGGATAACAGAGCTATACAAACAAAATCTTTCTCCTCATAATGTATATATTATAGGTTGAATCATTAAAGCATTCACATAAAAATCTTAGGGAGTAATATGTGTAATGAGAAAATAAAATTAGTATGAACAGAAAGAGACTGATGAGACCAAGGAAGTCCTTTTGATAAATTATTGGAGAATGCTCATGAAACCAACAGAAGTTGAAGGAAGAACTACAGAAGTGAAGAAGTTCCATAAATTTCTACTGAGTTAAGGGGGACTCAATGCTCTGGGCTGGTGAAGAAGTCTCCAAGACACTGGAAGGAATCCTGCTACCACTGCCCATGAAGTGATGGACAGTGACAAGCACAAGATCCAAGGTGGAGAAAGAACTGAGTGAGGACTCATAGAGCACAGCAAGTGGATAAAAGACCACTTAGAGAATGAAGAACGACATTATTTGATCAGGCTTCCCTGTGGAGATGAGGATTTTGAGAGTCTCCAGAGAGAAACCAGTCAGAAAGAGAAAGTGGTGGCCCCAGGATCATGACTACAAATGATGACAAACAGCTCAATGGAATTAGTAACTATGGTGGATCAAGTAGTCTGAATTTTCTAGTGAACTCAGATGAAAAGTAAAGACTGGAGAAGAATTATAAAATAGAAAAGATAGAGAAGGAAAATAGAGAAAAAAGCAAGGTGAGAATGATATTTTTTCAGGGATTAATATTGGGAAATGGGAAGAAATAGGATAGTGAGAATTAAACCTCTGATTTTATAGATTAAATTTGGTCTCTATCATTGATATTATTCAATCTGCAAGTCATTTTAATATTTTAAGGGAGCAATAATTAAAATATAAATTTGCAAATTTTCAGTGTATTGTTCATAAACGAAGAGTGAATTGAAAGGAAAATCACAAGTCCATGGAATTGTGGAATAATCTTAGAAATCAAGTAATAAAAGGTGTTCAGAGATGATTCCTCAACTTTCTGTGAATAACAGTCAAACAATGTTGAGGATTATTTGGCTTGCTCTTAGTTCCCTGTGCACACTAGTCTTTCACATACTTAGTCAAGTAAATACTTCTATTTTAATAACAGTTCACAATTTGGCAGATGATATTTTAAAAACTCACATCACAAAACTTTGTTCCTTATCCACAAAAAAGAATGAAGATTGATCATATGTTAGCTACCCACTCCCTTTTCACAGTACAACTGTCTGTCTTTGATCTAATGTTTGTTTTATCATTTAATTGTGAATTCCTAACCTTTCATACACAACTTATTTGTTAATCAGAGTAAATTTGTTTATTATCATACGATGTTTGAATAGCTCATGTTATCTTATATATTCTGATATCATTTTTCTTTCTGAAATGCTTCTTGTCTTAAAAACATTCTTTATCTCCTGGTACCTTTTCAGAAACATTCTATTTTTTTAATTCCAAAGGGAAAAAAGCAAAATTTGAAAACAAGATAATAGGAGGGTAACAACAGTTAATTCATTGCGTATTGTTATTTTTAGTTAATCAAAGTACAAGATAGAGGTATGGAGTTGTCCAACAATATCAGCACAAACCTTTCTTTTCAATGAACTAAGAGAAATTAAGTGTAACTATTGATTTTTTTTTTACTCTGCCTTAAACTTAGAATTCACTATTTTCTTATTCTTCAAGGAGTTCTGGTTCTATGTAGATAGTAATAATAGAATTCAACATTGAGTGAGATAAAACATTATAGTTGACCATGGACACACAGCTGAAACTGCTCTGGAGCAGTTTCAGTTTCAGGGCAAAAGAAAAATGAATTCATTTACAGCTATGGCCTCCCATTTATTTTCTTTTATTATTTGTGTTGCACTATCACAGGTACCTATCTGCAGTCACTTTCTAAAGCACTGATGCACCACACCAGGTAGTGAGACTATTTATGCTTTAGCACACAGCAGTGCATTTTGGGGAAAGCACTGGTTCATTCCATCTCATGCAGCATTTCTGTGCCTGCACATGTGCTTTCATTTGAGGGTACAGATGTCAAGAGTACATGGCTTTCTGAAGCTTCCCAGTCTGCATTTCTATCTCACTATTAGAAAACACATATTGTTTGCATGGAACAGATAGTGGTGAGGTGAGTAATGGCAGAAATTCAGCCACCTCCCATCCTAAAGATGCCTATTTCTGCCATTTTTAGACTTGGCTGGACTGGGACTTGCCCATCTAGTAAGCGTAGCTCTCTTTCGCAAGCGCACCTCACTTACCTGAATGTAGATACTTTCAGATAAGAAAACTATGAAAAGTCCCTTCTGTCCGTCTAATATCTGAATATCTTTTTTTCTGTCAACCTTTGTGTTGGGTAAATAAAAAGGCTAAAGGCTGTTAGTATTCAGCACCAATTTTTACAAGGCACTATACCCTTCCATTATAATCTCCTGAGGTGCAAAAGTAAGAATTCAAGTGTTGGAAAATTTCTCAAGTGATTGGTAAAACTGAAGAGGTAGCTAAATATTCCATTTTCTCACATCATTTTCTGTCAAGAAAATGCTAGAATTTGCCACAGGATGTGAGCAGCACATGGACCTGAGCTGCTGACCGGTAAAAGAAGTTTACACACACAGGGAGGTTTTTGAGCAAGAGCTGAGAGAAGTGTGAATGATACACCTTGCAGTGGATTTGAGGTACTGGTGCTACTTACAGATGTTGAAGTACTAAAACATGAAAAAGAGGTTATTTTCCATGCAACTCGGTAACAATTTTAGAAACCATCAAAACTGTATTAGATTAACCTACGGGTAAATTGAATTTAATTAGAGCAATAGCTTGAAGCAAGTATATTTAATCTTTACAGATCATTGTTCATTCATTGGTTACATACTCGAGACTTTAAAATGAGAGGAAATGGTAATGATTAAAATTAGTGTTACCTACAAGCTCTCTCAAATGAGTAATTTATTATCAGTTCTCAGGTGGAGTATAGTACTTACAAAAGAAATAATAATTTGGGTACTTAGTTCTTCTTTTTTAAATTCCCTTAGTTAAATAGTGACTTAATTTTACAACAAATAAACTGAATATGCCTGTCTGAACTTTTATATGACATTTCTTAAAGACAACTATATATAAAACACTTAAGAAAAATCTTATTTAAAAAGTAGCATATAACCTTTTAAACTTAAAATCTCATATGTAATTATCTCATATAGTATAAGAAAATATTACATTATATTTATTTTAATGTAATCAATATTATTTACATAGACTGTACATTTATATTATTAATGTACCATCTTAGTGTAATATATTAGCTACATAAATATAGTATGAAATATAAGTATAATGAAGTAATAAACATGTGATATGGTAATTATAAGAGTAATTTATTGTTACTATTCAGTGAATACATGGATTAAGCAAGTAGAAAATACACAATTCTTTCTTTCTTTCTTTCTTTCTCTCTTTCTCTCTTTTTCTCTCTTTCTTTCTCTCTTTCCCTTTCGGTCTTTATGAGGCAGGTTCTCACCATGCAGCTCAGCTGGCCTTGAGCTCACTTTGTAGCCCGGGATGGTCTCAAACTTACAACAATCCTCCTGCCTTAGCCTCCCAAGTGCTGCGATTGTAGGCATGAGCCTCCACATGCAGCAAAATTCTTAATGTAGTGACCTGATACCTGTCATGCCAATCAAATGAATCTATGACCATTTGAGCTTTAGCAAATATAATTAGCAAATGATATGCAGAGAAAGAAGTTCAGAGACAAGACATAAGATGGGACTTTACCCTACCCAAAGTAGGTCTGGATAGACAATGGAATTCCAAGGTACAGAGAAAGTGAGAAATGCCAAGTGTCTGAATCCTTGCCCAGCATCTGAACCACTTAAGGGGCTGCCAGAAACCACTGAGAGCAGACACCCTCTTCTGCCTGAGTCCTGATAACCTTTACTAATTAACTACTGCCAGATGAAACATGGTGAATTAAGAAGTCAAACAATGTTGCGACCAGATAGACTAAAAGATAGACAAATGTAAAATAACCTCCTGCCATTGATACATTTGTAGATAACTTGGATTTTAACCTGCATTAAACCAGACATCTGCAATTGCTAAGTATAGGATCAATACTTTTGCCAATAATTACAGTTACTGACTTTGATTTCATTGTGAATATTGCTTAATGGGCATAATTCCAACTCAGCATTCGTGACATCTTGGCATGAAGATATTACGAGCCAGTAGTTTATCTAGGAGTTCTTGCCCACTTTCAAATCATATTACCTACTTTGTCTATTTTATAACACAATATCATCCTCTACCATATATTGTTGAGGGGAACTTTGTATATGGAAATCATGAAAGATTGCAGTGGTAACCTTAACTCAGTGAAAATTTAGTGATTCTTAAATGGCAGAAAGCTCTGCACCCTACTCCATTATTACATCACTTGCTACCATTGTCTAAAGCAGAACTGGACTGAGTTGTGAGTTTCACAGCGGAATGGGATCCAATGCAGAGGTTATTAAACTAGCTGTATACTACATTAAATGTGAAATTTTCACTTAAAATCTTATGAAAGTGTCTGTTGGTTCATTACACACTTTTTAAATGAAGAATTGGGAGAGAAAAGGAGGTAGCTTCATTATTTAAAATTACTTCTGATGATACAGGCAGAGTGGAGAACCAGAATAGAAATAAGAGACCAGGACATGATTTAAGAGACATTAAAAAGAGGAATTCATGCTAATTGTGACTTCTAGAATAAAAAGCATAAAAATTAAGCATATGTGAAATCTACACAAGTTGACCTAGAAGACAGTAAGTTGCAGCTGTGGTTCCAATGAGCTGGGCAAGAAGCCTAGGAGAAATCTTGGTCAATGAATACTAGGTTAGAGGGGAGATAAAAATTCTGATGTTCTGTGCACAGTAAGTGACTATACATAACAATAATTAAGCATATATTTCAGAAAGCTAGATAAACAGATTTTAAATGTTTTCACTACAAGAAATAACAAACATTTGAAGAAATAGATATGCTTACCCTGATTTGAACATTTGACAATGTGTATATCTCAAAATATCACATTATACCCCCACCATATTGGAAATTCTTGTGTTAATTTAAAATAATAAGGTAACTATTTTTAAAGAATAATTTTCAGACAAGTAACAGGACATTGTACAATATAAATTCATAATTCTCAAAATTTCATGTTGTATACCTTCTGGAAGGTAATTTTTTTTACTAGAGAGTTTCTCACTCTTCCCTATTATCATCTTCAGAAGAAATTTACAGCCTTCTAAGTGGACAGCAATCCTTGGCCTGCATGCAAGATCAGATCTGAGTTCTCCTCATATAGAAACTCGGCTGATAGACCAAATTGTCATAAACCCTCACTACAATAAACGGACAAAGGACAGTGACATTGTCATGATGCATCTTGAATTTAAAGTAAATTACACAGGTAAACAAAACCACTTTCCTTATTCTTATCTACTCAAGTTAATACATCGTAAGATTTGAAATATTAATTGTATATACTTTATAGTAATAGTATATAAATGTTGGATTTTTGCTGCATTATAACTGAACTGGATTTGAGGAATTAAGAAAATATTTTTAAATCCAACTTTCTAGAAAGGACAGGTAAAATTAAACTATTTGACAAGAGACAAGAAAAACGTCATAGGACTGTCCTGCTACAATGTTGTACATGGTTAGATTTCTAAATTTCTCTGCAAAAAATTGTAATTATTTACTTCTTTTTTTACTATTTTTAATTTTTTAAATATTTTTCTCATTTCATAGGGATCTAAAGTTTAGCATATCGATGATTGATGGAAAATACTGTTCCATGTTATGTCTAAGGCATTTGATATTCAGACAGATACTGATGTTAAGCTCAACAGCCTATGTTTTAGGGTAATAATATCATTAAGCTTCTATTCTGGAGGGTTAACAACTTAAGTTTGCAGACCAAAAATTAGAGAAAAAGATGGGCTGCAAGAACAGCCAACATTGTGGCCATTCAAGGTCAATGAGGAATCAGGACATAAGAGAACCTGAATTGTAACAACCTGTAACTCAGTGGTGTCCCAAGTTTTCTGATCAAGAAGTATAGGGCCACAGGGGAAAGTGATGACGATGTAGAGTGTGCCTATGGAGAGTCATATGGAGAGAAAATATTCTCTCAGTATTAAACAGAGAGTAAATTGGTTGAGCAATGGCTGTGACTCATCCACATGGCTGACACTGACAAAAGATCTACAAACTGCAGTACAGGGTTTCAGAGTAAATCTTGAGGGGATTTGACTGACCTTGTCAGATACAAAAGTTACATTTCTTGTTAGATAGATCTTCCTTTATCTTGGTCTTAACCATCCAGCAGAAAAGTATAAAAATGAGGTATAAAAATAAAGCCATATTAATATGCTGAGCTGTAAAAGGCTCAAGTCAACAACTTCAGACATTGCCAGTCCTGTGAATAACCCACTACTATTATGGACTACTGGACTACATTGGATTAATTTGCTGCATTCACACACCTACAATATTTGAATGGCAACAGAATATCCATCTATGACAAAAGTAAACAAAAAAGGGGGATATAAATGAAGGACCATTATATATAGTAGTTAGACATACAGCTACTTTCTTTTAGTTCAATGAGAAGAAAGTTTTGAACTAATAGTGTTTAGATAAGATATCATGTCTGCGTCATACACTATGAATAACTACTATGAAGACAATAATATGCAATGTATTATCTATTGTAACTGTCATACTAACCTGTTTTGAAACTCTCTTATTTCTATTTCTTTCTCAATAAAATTAATTTTAAAAAAAGATTGAACACCAAACCTGAAGAAAAAAATTGTTTGAGTCCTCCATACCAGCACATTTTACCAGTGAACTGGTAAAATAAAATCTTAATGGAGCAGGCCTGAAAAAATAAGTCATCATATTATTAAGCTTTCTGTTTCTCCTGTAATTGAAGGGTAGGTCCATCCACCACAAAGGAGGTGGTTAAGACAAAGATTGATAAATAGAGATGCAAGTATGTGTTTCTAGGGTATCTTATGCTAGTCATATAATTAAAGCTTTGAAAGACAGCCAGTAATGTTCCTACAGTAGCCAGTGAAGAACTTCCCCCAAGTGCCTGGAAAATGTATGAGAAATCAATTGAAAAAAGGAACTTTATCCTTAAAGGATCAGTCTCAATCATGTTCTTGTCACTGAGATAAATTACCAGACACACACAATTGGGGGGGGGGGATTTTAGCTTATGTTGCAGTGCAGGGTCATCAGGCTCCAGAGAAGAAACAACACAGGGGCATGGTGGAGAAAAGCTGCTTAGCTCATAGTGGGCAGGAAGTGGAAAGAGAAGAATGGGCCTGGAAGGGTAGTGGATCCTTCCAGGTCATGCCCCATAGGATACACCTCTTTGGATCAACTAAAATTTCATCAGTAGATTAATTCACGGATCAGTATGAGTCCCCCATGAGCCAATCACCTCCCAGAGCTCCACCAAAGAAGACATGAGGTACTTTGAGGAACATTTAGTTATAAACTATAACAGGTTTTACTCTGCTGTAACCTTAAATTAGCTCTTCTCCAATGTTCAGGAAAAAGTGTTGCAGTTTTTATGTTCATGAAGTTTGCTACACAAATGTATCATATCACTTAGGAAAACAAAACTGTTACTATATGTAGTTGTAAAACCTTGTACTGAATGGTAAAGTTTGTACCTTCTTAATTTTTGTGTCTGCCCTGAATTGTATAGGTAGTGAGTACTTACTAAATACACAGTGGCTTGTAAATTGATACAGAAGCCTTTAGGAGTCAGTGATGAATATTAATACTTTCATAGTGTCTGAAAAAGCAATTAACTGAGAACTTTTACAACTTGAATATAAACAGAGAAAATTACATATAATAATAAAAATGTTTGTCCAACTTTCCCTTAACTGACTCTGAGAAATAGTAGAAATGTCACTAGTTCATTATGGCATTATCATTATTTTAAAAAATATTAATTTCAGAAATATGACATTATTTATATTCCAAAAATGAAGACTATGTAGAGAACACAAAAGACCACCAGTAACACATCATAAATTGACAAAGAAAGACTATTTAAAATATCCTTTCCCCTAATATTGTTGTCTAACAGTTATTCATGCAGGATAAGCCAAAATGTAAGTTTTTTAGGTTAAATAAATGGTGATGTGATTGGTTCTATGAATTATAAAATTGGTTTTATAATTTTTAGAAACACATTTGTCTGTTACTATTCTGTTCTTTGCTTTGTTTGCTTTTCAGATTATATACAACCTATTTGTTTGCCAGAGGAAAATCAAGTTTTTCTTCCAGGAAAGAATTGTGTTATTGCTGGCTGGGGAAGGCTTTATTATGGAGGTAAATTATCAAATTTAGATTTAAAAATGTCTTCTAAAGAGAATTACGTTATTGAACAATCCTGTTACTATTTTTCAACATTTTTTCCAATTGTTTGTTTGTTTTTTTTTTTTCCTGCGGAACCGGGAATTGAACTCAGACCCTTGCGCTTGCCAGGGAAGCGCTTATTCCACTGAACCATCTCCCCAGCCCCCCTTTTTATTATTATTATTATTATTATCATTATTATTATTATATTTATTTTTTTTCCAATTCTTATACTGCAATGAATTTTGAAATATTTACAAAAATCATCTCAGGACATACTTTATAATTCATTAGCTTAAAAAAGATTTCCAGGTGTGTTATTCTATATTATATTCTAAAACCATGATTCTTTAAAAAAAGAATTCAGATAGTTCTCAGACTCACTATTTAAATCTTTATATTATAAACACTGATAAATAGAAAAGATACACTTAATGAAGTGAATATAATGCAAAGTTCTAAGAATTTATTTTGGTAAAGCATATGGACAAACTCTAGTAAAAATAAATCCATTACTATCTGTCCCACTTTTCTATTCAACAAATTTATCTTCATTTATGATGTAAGACTACATATTCAAGTTACCTGCAATAAAAAAGAAACTCCCTTGTAACTTCTACATGCTGAACCTGCCTATTGGCAAAATGATTAAGATATATCATGCAGACTATACATTGATAGATCATTGATCCTCTGATATTATTTAATGACATGTTTTCTAAACATAAACATAATGACTATGGGGCACCAATTTCACCTGATGCTTAACTATGTCTGAAGGAAATGATGCCAGCATGTCAAGGATACAATTCTACTTCCATGCTCGTTGCAGTGCTCTTAACAACAGCCTTTTGGAGGAAAGATAGATGGAGGAAAAAAGCCTACGTGTTCATCAGCTGAATGAAGAAAGTATGGTTCACATTCAGTTATTAGGAAAAGAATAAAAATCTGACCTTTGTGACAACATAGATGGAAGTGGAGAGCATCACATTAAGTGGAATAAGCCAGGCACAGAGAGACAAAGTTTGCATGATCTCACTCATATATGGAATCTAAAAGTTGCTTGATGGGGACGGCGCTAAGCTAAAACTAAATGAAAGCAAGAAGTTCTAGTGTGGTACTGTACAGCAGGTTGACTGCTGACAACACTGACATATTGTGCGTATCCAAATGTTAAAAGAAAATATTTGCAAGTGTTTATCAGGAAAAGAAAAAGACAAATAGCTGAGGAACTGGATATATATAACCTGGTTTATATATTATATAGAGTATACATGTATGAAAACAGAACAGTACTCCACGAAAGTGTACATTTTTATTTTTTTGTGTGGTACAAATGATTAAAACCAGAGACTTCATACTAAGCTACTTCCCTACTCTTCATTTAGATTTCATTTTTTGAGTCAGGGTCTTGTGAAGTCAATCAATAACCATGTTAGGTTAGAATTTCCAATTCTCTTGCCTCTGTCTTCTGGAAACTTGCATGTTTTTATGTATCAGTGAAAAATTAAAATGAAGTTAAACAACTTATAACTGTATTGTACAGATATATGTATATCTGTCTCTCAATCTATCTATCTATGCAGCTTTTCAGTCTTGGTGATTAACAAGAATATCTTCAAACATGAATTCTAAGAAAGCATTCCAGCTCTTCATGTCCTGGAAGTGTAATTGCAAGCAGAATTCCTAATTACAGAATTCCTAATACAGTTCACCACCTACAAGTTCTGACCACTCCACAACATTAGACAAAGGAAAGACACTTAGTCTAGTAAGAGGATCTGACCTCTGTAAGTCAAAATAAATTATAGGTGTGATGTTTAAAAATTCTAGTTATGTGTAAGATGAAACTGCATGAAGTCTTGTAGAAAGGTACAGAGTCCCATAATTAAATCACATCAAAAATATCCTTATTTTTTGTCAGAGAAGGAGCAAAGTTCTAAGTGTGGTGCTTTCCTGAGGATTCTGACAAAAGTTTTCCACTGCAATTGCATTATATGCAACTGAAAATGCCTCTTGTCTGCTTATGATCAAGAATACTAAAGACCATAAATTCTTTTTTTTAAGATCATAAATTCTTATATTTCTCCCACTTGAAGAATGTCATGACTTATTGAACTTGACATTTAAGGAACAAAAATGATTTTCAACTAGATAGGTTTTATTTTTTCTGACTTTAAAAAATATTTTATGAACACAATATAGACTCTTCAAAAACAAATTATACAATAACAATATTTAAGACTTCATTACATAGGAAAAATTGAGCTATAAACTTGGGTTATATGAATTTATTGGTACTAAAATATTTGTTTAATTAACTTAAGAAAGTCTGTAAAAGTAGTATGGAGCCAGTAAAAAGATCAATTTCATTTACCAATAAATGGCCTGCTCATCTTCTTTTCTGAGGGCTTGAGGGGGATGCAGAGTTTCACTGTGTAGTGCAGGCTGGTCTTGAACTCACTTCTGTAGCCCAGCCTGGCCTTGAAATCACAGTGATCCTCCTACCTCAGCCTCTTAAGTGCTGGGATTAGAGGCATGCATTAGCATGCCTGGTAGCCAGTTCATCTTTAAATATTTCTTGGGTCATTGAAAATTTAATGACTTTTATAAACTCTGTGTTGTAATAGTCACCTTTTCTTTTGTACCGGGGATCAAACTCAGCACCTTGCGCTTGCCAGGCAGGCATTTATGCTACTGAGCTATCTCCCTGGCCCCAATTTTCATCTAATAACCTTATCTCATTTCATAAAATTCAAATTTCCAAGCTTGACAGCATATTACACTAATTAATTAACTAAGAACATGAGGAACATATTGTTCACTAGGAAGAAATGAAGTGATACCAGTTGCTAAGTTTAGGAAAATTAGTACATTAAAGACAACTTTACCAAAATTTTTATTTATACCTGTGTGTACATATGGGCGTGAGTAATTGTGTGTGCTTCTTGTTATTCTAGTAACAAACCATGTTGACAAATATTGAATATATGCACACTGTTCAAATTTGCTTTTACCAATCAGTTTTATTATTTACTCAAACACATTTCTTAAATTTTTTATTAATTTTAATAAAAAAGAAATAGCAATGAGACAGTTTCAAAACAGGTTAGTAGAACAGTTATAATAATTGATACACTGCATATTGTCTTCATAGTAGTTATTCAGAGTACAAGAGGCAAACATGATCTTGACTAATATCAAACACTTTTTTCATTCACTAACAAGGAGCAAAAATAGCTTTGGTTTTTTTATTACAAAACTAAGGCTTCTCAGGCCACCCTGAACCTTCATGGTAGGATGACCAAGAGTGGTGCTGCATGTTCTCATCCATTTCTATCTCCACTTTACTTTTTTACAGTGTACATTGAACTTTGAAAGTCACATTGGTTTCTCCAGTACCAGTTGGCAGTAGCCATTTGTATAGTCTGTCTTCATTGTCATGCTAGTACCATTAAATCAGTCATACAGATGGTGTCTACTCCACTCAAAAAAAAAAAAGAAATATACATTTGGGCATGAAGTAATCATTGAGTCATGTATATGCTCTCTCTCTCTCTCTCTCTCCCATTTCCCTTTCCCTCTCTCTGTCTTTTTTCCCTGTCTCTCAAACACACACACACACACACACACACACACACACACATATTTGTTGTCTTAGTATTTTTAGTGTAGATATTAAACTAAATGGAAAAATGAGATCACATATATCTTTACATTACCAGTTGTCAAGTATACTTACTAACTTAACACAAACGTTTTGCTTAGCTTGAGCAACCAAATAAAGTTGCTAATTATTACAAAGTGGTTATTGTGCACCTTTTCAGGGACACCAACATCTGCTTATTGCTCATCCCTTCTGGAATTAGTCCTTTTATAAACAGAGATTCATACTTCTAGAGAATGAGTTCTGCATAAAAAAAGAATGGAAATATACTCTTAAAACTCCTTCTCTCTCTTCACCTGCGTGTGAATGACAAGCTGATTGTCCCTAGACCAGGGCACAGTTCGGCAGAGCTTTGTCCCCTGTGTGGTGAACACCTGCTCACTCACAAAGCTCCACAAAGGCGCTAACTGCCATTATACTGGAGGGAGCGCCTCTTCAGGTGCTGAATGAAAGCACTTCTGGGTTTCTGAGTTGGTGTTAATTTCTATGAATAGAACTCTTTGTGTTGGCAGGCTTTATATCCATGAGCAATATTATAACTTTAAAATTACTGAAAATAGCTGAAGATCACCTTACCTCAATCCACCATCTCTACTAGCCCTTGGGAAAGAAAGAAGAGCATCGCTGTCATCCACTCGCTAAAATCCACAGATGGATTTTTATTATGCCATTTAACATGTAACACTCGTAGTTAGTTCCATTGTATAGACACAATGTACTCCATAATGAGAGTGAAATGTTGGAATAAATAAGACTGATGGTGTTTCATTCAAAAATGCAACTGGATCACTTCTGACTAGCTGGCGGCACTATCCATTTTGAGCAGGTCCTACTGCAGACATCCTACAAGAAGCTGATGTTCCTCTTCTTTCAAATGAGAAGTGCCAGCAACAGATGCCAGAGTATAACATTACCCAAAATATGATATGTGCCGGCTACGAAGAAGGAGGAATAGATACTTGTCAGGTAAGTGTGTCTGAGTGTTCATCTTCTACTTTTAGAAAGCACTGCTATATATTGATATCATTATTTAACAAAAATTTGTGTATAAAACAATTGCTCAGGTTCCTTACCTTCGCTCTTCTCTTAGGAACTGTGGCCTTTGTATCTGTTTGCATACTAGTCCTCAGAGGGCCTGAGAACTAAAAACAAAACTACTTTTACACGTGAGCATTACAAACCAAATGTCTTGAGAGACTAGGTGTAATATTTGAATAAGTAAGACAGAGATATAAAATGAAGGTTAATAGGCCCAGATGGAGCCAAACAACCTATATCTTAGCTAAATACATTTAATTTTAAATTTCCAATTATCATATGCGTTTTACAACATTGAAAACAAGCAAAATGAGCCTTAGGGCCAAATTGCTCAGTGAGCTGCTAGTTTCCAACTTTGAGTCTAGAGTATTGGTCAGGTATCCAGTGACCCGAAATCATGTGTAGATGAAAAGCAGTCTGAATACTTAGTTAGAGCCAGTTTACAACTAGTTAAATGGAAAGCAAATAAAGAACTGAACAGTATGGCATATCTCCAGGGCCTAGAAGTCTTTACTAAAAAAATTATTATCACTTTTTACATTTTATTATAGGAGTGTAATAACTAACTTGCTGATGTAAGAGTGTCAGTATTGTGGTAAATTGGAAGTGTGAATATCCTTTGATCTATGTAACCATCAGAGTGAAACTCTTGCATACACATTACCAACTAGAAATAACGATCTCTAGGTGTCACCAGCTAGAAAAAATGCAACTATCTATAAACTCCATGAACTCCACATACCTTCAAAAAATAAGTAGTTAAGCTAATCTTGAGATTCCAAAGTTCAGGTGCAGCCTAGGGTTCTTCTTAAGGGCATGTGCTCTATGCCCAGGGTACTCCTACTTGCCCTGGCTTTAAGATTTATTGGTGAAACTGTACAAGTCACTTTGAATTTCTTGAGAAGGGTAAGTCAGATAACATGTGTGAGGCACCAAGTAAATACTCAATAGTATTATCATTTTTTACATGAGAGTTACTAAGTCTGAAAATTTATTTCATACTTGTTTTCTGTATTTCAAAACTAATGAAAATTAATGCATCATCTACTGGATTAGATTAAACTTGATGGCATGACAGATCAAATAATTTATACATGTGGGAGTAGCTATTTATATCATGGGGGACATGGTTTCACTGTATTAAAGTGGAACAACTTGTTTCATACGCTAATATGTATAGTAATTTTGCAAGATATTTTGAACAGATAAATCCAAACATGAATCCTTTAGCTAAATTTTTAAAATAATGTTAAGCTTTTTTGTTCAATTTTGCCTTCATTCTTTGTTGATGAATTCTTGCATATTCAAAACAAACTAGATAGCTTTCTTCTTATTTAAAAATTACCACCAGATCTGATATTTTCCTTTTAAAATGAGAAGTGTGCTTGAGGTAAGATAATATTAGCACTTAGGAAATTTATGGAAACATTGTGCAGAACGGAAATCAGCTGCATAACTTCAGTTATAGTTAATGGAGATCATGTGACAGACATTTCATGCACAAAGCAAAAATTATGGTGGCCAGTGCCATTGATGTTAGGGTTACATTAATCTAGTAACTCATGCCAGATATCTGAAATCATATAGTTGGCTCTGATTTCTGCAGTCTAGGCATGCTAATCATTAGCAAGTAAGCAACCTTTTACACAAGGAACTACTTTACGCAGTAGAATGTTATCATAATTGATTAACCAGTACTCTAAGTTGCCACACGATTCTTTCAGTTCAACTTTAGTACTATGTTTATAATGAGATTAACTAATTAAGTAAGAATACATTATTTGAAAATACGAATTTCGTTTTGTTTTATTACTGGATTTTTTTTTTTTTTTTTTTTTTTTTTGATGGAACTGGGGATTGAACTCAGGCCCTTGCACTTGCCAGGGAAGCACTTATTCCACTGAGCCATCTCCCCGCCCCCCTTATTACTGGATATTATCACCTGCTTTATTAAAAAATATTTTCAAGTCTTGTTGATTAACTTGTCATCCTCCTGCCTCAGTCTGGTAGAGTGTTGGGTTTACAGGAGCACCATCACATCCAGCTTGGGTACCTTCTTTAAGGCATTTTTTTTTAAGCTCAAAATTTTGACTTACTAAGCATTTACAAGACTCTGAAGATCTTCTTGCTTCAGAAAGGCTTGAACACTTGAGCCAATTTTCTAGCAGCATCAGGGAAGATTAAAATGTAAAGCTAAGGGAACAATACTCTACTTCGGGAGGTAGAATCATATGCTACATGATGGCTTTCAAGTCATGATCTCCAGTGCGGTAGACAGTAGCATCTCAGTGCATAGCAGGAGCACAAAAAGTCCTGGTTCCATCACACACCTACTATGTCAGAAGCTCCCAAGTCAGGGCTTCACACTGTTTGCATCACTTCCCTTTCAGGAGATTCTGACACACAGTGAAGTTTGAGAACCACGGTTCTAAACAAAACTGGTCACCAACCCTCATACTCAATCTCAAAGAAGGTGATGATTTTTCTTTTACAAATATAACATCCATTTGGAGATAACTTTTTAAAGTTAATTTATCATTTTCTGGACATTCATTTTATTTTTGCAGCACTTAAATATTCTTGAGGTAGTGAAACATATATCACTAAAATATATGAAACTTGAGAAGTTGCATACTCAAATTGAAATGACATGGTTAGATGGGAAATGACAGACTAGGTCTCCCAGCCAGAGAGACAGAAAGGCAACAGGCCTGCTGCTTTATGAACGAGAAACTGTAATTGAGCCAATATAGTTAAAATCTTTATCCATATAACTAATCTCTGAATCATTCCTATCCATTAAAATTAAATTATTTTATTAAACATGAGAGAATCAAGTGACCCCCTTTTGAAAAATACTCAAGCAGTAGAAATATCTTTTTAATAATTTATGAGCCATTCATAATATATATTGAGTCTTAGATATATCCTGGTGCATAAATATTTCAGAACTCATTTACTGACTTAAGGCCTTAATATGCAAAACCTAACATTACAGCCCCTGGATTCAAAGAACTTGTAGTCATTTGTTACGTCTAGAATATAGGTAATATGGAGTTAGCAATGCAAGTTAGGTTCCCCTACACCCAAGAGAAAAACTAAAGTTTTTTGATAACTTACATTTTTATCCTTTGAATGTAATATAGGGCCAAAAGATGATAGTCAAGCAAAAATCACTGAGTATATTTTCTGGGGGTCTTGTGGGGTAGCTCAGTTGTTTAAAGCACTTGCTTGGGCAAACCCAGTCAGGCGCGGGGGCCATGGTTCGATCCTCAGCTGCACCTGGTGTACCAGACCTGCTCTTAAGGCAGCCCGAGATAGCCAAAACAAAACAAAACAAAATGAAACAATACTTCTGAGTATATTTTCTATTAAAAATCTAAGATTGAAATATTTTGTTAGGCCCAAGGAAATGGCTCAGTGGAATAAGCGCTTCCCTGGCAAGCGCAAGGGCCTGAGTTCAATCCCCAGTTCTGCCAAAAGAGAGAGAGAGAGAGAGAGAGAGAGAGAGAGAGAGAGAGAGAGAGAGAGAGAGAGAAATATTTTGTTACAGGAGTGATTTCAAACAAAGCATAGGCTTTAAATTCTTTCAAAAATATTTTTAAATGATCACATAATATTTAAGAGATATTTTTCAATGCATAATTAATGACTCTTATCTGTATTCATTTTTATCATATAGAAATTATTATGTACACTCATAATTTATGTAACTAACTTCAATAGGATGAACTTTAATTAATGTTTAGAAAAATTTAAAACGTTTCTCCATTAGTTGAAACCTCTGATGAAAACATGTTCTTATCAGCACAAATTATACCCAAGTTTTGCCTACTTTGGTTGAAATATTAGTTTTCAAATCTGATCATAGTTATAAAATCCCAGAAAGCTCGTTCTACCCAAGAGGATAAAAAGCCATAATGAACACCTTTTATGAGTTTATACTTTTTCTAAAATCAAACTATGGAGCAATTTTTCTACCCAGATTTTCATGAAATATGTAGTATATCTTCTTTGTTTATATTTTGGTCCTGATTTTTTTCATTGTGCTTTAATATAACTTTTTAGTATCCACTAAAATATCATAATTAAGAAGAGGAGGTGCTTCCTAAAAAAAGTGCATTATGAAAATATTTGCATTAAAATTATACATCTTAAGCATCGTACATTGTTTGGTTTCCTTACCGAGAAGCAAAGAGTTGTTTTTCATTATCTAGAGCAATAATGAATATTCATGTATATATACACAGATAATTTGCAGTTTAATCACGTTTCTGCTTTTTTACTTTATTATTTCAGTAATTTTATATTTTTATTTTTTATTAATTTGCCAAATATCCTCTTATATACTTAAATAACTAAACCACATGGCCACAACTTTCTTCGTGGTTCCCTCTTAGGGGGATTCCGGAGGCCCGCTGATGTGCCAAGAGAACAACAGATGGTTCCTTGTCGGTGTGACATCCTTCGGATACCAGTGCGCGCGGCCTCGTCGTGCGGGGGTGTACGTTTTTGTCTCAAAGTTTGCCCAGTGGATACAAAGTTTTCTACATTAGAAGGTTCTTTAAACCTAAAATGAACATGGTCAACTTTTCACATTTCATTTTAAGGATTATGGAAATATATTTATATAAAAAATTAGAAAAATAATTCAGCTAAGACACTGATGTGCCAGGTCAAGTGGGATGGACAAAATTACTAAATCTTTGCAATACAAAGTAATTTTAATCTATTTTTGATTTTGTTGGTAATGACTGTTTTAACAAATATCATTTTTATTTAATCACTTTACCATTTTCTGCTAAAGGACCATTATTTTAAATACCCTTGGTGCATTTTGATGAATTGAGAAATATTAGGAAGTATACATCATTGTTTGAAATAAAGTGCTATGCATTGGCCAAGCAATGGCCATGACTCATCCACATGGCTGACACTGACAGAGGTTCTACAATCTGAGGTACAGGATCTCAGGATAAATCCTGAGGGGATTTCACTGACCTTATCAGACCCAAATGCTACAACTCTTGTTGCATAGGTCCTGCTTTACCTTGGTCTTACCCATCCAGCAGAAAAGTATAAAAACAAAATATAAGAAGTAAAGCCATGCTGTTATGTTGAGCTGTAGGGGACTCAGGTCAACAATTTCTGACATTGCCAGTGAAGCAGAAGACCCAATACTATTATGGACTACTGGACTCTTTTAGAATAGTTTTCTGAGTTAACACACCTGTAATATTAAAATAATGAAACTTAACAAAAAAGGGGATACAGATGAATGTCCATTTTGTATCTGTGTATTCAAAATGGTTAGGATAGATATATAGTTACATTCTCTTAATGAATAGAGGGATTTGTTCTAATGGTGTTTGTAAATAGAATATCATGTCCGCATCTTGTACAGCAATTAACCACTGGGAGGAATGTATGCAATGTGTTAATTATTGAAACTGTCCTACCAATTTTATTTGAAACTGTCTCATTGCTATTTGTTTCTCAATAAAATTATAGGAAAAAAATAAAAGTACATAGGATTGCCTGTAAGAAAGAAAGAAAGAAAGAAAGAAAGAAAGAAAGAAAGAAAGAAAGAAAGAGAAAGAAAGTGCTATAAATCATCTGTGTTCAACTTGGTATTATCAGAATAGCAATGGTTTTCTTGGTTTTTCATATAAATGCATTTTATCTAAATCCATTTCATTTTGAGCATAAAGTCATTATTTTCCTTGTTCATAAAAATGTTTATGGTGAGTTCATATCACAAAACTGATTGGGACATGGCTGGTTGAGTTTCACTCTCAGATAAAGCAGTGGAGTTAATATACACTGGGCTCTAGCTCCCTAACAATAAACTATCAAACTAAATGGTAAATTAATTTATATGGTCATTCTATCCTGTTCCTTGTTTTACCTGGATTATTCATACTTACCACTTCCTTCAAGTTCATATTTTTAAGGCTCAAAAATAATCAAATAAGTCAAAGAAATAAAACTATCGCAAATGTTTATTTCAGTTTATGTGTGATTCAGAGGATATTTCTTACATGTGAAAAACTTACTTAGACACAGCTGAATTGCCCTCTGGAAGTGCCAAAAATGTGTAAGAAATGAATTTGTTTCACTTCTTTAGTTCCTTGAATCACTTCCAGAGTAACTGTGAGCTTCCATTTAGCTTTCCACACAGAATGCATCTGTGAAAGAAAGAATCTGTGGGAGAAAGTACTCTTACCTCATTAGGAGAAAACACACTTCCCTCTGTGAGCAAACATAATAAAAAAGACAGTGAGATTTAGAGGAGTTCAAAGGAGGAAACAATTAGTATGGATTGGTCTTAAGGAAGAAAGGATACTTGAGCTACTTGTGAAGGAAAGGTTATTATTGATGCATGTAAGGCTTTTTGGGGAGCAATACATCTTCATGTAACCATATATTGGAGAAAAATGGTGCTTGAGGGTGACCCAGCAAGCACAGGAAGAGAAGTGAGTGGAGAATCAATCGTGTGTTGTGTAAAAAGACGCTTTCACTGGGCAACTGTCAGAGAAAAGGAAACATGGCTATCTAAAACACTGCAATGGCCAGCCAGATAGCTCTGTGGACTAGACCGCGTGCTTAGGCAGAGCACAGAGGCCGGGGTTCGAGCCCCAGCTTGCTGTGCTGGCCTCGTCCCCGGGACACACTGAGACGGAGATTGAGACTAGGTGTGGTGGTGCCTGCCTATAATCCCAGCGCTCGGGAGGCTGATCACAGGAGAATCACTACGAGTCCGATCTACATAGTGGTCGCACACCCTGTACATCCTGTCCTAAATTAATAAAATAATAAAAAATAAAAATAAAATAAAGACACTGCAGTCAAATGAAGAGTTACACATTTCCTGCATTGTGAAATTTATTCTTCAGACAAAAATCAGGAGTCCCTGAACACATTCCCTTGTTAAGAACTTTCTAGTAACCCATTGTAAAAAGAAGAATGGTGATAGAGTATGTTGTTTGTGTCCAATACTCAGAGATTTCACTATATTTTAGCTACATTTCCAACATACATTAGAAATGTTTTCTGAAAACACAAACAAAACACATATTTTGTACTCACTTTCATTTTATAAGCTCAGGTAAAATTTTAAGAAACACCCAGGAAAGTATCACTGCCACCACCTTCCAGTAAGGAGGAAGTTTATTTTCCCATCCTTGCTAACTTTTAGTTTTCCACCCTTACTAACTCAGTCCTTGATTCCACAGGCATTATCAAGCTGTCAATAAAGACAAAAGGCGAAGCCCAATCCTTTCTCCATTGTGTTGTCGCTACTTTCTTGCAGCTGTTATAAAACTGGGTGGCATAGACCAGAAGGAAAGTCAAGTTTCCCTATCAAGCCCTGACTAAGTGAGGGAACATGGTGGCAGACTGCAAGGAGGGCTGTGGATCATAGCGGTTTGCCTACCATTCCAACCAGAGTGTTGGGAAGACAGGTTGTAGTTGAAAGTAGACCTAGGCTTACAATCCAGCTGCCCATTCTCTCAGTCTGAAAGGGGGCTATGCCCACTATTTTCTATTGTGCCTCTTAGTTTTGTCAAAGCACTCTAGCAACTTTATCCCAGGAAAATGCTTTATTCCCCAACTAAAAATGATGGTCAAAGAAAAGTTTGTTTCTCTGCAACTTCATTTTTATCGCATTTAAATGGAATCTCCGTGAAGTGATGAAACATGCCTGAACATTGTTGACGTAAGAGATTTTGACACCACCAATAATCATTCTTCAGAAACAAGAACTCTTTATTTGGTTAAAAGGAGCACAGCGATATTTGAAGACCAAATAGTGACAACTTGAGAAGAACAAGTCACAAGCATCGAAGAAACTAGAAGAAGATAAGACAGAAGGGAGCTACTGCTTACAACCATGAACAAATCCTCACCAGTGAAATACTAAATCCCTGACAACTTCCAACACATGTCACACTAATTCATCTATCGTGGGGGTGTTTATTTTTTTCCATCTTGAAATGTCAGTGTACTGTGCTTAGCTCCACTCTGGTGGCAGTCATTCACCTGGTCCCAATTATAAGACTTTGTATGTAATAATAGAGGCTAGATTCAGTGAGAAAAACCTTAGACAACTTCTGAAACTCTCTGCCTCTAATGTCCATCCCAATCCCAAACCTACCATTGTTTGGGCAGTAAAGGAGGGACCAGGTTGATTCTAGGACCCTCAGAGAGTGACTTGTAGTTATATAGGCAACATGTGAAGACATATGATTAATATTGTCTATGCCACACTTTTATTCAATATTTACTGCATTACTATTATACAGCTATTAGTAAAGTTATTTCATTACAAAATCTGTTGAGTTTTAAACTAAAAATAATTGTAAGGCACATGTCTTGCACAATTGAACTTAGACAATTCTTGCCTCTAAGGAAGATGCTTCTGGAGATTTACACCACAGTTAAAGAGACAGCTTCTTATTTCTGAAGAGATTTCCTAAACATTGTCCAACAAAAAGTAGAGAAACTGAACAGAGATGAGCCATTTCTAGAAAGAAATTTTCTCATGATAATATACTTGTGTGTATGTGAATTCAGTTGAAAACAGTGATGTATTTCTTCAATCAAAGCAGCATGTATTGAAAAATGGAATGTCATAAAAATAAATATCAGAAGAGTCCACTTTTATCAAGTACTTATGCAAAGGTAAAATGTTCCTATAGACTGAAAATTTCAATACAATTTATATCGCATTACCTAAATTACAAGTTACGAAAGGTGAAAGAAATCAAAATAGCTGCTTTCAACCCACATACTCCATCTGCGTGGTCCATTCCATTTTCTTGAAATTTAGGCCCATCCTTTAGCAAAATAAGCAAGTCTCACTCCATGACTAGCACAGCATACTTTTGGAAATGAAATAATAAACATATAAAAATTATTATAATAATTGCCTCAAGGGGGAGCTTAAGGTTCACGTTGCAGATCCTTTGAGATTTCAAGCCATTCCAAGCTAATGTTCTGATGCCATTCCTTACTTACACGGATCCAGAATTATAAGACTACTTTCTTTTTTGGAGCTAAGTCAATGGGTTGTTATACTTCCATGCCACTTTCCTTTCTGGTGCTCTTGGAAATCCACAGCGTGGACTGGTTTGGGCTGGTTTTTGTTCTTCCTTTACTGAAAAACATAAGAAGAAATAGGCTCAGTGTCTGACATTTATACAGCAGAACTTGTCTCAGTCCACATGTGGATAGCTCAGACACTTATTTACAAAAGAATCCTTCTTCGCTCGCCAGCATATCTTTCCATCCCTACAAAAAATTCTAGATTATTTCAGTGTATGAAGATGGCAAGCAGTTCTTATGAATGATGAGAAACAAAAAGTATCTTTCCTTCTGTTTTATTCATTAGAGTTCAGATACATGCACACAAAGCTGTACCTTTCACAGTACAAAAATTTCCATTTAATCTCCAATAAACTAGTTTTCTTCTTTTTGAACCAGGAATCAAACTCAAGACCTTGAACTTATTAGGCAGGTGCTACTCTGCTCAGCTATATCTCCTTTTTTTTGCTTAATTTTTTTTTTAAATCTCGCTTTTTGAGTACACTGGCACTAAAATTCATGCTGAATTTAATACCAAATCATCAGAACCAATATGAAGGCTCTAAGTGTAAGGAGCCACCTACCCCCTTCCCTGCATCAGTTTTCCATCCTCTGAGTAGTGACATGGTTGCTGAAAGCTTAACTGTGCCTTCATCTCAGAAGCTGATATAATTCAAGAATAGGCGCTAGCTCTGACAATTTAGGAATACCTAAATTCCTCCCCCAGTTCAGACATATACCTTTACTCATGTTAGAGATGGAATTGGTTTCTAGTCCGCTGGGCGGTAGCTTCTATTTTCCCAATGAACGTTCCCTTTTTAGGCACCTCAGGAGTATTAGTTTACTGGTTCACCTAAATCATCCTTTACCAGGTCTCTCATCGTAGTGTGAATTATTCCGTCTAGCTTCCTAAGGGTTCTCTCTCCCAGGGCCCCTGTCTCTGCCTCTCCCTGCTCATCCCATTCTGTACTCTCTCCCCTGAAACCCCTCAAGCCAAGAGCACATGCCGCAGGCTCACAGGTCTCTCCCCTCTCAACCTCATGCAACAGATGCTAAGGAACTCTTTTAAAGATGGAAAGGAACGCTTTCTATCATAATTGAGCATCCCACTTAAAAATACTGCTTAATTCACTTCAATTTAACTGTTCCTGTGACTACTAACGCATCTTCAAGTTGGGTGTTTTGTCACTTTTCCTTTCATCTCACCGAGCCATCTACTTAGTATGGAAAACAAGTCCATGTTTATTAAAAGAACAAAACAACTTTTATAAAGTTAAAAAATTGGTTAAATTATTAATGTGGCTTTTGCATAAAATTAGTATTTCATTACAAAATTACTACTAGTTAGGGGAGCAGGAGTTATTTTGAGCATGATATGGAATGAAAGAAACTATCGTGGGTACCAGAGTGGAATTTAAACTTTCTGCAAGGCACTCAGACGATAGCGGAGTGGAGTCTTTGATGCAGCGTCTCCTCGCTTTCCTGGAAGAAAGGAAAAGGGAGGCACTAAGGGCGCGGGAAGGGCGGGCTCCAGCTACGCCTGGCATCGGAGGCGCTTAGGTGGTCTGCGTTCTCGATCAGAGAACGTCAAAGAGGAAAGTCCACAGATCTTCAGATTATGAAAACCTAGGAGATGCTGAGTGAATCAAACGGTCACAATAACATATTGTTTTGGGGAAAAAACAAACTTTAGAGAAAATACAGTTACACTTCAGCACTTTTTGCTTTACAATTGTGAATGTCTGAGCCACATTTTCAAAGTGTGTCTTAAGCTGATTTATTGCTTTATAGCTCTTAAAGATTTCACTAGATAAAGAAGGGATTTGTGTCTAATCCTTCTGCCTCGCCACTTTTCACAAAGAGAAATCTTCTTTTAGTTATAATCAGAATTGGAGAAAGAAAATATATATTTATTATTGTAACATTTTGGTAAAAGTATCAACAAATAATTTTGAATTGTGTTTAACATGTGTTTTAGGAAGCCAAAACACAACATAAATTACTGCACTTTATCATCATTCACAATGTTTTAACATGTAGTTAATTGTGAATCAAAATCCTTTAAATTTATGTGAACTATTTAGAACTTAAAACTATTTGGATTTTTTTCTGAATTCGTTGTGGTTTATTTCAGAGAAGGAAAAATGAAAGAAAGAAAAATAACTTCCCTGGCATAGCTTCTTTTTCTTTTTTCCTGCTCAATATAT
>NW_004524682.1:8300601-8324266 GCF_000260255.1 Octodon degus | reverse complement strand
TGGTGCTGGGGGATTGAACCGCAGTCCCTGATGCTTTGATAAGCTTGTTCCAAGTAGGTGCTTTAGACCACTGAGCCATCTCTCCAGCCCCTAGACTTTATTTCTTATTCTTAATGATCCCTTTAAAATCCAAAAGAACCTGATGACTTGAATTCTGGAAAGTACTACAAAGTGAAGATACAAAATTCAAGTTTTCTATGAATCTTGATATCCAGAGTAAAAAGATAATTATTAATCTTCGTATTCAATAAACAAGAAACAGTACAACTAATGCACCTGTCACAAGTGCACCAGAATTCCCACTTCAGACCACTAACACACTGGTTATAAGAGTCAGGGCAGGGACATTGAAGCTATGATTTTCCCAACTAAGAACAGAAACAAAAAGGTTTCAGAGTACTAAAGGATACACCATATGACTTTCTTAATTAAAGTGTGCCCATAAAACTGGATTTGGGCTAGGGAGATAGCTCAGTGGAATAAGCGCTTGCCTGACAAGTGCAAGGGCCTGAGTTCAATCCCCAGTTCCACCAAACAAACCAACTAAAAACTGGATTTGTTCTTGCTTCTGTAAACATCGGTATTTTTGCAGAGCAGAATAACAAATGTAATTAAAGTGATATTTTTGCAAATATTCTGAAAGCCTATGTAAGCTTTATCAATTATCACTATATAAATAAATTATTTACCTTCGATGAAGCATCTGGAAACAGCAAGTTCCAAAAGCAACCAATATCAGTAAGAGTAGTGGTATTGTTGGTATAATAACATAGATTAGATTAGGAATTATGCCTACAAAAATAAAACCATTTTAGTGCACAAATATAGTTCACAAGAACACCAAAGCGACATAGGAATTTTTCCCCAAATTAAGGTTAAGATAAAATTATTGCCAATGAATAGATTCCAATCAAGACTCACTCTAAAGCAATGGAAATCCAATGGAATAGTATATCCACATTTTGATATGAAATAAAAACAAAATTGTGCTGTACTAGTTTTCATGTTCCATTTCAATATCTAGACTTTTAAAACTAGTTAACTCTGCAATTCAGACAGAGGCTAGTTTTCTTAATATATTAATAATCTTAGCTATTTTAATTCATTAATTCTTCCAAACAGTTACTTAGATAAATAAACATTAGTTTTTGAGGTTTTTAAAATTGTTGACTTACTAGATAAATAATTAGCCTAAGCCAATATGTTCAGTGTTATGATGTTTTTCAAATCTCTGGTATTAAATGAAAAAATGTAAATATTTACTGATGGTACAGTCATAACTCAGAGACACATGGCTCCAGAGGCATAAAGACATGATTTTAATTAACTAAAAAGAATTGCTTTTAATCCTATTTTGTTACACTTGAGAATGTTAGATATTCTTCTAAAGTTAAGAAAAAATAACCTAAACTATACAATTTGTGTACAGCATGAAATGACTTTATTAAACATGTCTTCATTGTCATAAGATGGAAAATATTGATATTGATATTGAAATAAGTATTATTACTTATATTTGCAAGTAAGTCAAAATACTCGGAATGATTTTAAAATCAGGAGCCTGAGAAGTGAAACCCACTTAAAACAGATTATGTCTATTTGAGGAATGTCAAATGGCAAACTATACATTTATCTTGCAAACACAAATCTTCATTAGAATCAATCTAAGTTACTTCAGTCAAAATGGAACAGACATGAATCAGGCTATTATCTTAATGGTACGTCACTTCCTTTGTTAGGGAAGACAATGAAGTCTAGTAATGGGCTAATTTGGTGGTAATGTTCAATGCTTTCACCATCTTTTTTAGCTTCCAGCAGCTGCATTCAAATATTTGAAGAGTGCATGAAATAGTTCCTTTTTAAATTAGCATTGTGTTTGAGTTGGGATAAGGATTAAGATAAAAAAAAAAAAAAAAAAAAAAAAAAAAACAACCATTAACTATCCCTGCTCCATAGTGAGAAAGGAAAAGTGTTTTCCTTTTTATGGATTTTGCATCACTTGCAGAGGTTCTGAAACTTTGGATGTTTGGTTTAATCTATACACACACACACACACACACACACACACACACACACACAGCCAAGAAAAAACAAAAAACTTTCTGTCCAAATGGCATTGGGTCAGGCTAACAAGGCTTTACCAGACACTGAGAGTAGTCCCTAACCTGAAATTGAGCAAGTAGAAGTATTTAAATCATGGAAGTAGACAAAGGCTTTTGTTTTTCGCCTTGCCTCCACTCTAGCCAGTCCCTAGGCACTTACAGCACATAACTGTTTGCAGGCCACTGAACACATCAATTAACATAATAACACCTACATGTTGAGGATTCTTTTTGTAGGCCTAGATTTCAGTGTAGATCATTTAGTTTGCTACCAGATACATCTGTTGGAAGTGAAAAATCTGATAAAGCAAAACCAATTCTTCTATTCAAAAGAAGAAAAAATCATTTTAACCTAGCCCAAAAATAAATTTCCATTGGCCTTTTGTGGAGAGTGGGGTGGTTAAGACAGGCTCTAGTCATACAGTTCAGGTTGGCCTTGAACTCAGTGTAGCCCAGGTTGGTCTTGAACTTTCAGCAACCTTCAGCCTCAGTCCTACAAGCATGCATCACCAGGCCCATCAGCACTGCCTGTACTTAATGCACCACTTCCTCACGAAACAAAACAATAGTTCGCTAGGACCCATGTGAAGCCATGTTGGAAAACATGGTTCTGTAGTTTATAAAGACTCATGAACGAATTACCTGCTTCAGTAACAGCCACCTTTTCATGGTTGTCTCCTGGCTGATTTGTTAGATATGGCTTCTCCACAGGGTCTGTTGGACTAATCTCTGTAATAATTTGTGCAATAGTCATAAATAAAGATTATACAATATGAACTGAAAACAGATAAAAAAAAAGTTTACCATCAACAGCAAAAACATCTTTATTTTAATTTCTGAACAACTTACAATTAAAACATATTAGGAATTTAAATATACATAAAACTAACTATAAAGTCAATTTAATTACGTTTGAATACAAGTCAAATGATAAATCCCCTATCAGCACAGAACTGCAGCAGGTCCTATGGGAATGACAGCCTGCTTCAGACAATGATGACAAAGCACTCAAGAAGAATGCAGAGATTAGCAGAAATTCATGACCATAAGAGAGATATTAAGTGCAATTCAAAGACAAGGAAAGATCATTTATCTGCCAGCATCCATGTAATATTTGTGTTTCCCCTTTGCCTGATAACTGGCAGATGACCACGCATGGGTGGCATTTGGAACTGATGATGCAGCATTCAAGTAACAACATTCTAGAGTACATTTCTATCCTACTTCATGTTCACCACTTTGAGATCTGCTTCCCAATAATGTGTACTTCTTTAAGTAATAATCAGAAATTTAGTATTTTAAGTTTTTTTTTCCTTCTGGCTTTATGTGATTAAATAACTTTAATTGCCAAACACTTGTTTTATTTATTTATTTATTTATTTATTTATTTATTTGATACAGGGTCTTGCTATGCAGCTTGGGTTTGTAGTGATCCTTCTGTCTTAGCCTCACCCATGCTGTAATTACAGGCATGTGCCACCATGTCTGGCTTCAGTGGCAGGCATGGCATTCTGGCACAGCATGCGCTAGCAGGGATTGAATCTGGGTCCTTGCACTGCACGGGCCAGGAGGCGCTGAGACCACTGAGCTATCTCCCCAGCCCAAACACTTTTATAAGTTTAAATTTCTTAGTATGATCTGTTACTTTCTATCTCATATATTTTTTCTAAGGAGGAACTATATTTAACTCAATAACTTAATGAAAGCAAATAGCATTAGTAAGAAAAAAACTAAAATTTTAATTTGTTCCAAAAAACTAATTCTTCCCTTGCCTTCATCAGTTGATGAAGAAAAACATAACATGCAATATCTTATGTAGACTTTAGAATATAAAAACATTATTGTAATGTTTACTATTCTTGTGGCTGGCCAAACAGCTCAGCAGATTAAAGTGCCTGCTTAGGCAGATGCAGGAGCCAGGAGTTCCAGCCCCTAGCCTACTGTGCCAGCCCCGCCCCTAGGGCAAGCTGAGAGGGCAATTGAGACTGGGTGTGGTGGCACGTGCCTGTAATCCCAGCGCGTGGGAGGCTGTACACAGGAGGATCACTATGAGTCCGATGTAGTAGCGAGGCCCTGTAGACCTTGTAGACCTTGTACTAAATACAAAAAAAAAAAAAAAAGTAATATTTACTAGTCTTCCAATTTTTTGGTCATTATAAATTGAACCAGACATTATTCTGTAGTAACACTTGCTATATTGGTCATTATTTAAGTCTTACACTCTTACATCCTCCTTCAGGTTTAAAATGTAGTCCTAGTCTATAATTCTTCTTCAATAGAACTTAGCCAAACTATGTCTATTATTGCTGAACTGATACTTACAGAACAAAAAATACAAAATAAATGATTTATCAACATAAAGTTGCACATTTTTATAATTTCAATAAACTTTAAAATGTTTGGTAATTAAATAAAATTTAGAAACTGAGTGCCATACATGTGATTTTGAATATCTAAAATGAGTGCATAAGATAACTTTAATTCCAAAATTAGATTCAGAAGTGTTGTCATGAAAATGCCTTTGTATAGCAGTGGTATGGCGGTCCACAATAGCAGTGTATTATCCACAGAGGTTGTTGACTTGAGCCTTTCACAGCTCGGCATATTGATACGGCTTTACCTTATATACCTCATTTTTATACTTTTCAGCTGGATGGTTAAGACCAAGATAAAGCAAGACCTGCATCACAAGAAATGTAACTTTTTTATATCTGATAACATCAGTCAAGTTCCTTCAGGATTTATCCTGTAACCCTGTACCACAGTTTGCAGATCCTCTGTCAGTGTCAGCCATGTGGATGAATCATGGCTATTGCTTGACCAACTTGCTCTCTGGGAAAGCCTGAGAGAATGTTTTCTCTCCATGTGACTCTCCCCAGGCACACTCTAGATTACTGATCACATTGCTCTGTGGCCCCATAATCTCCATGGTCAGAAAATTTGGGACATAACTGAGTTACATGATATTACAGTATAGGTTCTTCTATATCTTGAGTCTTCACTGACTTTGAAAGGCTATGGTCCAAAATGTTGACTGTCCTTGAAGCCCTTCTTTTCTCTAAATTTTAGTCTGCAAATTTAGGTTGTTAACCCTCCAGAAGAGAAGCTTATTATTACCCTACATCTTATGCAATTGGGTTTAACTTCACTATCTGTCTGAATATCAAACATCTTAGGCATAACATGTATTTTCCATCAAGTATTGATATGGTAAACATTAAGTCCCTACAGAATATGGAGATAAAAATTTTAAAAATGAAAAATATTTAAATGATATGGATAAACAATTACATATTTTTACACAGAAATTTAGTAAAAGGTGAAAGATTTATATGATCTGAAGAGAAACAAGAGTATATATACACAGAAATTTAGAAATCCAACCATATACAGAATTGTAGTAAAATTTTACTTGTGAGACAGTGTAGTAATAATTGGTATGTCATGACAAGATGTACATATTTAGAAGACCAGAATGACAGGTATTCCAATTGCACATTGCTATCTTCAGTGCAGTTGCTTGGTTCACAGGTATCAGCATGTACAGTTAGTCAGGGTGAGAATCCTACCAATTAACTGCTAGTTTCAAAAATCTACTAATGTTTCTCAGGATCATTGACTTGCCCATCTTGTGTGTATAAATATATGGCTTTGTCCATGTCCTGTTTCCCAGCTTTTCTCCTTGCCCTCTCCTCACTGTCCAAAGTCAATACTCAAAATCAATAGCATTCCTCTACACAGATAACAAACACACTGAGAAGGATATTAGAGAAACAATACCTTTTATAATAGCACCATAGAAAATGAAATACCTTGGAATTCACTTAACTAAAGAAGTCAAAGGTCTTTTCATGGAAAATTACAGTGCTCTGAAAATAGAGATCACAGAGGATTTCAGAAAATGGAAAGATATTCCATGCTCCCGGATAGGAGGAACCAACATCATGAAGATGGCCATATTCCCAAAATTGTTGTACAGATTTAATGCAATCTTTATCGAACTACCACCAAAATACCTCCCAGACCTAGAGAAATCATTCCTAAAATTTATTTGGAACCAGAAAAGACCTAGAATACCAAAGGCAATCCTGGCCAAGAAAGACAAAGCAGGAGGCATTACAATTCCTTACTTGAAATTATACTACAAAGCTACTGTGATAATATCAGCATGGTATTGGCAATGAAATAGACCTGAGGATCAATGGAATAAATTAGAAGATGCAGAGGCTGCTATGAACACACTCAGTCACCTGATCTTCAACAAAGGAGCCAAACATACTTACTGGAAGAAAGATAGCCTCTTTAACAAATGATGCTGGAAAAACTGGCTCTCTATGCGCTGAAAACTAAAACTTGACACAGGTCTATTACCATGAACTAAGCTAAAGTCAAAATGGATTAAAGATCTAAACATTAAAACAGAAACACTAAATCTCCTGGAAGAGAAAGTAGGAGGAGCTCATAATATTTTAATAAATGCTGATTACCTGAAGATCTGGGGAGAATGTAAAAGATAAACAACAATAATTTTATTTTAAATATTTTTACATAGGCAATACAAACCTAGACTACTAACAAATTAAGCAAAAATGTATACTGTAAGGTTGACAGTGTCTTTAAAATGATGGAAATTTAATGCACATAAAAAAATAAAATAAAGTTTCAAAAGTTTTGAGTTATTGGTATAATAACTCAAAAGAAAGGATAGGAAAGTGCTGTATTTAGATGACTTTACAACAGAAGACAAGAGGAATCAAAAGTAGGAGGTAGGGACTGATAAGGGGGAATAAAAAAGGATGGAAATGATTAAGGTATGCTATGTACATTTAGAAATCTTCCAACATTAAGAGTTGTTCTGTATAACTAATATACACTAATTAAAAAGGCATATTCTATAATATGTTCTTTATTTTCTTCAATAGTTTTAAGCAAACTTACAATATCTGACAATCTCAAGTTTATATTTTTTCCAAGGGAAAAATAAAGACAAAGAACACAAGTGCATTAGAGACTTAGCTTTGCAAAGGACTCTGGAAGGGTTACCATGGATTTAGCCACCAATGGGATTAAAGTATAAACTCACTACAGATGAAAAATTTGGCTAATACACTGAAGAGCAGGATAAACATAAGAAAAGGGTAAATCTAATCCAAGTAATCCCTTGTGTTTATGGTCTTATGAGAAAAGGAATCAGGTAATTTCAAGAGAATAATGGAGGCAGCAGTTCTTGATTATAATTGCCTTCTGTGAAGATACATCACCAGGCAAGTAGACAGCCCTTCAGAAGAGTTAAAATGACACTTTCAAACACTGAGGAGAATGAAAAAATTGAAGTCTAACTTGACTTTCTCACACTATGTAAAAATTATGAGTTTATATAGTCTTGATCCGTCCTTTTTTAGTCCAATGCCAATTCATTTGAGGTGTCCTATTTCAAGTAATTCAAATTTCTTTTCAGCAGAAAACCACACTACAATAGCTCAAGTCAGTGGAATCTGTCCATTTGCTGCATATGGCAATGGTAAGTAATTAGTATTTTTTTAAAAAAAGGTAACTAGGAAGACATATTTCAAAGAATGAGAACCAGAGAGAGACCATGTCAAATGCCCCTACTGTTTTTCACTATGGTTCCATGTGCTACGATTAACTGGATTTCTATGGAAGACCTTGTGCCAAGTCTTATGCTCCTGCATGTGCTGATGTGCTGGAAGAAAGTTGGTTTGTACCCTGAAATTTCACCAAAAAGTCTAAAAGAACTCCTGCTCCCATATGTAAGCCTATAGGTGCTTTGATGACACAGCCACTTTCCACAGATTATATTACATGTTGACAATATTTTACAATAGATATTTATTGTTCATAAAATCTAATTACGATTTCTTTTTTCTTAAAGACACCTCTTCATATGTTTTTAATACTCCTTAGCTCCTTTGGCAGTTCACTCAGCACTGTACAAAGAGCTCCACTCACTGAGTGATAGGACAAGCTGAAAGATAATCCCATATTTCCTACCAGAAACTGAGCCAAAGGTCTTATAATTTAAAGCCTAATTTAGAGGGCTGGCGAGATAGCTCAGCCGACTAAGTACCTGCTTTGGCAAGTGTAGGGACCAGGGTTCGATCCAAAGCACCACACATCAAGCTGGCTCCACCCCCAGGCACACTGAGCTGGCGACCCACCCCGAGGGTGGTGGTGCTCTTCTGTAATCCCAACGTTGGGGAGGCTGAAAACAGTTGTAGTGAGAGCCTGTCCCAAATACATTCAAAAAAAAAAAAAAAAAAGAAAGAAAAAAGAAAAGAAAAGAAAAAAGCCTAATAGAAGCAAATCCATAAAATCAGTCTTGCTGACTCTATTACTTACCTGGTTCATACTTGCAGATATAATTGTGCTTCATGTTGCATCTGTCGTCATTCCACTGGTAAAGGTAGGGACCGCCGAGACCGGGATTGGCAGTTGGTTGATGATACATCACAACACACTTTTCGCTTCCACAGGAAGGCTCATCAGTGTACCAGTTCCTGCGAGCAAAGAGCAATGGGAGCCCTTATAATTGTCTTCTGACTGCCTCGGCAGGGCCCATCTGGCGCCCTCTGCAGGTCATAGAACCTTCCCTTACCCCTGAGGTCCACGGGATCCATACTCACCGGTACTGGGAGCTACTTCCGTCAGACCACTGGTAGAGATCGGGGCAGGCGCCAGAGGCCTGACCATCTCCATTTCTCCACAGCCCTATCCAGAAGTCACCATCAGAAATCCCTGTTCCAGGCTTTGTCAGGTTTTTCAACATGCTCTCTATTAACTTCTGCTCTGCTTCATTCTCAAGACTGAGGAGGACGCCTCCCTCAATCTCACAAGCCAGGCGAGCCTCCTGAAAGCTCACTCGGCTGGACAGCTCGTGGAAGTAGGCCATCTTGTAGCAGGGGTGCTTTGCATCAGCAAAACACACCTTTTGTCCTGAAAAGAAAAAAAAATGGCATATATTGATTACCTGAACTATAATCATGATCCAATAATAATAATAATTAAATAATTAAAATTAAATAACAAGTTAAAAATAAAACACACTACTGACAATACTTTTCTGATTGGATCACTTTGTACATTTTATTTTCAAGCTCATGACTTCTACCTTGGGACAGTTAGCTGGCCTTTTTGTAAATTTCATAGAATTTTAAACATAGTACTTCAAGGAAATGATTGTTAAGGGAGCAAAAATACCTCTGGCTTAGATTTTTTTATAACTCCATTATAACAACAAGTGAAAGTAGCTGAAGGAGTTGCTGGTACATATAGAAAAATAAGCCAAAACTTCAAAGTTATGCCAGCCACTGAAATCAGGTATAATGGTGCACTCTTGTAAGCCCAGTGCTGGGGAACCTGAGACAGGAAGAACATGCAAGTCCGAGCTGTGTAGCGAGACCCTGTACCAATAAGCAACATTTGAAAAAATATATATTAGCTCAAAGGTGATAAACAACAAATATTTAGCAGACTCTAGAGCAAATTACTTGTCAGTTGCAGAGGATCAGGTTATATGCTAAGCAATCAGTAACAATGTATTTTTTAGTTCTACCTGAAGAGTTCACTATAGGACTAAAGTTACTTCTTTTTTAAATTTGAAATTATTAACATTATGTTTTAAAAATTCCCTAATTCAGAATTTCGTGAATTAATTATTAATTGGAACCCAAATTAATTTAATATTATCTTTTGATGGTTTTTTACTATATTTTTTAGAAATAAGGACTAGAAATAATTAAGGATCCATAATCTATGAAAACAAATATATAAAATTTTCAAATTTTGAAAGAAAGATCAAATGTAATTTCTATTTTATACTTGCATAATTTATGTAAGTTATAACACTCAATTTACCCATCCATCCTTGTATCTATTTTCTTGAGACAGTATTACATTCTTCTTCTTTTTTTTTTTTTTGTATTTAGGACAAGGTCTACAGGGTCTGTATGTTCTCACTGCATAGATCGAACTCATAGTGATCCTCCTGTTTACAGCCTCCCAAGTGCTGGGATTACACACTAGCGCCACCATGCCCAGTCTAAAAAAATTTTTTTTTTTTTTTTTTTTTTTTGTAGAACAAGGGATTGAACTCAGGCCCTTGCCCTTGCCATGCAAGCACTTATTCTAGTGAACTAGCTCCCCATTCTGGTATTACATACTTTCAATAAATTTCTTTTTATCAGCCAAAATGGCAGTATGAGCTTAAGTTTACTCTTGTGGTCACGTTTTTCTCAAACTTTATGACAAATTTACTTTTATTCGAACAATATCTCTGACCCTATCCCTGAGGTGCCCTCAGATGGTGATTGAGACTGGGTGTTGTGGCGCATGCCTGTAATTCCAGTGCTTGGGATACTGAAAACAGGAAGATCGCTGTAAGTCCAAACTGTAGAGTTAGACCCTGTAGACGCTGTAGTAAATGCATAAAAAAGACACACACAAAAAGAGTTTGGTTTTAAAACAAATCTCTCAAAATTAAATTTCATAAGGCAAGGCATTGTTGTACATCCCTGTAATCTCAACACTCAGGAGATTGAGGCAGGAGGAGTTCTGCAAGTTAAAGACCAGCGTGGGCTACAAAGTGAGTTCAACTACTTTTTAAACTGCATAGAGAAATCCTCTCTTAAAAAAACAAAACAAAACAAAAAAGCCTGAATTTCACATATCACTATATAGTATACAGAATGAGTTTTCATAAATACTTAATGACAATTACAGATGTGTATGATAGTATTGGTCATACTAAAACCATATCATACAGGAAATATTACAGTGGGTGGAATTTATCTAAGTCTACCAGTAATGAAATTATAATTATTCTACTGCTTTTATCTATCTACATGTTTTCTACCACCAAGCATGTAAGATACTATTACAAAGGAAATATCCAGAATGGTCATGCTGTCTTGCTTTACTTATGTTCCTTTGCCCATCTTGGACACTCTGTTGTTACTTTAAAACAGCCACAGAACTGTCTGTGTTAATATTTGTTAACCCTGAACACTTATCCACAGCCTCCACCACTTTCTTAGTTTGACGCTGATCCTGACTTAAATTTGGATTTGGCAAACAAACTGCAAAGCATTTTATATAAAATTAAGTCAACATTCTTTATGTTCAGAAAAAAAGATACAGTTTTATTGATTTCTTACTAGTTATCTGAGGTTTTAGGGCCTTTTCTCCTTCCTACCTAACTGGTAGACAATCAAGAAAAGTAAATCATACAGGGTTGGAAGGTGTTTTATACTAGTTAAAAAATAAAGCATTCAAGCTCTGTACTCAGTGTATATCACACTGAGCTAGCACATGAGCACATCCATCTTGCTGTCCCAGAATCAGCAATTAGTGACCTATGAAGACACTCCAGGCAAGAAGGAGCAGAAATCAGCAGAAGGCCATTAACTTCACAACAGTGCTTGAGTGATAGCCATTCAAGATCTTGACACAAGCTGGGAACACAGAATAGCAATGTGAGCTCTCCAACCAGTTGTCGTCTGTCTCATTAGCTGTCCCCTGAACCCATATGCAGCTCACTGAATAATAAAAGCAAATAAATAGACTGGCCACACTAATGGTTAACAAAAAAAAAAAAATAACATGTTCATGTGACCATAACAAATGAGTTAAGGACACTTCAGGAGTCCAAGTTAGACTAAAAATATACTCTAAGACAAGATGGTAGAAGTCCTAATCACTGACTCAAATAAAGTAATATTTTAAATTTTTCATATATTATTAGATTTTATGATGGTTGCCCTATTTAAGATGGTTGTTCCTACCAATATTCTTTTTTTTTTTTCTTTTTGTGGAGCTGGGGATTGAACTTAGGCCCTTGCACTTGCCAGGCAAGCACTTATTCAACTGGGCTATCACCCTGGCCCCTTAGCAATATTCTAATAGTAATACTGAGGCCATATGTTCATTCATACTTTTAGGAAGCAAGATTCATTTCCATGTTCATCTACAGTAGCCATTACATAGTTGTAAATCTCCAATATGTCCTAAACATACTTTCTTGAGTTTTCAACTTAGAGCACTTTTTATTCAAAGGACATTTAGCTTTGGATTTGACTGTAGTAATTCTGAAATGCTAAGCTTTTCAACAACAATTTTGTGTACGATTTCGAAATATGTCAAGAGTAGCCAGATGTTTTAATGATAAAAATATAATTATTTTTTAGAAGCCAGAGTTATGGAGAAGGTGCTTAAGTATTACTTAATCTACTAAAAGACACTACTCATCTTTGGTATATCAAAAAGGCAGTACAACACTTATTAATCCATGGTGAAGATACAAAAATGATGATGAAAATTAACTCCTTTACAAAATTAAGATAACATTTCTAATCTAACGTTGTCTCATGTGGAAATTTCTAACACCATTATGTTAGTTTGTATAGAAATAATAAAAAGAATATATATATAGATAGATAGATAGATTATATTGAAAATAATTAACAACTAATACTGTGTGGGTCTTTGACTATTTGAATAATAGAGTATTTCCCAGTTCCTGGGTGAGAAATGGAGACCTATGGATACATGGAAAGAGACTCTCCAGGGAACACAATAGTCTTTTGTCAAGTAGAACAGATACTCCAAAGAAGATTATTAGCTGTGTCTTCATATTTGAACTGAAAATTCACTAGCAGTCCAGGTCTAGCAAGGCAGGATCCAGTTTTTATGGCTTATATGTAATAAGTGAAAGCTGCTGCTATGAACTTCTTTAGACACAGTTCTATTTCACTACTGATTTTCACTTTGTGCATCAAAATCAACAGCAGTAGAAGCTGTTGGACCTCTCGCTGCATTTCAGCTGATTCCACTTGGCGGCTTCTGTGGCGGAGCTTCGACAGCTGGGAAACAAATGTTGCCCTAATTCCCAGAAAAGTTCTGTTAATGTAGATCTCCTGGAAGTAACTTTCCATTTCTGTGAAGGGTAATCATACCAGAGAACAATTATGATCGCTTCCTTTCTTATTTTGTGAGATCTCATGAAGCATTTCTCAGTCTTTTACTTTTAAACATTATATTGAAATAAAAACCTCCATGGACATGTAACGGACAGGTGGGTATGCATTTGGAGATCCATATAGTGGTTGTATGACACTGAAGAATCATTTATACTAACTGTAGATAGCTGCCACTCTGCATCTATACTTGAAAATATCATTTGATGATTAGATTAGCTACAAGAGAGAGTAAAGACATGCCACTCAGGATTTTAAAAACATATTGAGAAAAATGAAGCCTGAAACAACATATTTGCACAGTTTTTGTTGAAGCACTCTAGAGCTACATAAATTATAAATCCAGAAAGCATGAAAACACTTCAGTTTTCTTCACTGAACTTTACAGAGTGATGAAAAGGAATATTCACCTATTAGTTTCGTACACATATGTGTACACATATATGCAGCTGCATATATATATATATATATATACATGTTCTTCATTTTTAAAATTTATTTTTATTATAATTTCGTATACACATTGTTGAAAGATAACTATTGATAATAACTACTAAAACAAACATTCCCATCACTGTCACAGTGAAAATTCCACTACTGACTCCATAAATAGATGTCCTCTTCTTTACTAATAAGAAAATTCTTGTACAGTTCAATATTGGCAGAGCTTTAGGTAGGCTGGGCAATGAGACTAAAGCAGGGCCAAATTCATGAAGTCATGAGAACTGGCTTCACTTCTTGCATAAAGAGGTCCTATAATTTGGTTTTGTTCTGCTTACATCCTTTATTTTCTTACAGTTTAAAATTGAACAATTAATTATGAAGGTGATAAAATTGTCCTTATACCTCACACTAGTCAAGTACCATGAGTATCACAAGAGTATTGAATTTAGAACATACTGTTCAATAAAAACATGAGTACATACTACAAATTTCTGCTATGCAATTATTATCTTTTTAGTTGAAAAAGAAAGTTATATAAAAGTTTATCTGTATGGTAAATCTCACCCCAAACAAGGCTGATTGAATTTAGCACCTTTTACTATTATCCTCCAAATACTTTTTTTTCACAATTCCTTCTTAATCTCCTCAAACTCATATTGGAAAATACACTGATATGGCATTATAGAAAGTGAAATG
Organism: Octodon degus; assembly: GCF_000260255.1. NCBI lineage: Eukaryota > Metazoa > Chordata > Mammalia > Rodentia > Octodontidae > Octodon > Octodon degus. The sequence goes on along the minus strand of NW_004524682.1, from coordinate 8,310,033 downwards.
AACTCTGAGAGCCACGGCAGTGACTTCAGCCTAAGGAAAGGGAACGCTACTGAGCTTGTATTCTGTCAGTGGTAAATATTATATTAACTTCTTAAAATTTTTCTTTTAATTAAAAATATTATAATAAACTTTTACCTTTGCAATACATATTTTATAATGCACTTATTTACAGAATGCATTAGAGCTAGAACCTATATTATTACACTGAGAGACAAAATCAAATCTGTAGAATTTTTGGATAGTAATGTTAGCAGCACTTTGGACTTCTTCAGCTGAGAAATACCACAAGCTTCCTGAGAAAAATTCTTGTTTCAAGAAAAGCTTAATTCTTGAAACAGAAATTACAATAATTCATGGTAAACCAAGAGATAAGGTTATTTAAGAGTTCGTGTATATTCAATCAAAACTATTTAGATTTGAATTTCAGTTTCTGAAGTCTCAAATGTGGGCATTTAGAATTATCTAGCTTTTCTTGGCCTAAGTTATCTTTTTTTTTTTTAATTTTATTTATTTATTTACGTGTGTGTGTGTGTGTGTGTGTGTGTGGCCAGCTCAGCCCACCAGGGGGCGGGGCTGGCTGGCATGTGGTGCTGGGGATTGAACCGTGGTCCCTGTGCTTTGCTAAGCTTGTTCCAAGTAGGTGCTTTAGACCACTGAGCCATCTCACCAGCCCTGGCCTAAGTTATCTTTCCAAAAATGTACAGAAAATCAAGAAGTGTATTTCTAGAGTCAGGGAAGGGGATAAGTGGGAGGGTGGACAAAAGGGAAACAAGAGTGAGGAGAGTGAAATAGCTAAAAAATATACTAAATGCATGTAGCAAATTCCCAGAATAAAAGCCACCACCATATAGCATTAACATGCAATAATAACTTGTTTTAAAAAGAAAATATGCTTATGAGTTTTATGGAAATAAAGGTAATATGAATGACCTGACATCTATCAATTAGTTAAGAGTACAGGACATCACTTCTAATAGAATCCATGTGTTTTAGTAAATTAGGAAAATATGACCTCTCTTGGTGGGATATGTCACAAGTTTCCTTTTGTAAACTAATGTAGTTTTGGCTACAATTCACCCCAAGGCCTAATGTGGTCCCAGGACTTTATCTGAGGTGGATGAACTTAGAGTGTATGATGCTGGCATTAGGATGTGTGAGATTAGTGAATCAGTCCACTGACTGGTTTGGACAGCTCTGGCTAGGATTACGGGTGTGGGTGTTACATGCGCCCTAGGGCAGGTAGCCTGCACACAGTATGAGGGACAAAGAGAGTCTTATCGTGTTCTCACTTTGCTGTTGCTACCTTCCCAACGCCATGAACTGTCACCCCTCTGCCAGGACTCAGCTGATTATGGACTGAAGCCTCTACAAACTGTCAGTCAAATAAACATTTCCTCTCTTAACTTCTGGGAATTGGGTATTTTATCTGAGTGATAAAAGAAGTAACTCAGACAACTATTCAACTAGAAAAAGTTGCCTTTGTTTCCAGGCAGCCTCACTGAACACAGGGCTTGTCCTCTTTGCTTGTCCTCTTACCGTGTTCTTCTGTGCAGCATGTTCTTCTGTGCAACACGTTCTTTTGAAGACTTTCAGTCTTCCTAGAAGCCTTATAATACCCATATTCTCAAATCATTTTTAAAAGAGACAAAACAGGAATTTAATAATAAGTTTAATAATTTGCCTAAGTTCACACAGTTCATAAGTGTCACAATCAGGCTTTGAACAAGACTGCCGAGCTTGCAATTCATGTACTCTGATTTCTATGCTCACAATATAATGATGGAATATTGCATGAACAAAAGAGTAGTTGAATATAAGTACTATGCTTTTATCATTGTTATAATATAATCAATAATATTTTCTCAGTCATTTTTCTCATCACTAAAGCAAAATATTTGACACCCTCAACTTAAAGAAGCAAAGAATTATTTCTAGTTCATGCTTTTAGCCCACAGATCGCTGGTTTCAAAGCAACAAGCCTGGGGAGGAGCAAAGCTTCTCACTTCATCATGGCGACCGGAAGCAGGGTGTGAGGGAGCTTCCTGGGAAAGGGATGCGCCCTTCCAGCTCTCTTCCTCTTTGACGCGCCCCTTCTGTACAGGCCCCTCCCCTTGACGTCATATTTAGCTATTTCCCCCTGGTGGTGCAATTGCACTCTCCAAACTCCTGCCTATGAGCGCAGGAGGCTTTGAGGGGACATCCAGATATAAGGCATGATGAACACTGCTCACTCGCTGGTTTCTGAGCGCTAATATGTGCAAAGGTGTGCACCGGGATTTGTTTCTAAGTAGAGTGTGGATTGTGTTGTGCTAGACATTTAGATCAGAGTTAATGTTAGAATATCTTTTATCTTGGAGATATATATATATATATATATGCCTTTAGATTTTTTCAATCTATGCCTTTTATTTTCCAAATAAAATAAACCAAGCCAAGACTGAGTACTTTTCTCAATGCACAGTAAAACAATATATATTCGACTTGTCCGGGTGTATCACAACTATATTCAATTTATTAGGCAGTATTATATCATCAGTAATATGCTAAAACACTGAAAGAAACAGACTTACCTTACACTTGTAAATATCCAACCACGTGTTTAAGAATACCCCACAGAGAAGGCAAAATTATTAATGACTGGCTTTCCTCTGTGGAACCTTTTACCTAATACTGCTTTTCTAACACTGAAGTATAGATCTTTCTATTTTCAGGAAAAAGATGCATAAATAAAATCTTAAAAATAACAACTAAGGAATAAAGGTAATGATAAATGAATATTTATTAGATAACTCATAGGATTAATTTGTTCTCTTCTTACTCAAGAGATTCTTAGAGTAACTGCACCTTTGAAAACTGCACTGTCAATATATTATGCTTTTGATGTATCAGGACACTGTCCCATGGACTGGGATGCACTCAGTAGGTTTTTTCTTGTGTCTTTCTTACCATTTCATTATATTACTCTATAGGATACTTATCATCCATGAATTTGATAAGTTTGATAAAACTTATGCATTATAGTAAGATTAAACTCATAATTAAAGTGTTCTAGGCAAAAGTGCCATGAAACACACACCATGTCACTTTTCAGTATAAATACAAGGGCCGGGGAGACGGCTCAGTGGAATAAGCACTTCCCTGGCAAGTGCAAGGGCCTGAGTTCAATCCCCGGTTCCGCAAAAAATAAAAAAAATAAAAAAAAAATAATAATAATAATAATAATAGTATAAATACAGTAGGGGACCACATCTCTGCACACTAAAAGGAAAAATTTAAATACAAAGATGAAAGAAAAGAAAATACTATACGTCAAAATACTACGATTAAAAAAAAAACTTTCCCTTCAGATATATTCTCCTAAAATAGACTTGAATTTTGAACTCTTCCTTTTTATATTTACCTATGCATCATAGGTAAATCCTCTTACCTTTGTTCTAAGATATATGTCCCATGGTAGCTCATAAAATTAAATGATTCTAGCCCCCACAGATAGTCTTTACTCTGTTTGTAGCAAGAAATCAGTTCAAGTTTAAGCTCCTCAAAGTAGCTCTGAAATTTGTAATAGATTTATTAAATATTATTTCAAAGGCTGGGAAGACAGCTCAGTGGCTTAAGCACCTACCTGGCATGATCAAGGCACTGAGTCTGATCCCTGATACCAAAAATAAATAAATAAATAAATATTATTACACTATTGGTATTCTGCTTATATGTTCTATTCTTATTTGTGTCAAAAGTCCTTCCTTATTTCTGCTAGAAAATTAAATCTTAAGCTAGGCATGCTATTAAATACTATTAAGTCTGATGGGCCAGACGATGATAAAGTTATTCGAAATGCTATTTCTTGCTACAATATTTTCACCTCATTTTTAGACAGTGCTCTGAGCTTTTAAAATGTTTTATGTATAAGCATTAAAAAGTATCTTATTAAATATTTTATGGTATTAAAATACAAAGATTTCGATTGGGAAATTTTTTCGTGAGCAACTAATTGTGGGAGGGGCGGGGAAGCGGTTACCTGAGTATATTAAATAGAAATTATCAATTGTTGCTATGAAATTTAATAAATAGAAACTTTACACCATATGTTGTAAGTATATTAAAAAAGACACTGCTTCAGTTTCTCTCATATACCTGAAAGGAGAGTTGGTGGAGAGCCCCTAGTGGCAGAAGGAGGTTGATGCACCACTGAGAACTTGAATCTTCCAGGAAGACAAGCACTTAGAGGACTCGTTGTTCCCATGCGGTAAACTTTGGGTTGCTGTCTGCACAGCCCATCACAGCCCAAATGTGGACTTTAAAAAATTACTCTTCAAAGCATGAGTCACAAATTAATTTAAAAGTGGTTAAGCTTCAATGTGATTTTTATGCCTAATGACAATTGAATTATTCATAAGAAAAATGTAACTAGGTAATTGTTTTAATAGCAAGTAAACATCATCATTTATGCTAAATCAAATAGATCATGTTCAGTTAGTAAGAAATTTTCCAGATGTCACCTTCAAGATGATTGAAATTCTTAATAGAAAAACTTAGCAAAGGGTTTGGAGTAATTGATGTCTTAAGATAACACAAAATAAGCTCTTCATCAACTATTTCACTTGTTTTTGCTGAAGATATCTTTCTTCTATCTTGAAATTTTAAGTTATGTAAACAAGAGTATACCAACAGCCAATAGTATATTAAGTCAGTAACACATTTCTATTTGCTTAAGAAGACACGTTAACTTCAAACCATAACCACTGCTGTTCATTCATTTATATGAATAGTACTAACAAACAAAGGCAATCTGATGCATACTTCACTTCATCCGAGAGGTTTACAGTTTGACATTTTTCTTAGCTATGTCAGAGAAGAAAGGATCTAAAGCACTGCTTCTGTACAGCCTGAAAAGCTGAAAGAGGGGAATGACTGGCAACTATTTAAGAATTGTATTCTGATCGTGTGGAATGCCAGAATCTGCTAAAGGGAAGGTCAGCAACAATTAAGTCAAATTCCCCAGTTTCTAAAGGTCTAGCTTCACAACTGATTAAGCTGCTGTCATTTGTCATTTATCTCTACATCCAGTGACACCTGTTGTGCAAAGGCACAAAATCTGAACAGGACTTTCTGTAGTTTTTAATGTAAAAATATCTCTACCATTAAAATCCATGCCCATATGCATCCAAAGTATGCTTATCGTAACACTTTAATGAGCATAATAGCATATTCGCATAAGGGTAGCTACGGTCCCTCATGTAAGACCCCACTCACGTTCATCCTGGCCACTGAAAATCTACGTCCTTTTAAAGAGGCGCTTTCTTCTTAAAAGTAAAGGAAAGTGGATACAATATAAACTGCTTGACAGTAAGTTATTGTTGAACATGAAAACTCGGAGGCAATGTTGAGAAGCCTGCTTATTTTAATCCATTTGCGCTGCACTGGAGTGAGATTTAACTGTGCACCGCATGCATGCTTGAACCTGCAGTTGTTAGGGGTGCGCCTCGGTCCAGCTGCAGCTGACTTCATTGAGACGTCACTAACTTGAAATGAGGTGTGCGAACCCATAGAACCTGTGCACAAAAAAACTGCCAGATCTTTGTCAGACCTGCCGAGAACAAAGGCTGTGCAGCCAGACATCCTGGAGCGACCCGCAGTGTACTGGTTTAGCCCCAGAAAGCATTCCTGTGAACGCCTTGCGCGGACGGAAGCAGAGCCAGCGCCAAGAGGCAGAGCGGGGGTGGGTGGGGGGCATTTCTGCCGCGGGTTTTCTGTTTCTGGTTGCGTCTGCCCCACCCCTTTTCCAGGTGTCCAGCTCTGCCTCTTGGCCAACTGTCGCACTAAGAAAGTGGGACTCACTGCTGGGAAAGGCTGTACAGCGTAGGAGCAGGCTGGAGCTTGCTCAGTAGCTGAAGAACAAGCACTGGGGAATCATTAAACTTTTCGCTATCTTTGGGTGAGAGGGAAAAGAATGGCAAGATCCATTTCTGCGCGCCTCCTCCCAGTCCCACGCCCGAGTCTCCACCCTAGGACCCGCAGCCCCGCAGCGTCAGCGTCGCGCAGCCTCAGACCCGAGTCGCCCCTCGGCGCGGCGCCCCCAGACTTACCGCTGACGACCCGGCGGCAGAAGGCCCCGGGGCCGCAGAGCAGCGCGGCGCCCAGCAGCAGGGAGAGGGCGCGCAGCATCCCGGCGAGGCGGCAGCAGCAGGTGTCGCTCGCAGCCAGGCCCCTCACCCGAGACTCTCCCGCCGCAGTCTCCCCGCTGGGTCCTACTCCCTCCACCCCAGGCCAGTTGCCTGGGCTCCGGCGCGCATCGCCTTGGAGTGGAACCTGCCTCCAGGCGTGCTTTTCCGCGCGGGTGCGAGGGGCTAGGAGCGCACAGCCCAGCGCGGGTGTGCGTGTGGACACAGGGAGCTAAAGTTAGGGGGTCCTGTGCCTGTTCCAGAGGTGAGCAGCAGCCCCAACTTAGGCCAGCCTGTTGTCCTTCGCTTCTGTCCCCGGCTCTGGGTACTAACAGGATGAGTCCCTGCGCCCCGGTCCGCACTCTTGCAGCGCGCAGCAGTAGCGGCTGCTCTGCGCTGGAGGCGCGGTCTTATATATCCACATCCTTAGGTCCCTGCCCCTCTCTAGTAATAATTTTTAACTACTTCATCTCTCCTGCTATGAGCATTGCGCAGCCACTCCCCTAAAAACTGCAGCCGCTTTGCAAACAGTCCAGTCAGCAGTCCCTCCTCTCCCTCTCCCCTCCTCCTTCTGCCCTCTTTCCATTCCCTAACAGACTCTGTACTCATTTGTGTAAAATGTGACAGCTTTGCTATTAAACTCTGGCAAAAGTTGGATCCATTTGGTTTCCTCAGATAAATGTCCTCGAAGATGCCAAGTTGTGGGGCCTTTCTCTTTCTGTGCTAAATTGCTTGATCATATGAATTGCTGGATGCAGGGCAGCAGCCACTATTTAAGATGGATTGTCAGAGCGGGAGCCAAAGCCTGCTCTGTGAATTATAGAAAGTGGCAGGTTTTTCCCCACCTAGGTTGGACACATAGATTATTTCCAAGCAGGTTGTTTGACTAAATTGCTACAGGAGCAAATTGAAGAGAATGTTGGAAGCATAGTTCTCCCAACTGGTATCTATCTCAGTTCCTTCAGCTCTAGAGAAAACCATCAAGACAAAATAAATATTCCAAATTCTTAGGAATTTACTGGATATGAAAAGTACATATTTCTTTACAGTCAGCTATTGGTGGCTTATTTTTCGCATTAGATGCAAAGCTCATCTTAAAGGGCACTTTTTCATAACCTGACCTGCTCTCTACTGTAACAGTTTCCTGGAGTAGTGGATAGAAAATCATTGGAGTTTTTAAATATATCTAGCTCATGGTGTGAACCCTAAAACTGCTCTCATAATGAATCTCAGTAGACTTGGAATTTTCCCGTTGTACTGCTCAAATGTACCAACATTTGTTAAGTGCAATCCCTTTGTCATAAAGGGCGCTTTCTCCTAACTTCTTGCTGTTCTTGATTTTCACCCCATAAGGGTGGTCTAAATACTCATTAGATTCTTTTCTTGGAGAAAAGCTGTCAGTGTTACCATGGTCAGAACAAATCCTTCAGAATGAGAAGCGTTAGGACTTGGAAGAAATTCAAAGTGGTGTGTGCCCTGTCAGTTTATTTTTCTTTGTATCACCTGTAAATATAGCAACTTGGCAGGGGCATGGGAAATTAAAGAGCCCAGATTTTGTAAAGGATCTGTGATTTTCACCATGAGCCAAATATCCACCAAATTAAAATGAGAATAATGAGGAGGAGGAGGGAGATGGGGAGAGAGACAAGGAGGGGGAGGGGGAGGAGGATGAGAAGCTCAAATTTTGAATGGACAACTGATAAAATCTCCAGGCAGTGGAGGTGTAGCTGAACCTACAAAACACATCAAAGTTGACTGCTAGGTATGACTGTGGTCAGAGTACAGCCCTACAGAGACTCCCAGTCCACTGAAGAAAAGAAATTTAGTGAAACAATAACTGGGTGTCAAAAAAGCCATTGCAGAAGGACATAAACTATTGCTTTGGCAGAGTGGAACTAGGGGTATGTCTGTAGGTGTATTTGCAGCACTCTTCTGAAGCAGTCAGAGTTGGGGTGCAGGTCACCTGTGACTGATGACCTGAGGGACCTCTCCAAATGCCTGAGGGTGGCTTGGCTTCCTTTCTCCTTTCTCCTTTCCTGTCACTCTGCCTCTGATGCGTGTGTCCCTCACCCAGCACTCGGAGATCATAACACAAACACTGGGTATACTTTCCTACAAGTTGGACTCTCCACTGTCTCAAATGTTTCTGAAGACAAAAAGGCCAGCAAGTTCTTGAAAGCACTAGTGTCAGATTTTAACATTTCAGAAAATCCAGATTATGACATTAATTGTATATTGAATATGGTGACGAGAGCTTCATAAAGTATAATTTCTTATCTTTGGGCCAGAATTAGATCAGTTTAAGGTGGCCACACCCAACCTGCTGAACTCAGGATAATACAGACTTATTTTAGATATGTTTTTAAGGTAGGTTGGATAGTCTTTAATATGGAATTTAAAAGTACTAGCTATTCTCTTTGAAGAGCACCAGAGGAACTGTCTTAACTAGTATATATATATTTTTTTTTCTATAGAATAGCAGGAGATATAAATTAAAGTTTTCAATGAAGGTGCATTTTTTACAAAATGGTATACAGTTACTACAGTTAGAAACAATGAATATTAATTTTTCAAGCATGATTTTCAACACACACCTCATCCTCTACCCCAGGTGCATATGGGATCAAAGGAGAAAAGTAGCTTTAACATTATAAACTGTAAATTAACTACTGTACATTAGAAGTTTAAAAATTGTAGGGCCAGCCAAATAGCTCAGAGGATTAAAGCACCTGCAAGCAGGCACAGGGGCCTGGGGTTTGATCCCCCAGCCTGCCTTGCTGGCTCCACCCCTGGGGTACACTGAGACATCAATTGAAACTGAGCATGCTGGCACGAGCCTGTAATCCCAGCTCTTGGGAGGCTGTAAACAGGCAGATCACTATGAGTCCAGTCTAGTAATGAGACCCTGAACAACCAGTAGACCCTTCCCTAAAAATACAAAAAAAAGAATAAATAAATAAATAAAAATCATGAACAATCAGATTGAGGGCTTCAAGGACAAGCAGAGAACCTAAGGCATGCTAGGAAATATTTGTACCTTGTGTGGAGTTAGGACTCAGTTCAGATGAAGTCAAGGCTCCCAAAAGACCACAGAACTGGCAATCTGGAGAGTCATCCCTCATACAGTAAGGTGCTCTTCTTGGTAAAGTTAAAGCCATAGATAATGATGATGATGATGATGATGATGATGATAATGATAAGAACAAGAAGAGAAGGAGGAGGAGGAGGAGGAGGAGGAGGAGGAGGAAGAAGAAGAAGAAGAAGAAGAAGA
>NW_004524682.1:8257088-8300501 GCF_000260255.1 Octodon degus | reverse complement strand
AGAAGAAGAAGAAGAAGAAGAAGAAGAAGAAGAAGAAGAAGAAGAAGAAGAATAGGAGGAGGAGGAGGAAGAGGAGGAGGAAGAGGAGGAGGAAGAGGAAGAGGAAGAAGAACTATCTGAATTTCAAATTGATTCTTCTAAGGAATTCAACATCAAATCAACACAGAAAATGGGTTTTTGAAAGTCACAAAGGTGATCCCAGTTCTAAGTAGGAGTAGCCAATAGCAACCTCAGAAATAAGTTAATTACTGAATTTTCAAAGATTTCTAATAAGTTGAACTAAATTCAGAAATTTTAAATACTTAAATATTTATTGCCTACTCCTGTCTACTTTGAGAATTCTAACTATATAAATATAAGTTTCTTGGTTTTAACAGTGAACTATTATGACTAATCTGTAAATTCTTCATTTTTATTTTGGACAGTTTTTATTGTTATATTCATGTATGTTTGTAAATAATTTATTTTCAATTTGCAATCTATTAAAAAATTAAAAACAAACAAAGATTTCTAAAATATCAGTATCTCAATAATATTTGGAAGCCTAAGTTTTGAAAAGTGATACCAGTGCTCTAAATAGGATTCTATGGTGGGCCTTATGTCCCAACATGAGACTCACTCCATCGTCCTCCTGATCCATTTTCAAATGCCTGCAATCCCAAGTGAGCATCTGCTTTGTCAGTCTATTGCTACAGCCCAAGACAGCCTGAATTCCAGGAATTGATCTGTAGTCAATGACTTGTTCCTTGGACAGCTCTGTATAGAGGTTTTGGCCTTGATTCATTTACATGTGCTCCTGTTCAGAAAGTGACAAAGATGGTCTGCCATATTTGAAGACCATGGAAACTTCTCACCATGGAGAAGGCCATTATAATTTTGCAACATATTTGAGACGGTATCAGAATGCATTATCAACTACTCTGTTCACTCTTATTTTGTGATATGCAATGATTTTTGTGAGTCCTATCACTATTGCCAGACATGACAGACATATCTGAAGGTTTAAAAATAAAACCATTACTACACAGTCATTTCAAGAGAAAGTAAAACTAACTTTTTTCTAGGTAGTGATTTGCAACCACTTCTAAGAAAACTGCTTAGAGATAATGCTTCAGCATTCAGGAGGTCCTGTCACTGGCTCACGTGTAAGGATGCGCAGTGGGATGGATTCCCTGGAGATTTCCTTGTTCTTTGCACAACATGTCTGTGCCATCGAATGCAGGACCCACTTCACTCAGGAGCCAGGTCCCATTCTTCCCTGTGCTTTCAGAAGGTTTACATTTTGCAGGAATAAAGAGGAGAGCTCCACTGATCACAGTGATATTAGAAATGCGATGAAGAATTATACACACTACAAAAGCATGCTTTCCTAACACTTGAAGTTTAAATTTAGTAAATGTCAAGCTGTTGCATGGAGTGACTGTTCAGGTAATAAGATAAAATGTTCATGATCTCTATTAATATAAACTGCTAAATCTGAAAAATCATATGACTATATGGGGATAAGTATGGAATCAGTAAATTAAAAATTCCTTATGTTTCATAAAACACAGTTGAATACTATCATCAATCTGGCATGAGACAATACTTTTTGGTCTAATCTTGGATTAATTTACCAAATCTGGACTTAATTTATATCAAAGAAACAAAAAAACAAATTGTGATGATCCACCCAAAAAGTTATAAGCGAAAGTTATATTTTACCAAGTGTCTGGGCCAAACTGTTAGGTATATATAACTGACAAATTTCCTTAGGAGTTATTGGAAAGGTTGGAGTAATTACTTTTTTAGCAGAAATACAGGACCATATTTTTAGAAAATATGCTTTGGGACAAGTTTCTTCACCTCCTTAGGTTCCACTTTGAGAATACAGAGAATGAATCCGTGTTTTCTGCTTCCCAACTGGATGACATTCCATACCAGAAATGTTGTTATGGCATTTCACAAAAGTTTTAAATGCTACCTTTTGTCCCTGGCCAGAACTTCATATGTTGCTTAAATATATTTCCAATAAGCCTAGATCATATTATTCTTGTAAATTTAATTTTAACACACCACTGTAAGCTTCTTCCACATATTTTAATCAATATTTACTAAAGGAATCCTTTAAAAAAGTATAACTCAGGTTTTATACTCTACTAATCTGGAAATTACTAGGTTTGAATGTTTCTGCTGTCCTCTTCAGCTTTGCAGTTCTATTTTTCTAATGCCAAAAAATATTTTCTAAAACTAAAAATGCATTTTATCATCCTGAATTTTGTCCTTCCTTTTTACTCTTCTCTGCCCCCTTCCTTCCTGTCTATCTCTTTCCAAAAAAAAAAAAAATGAGAATGTCAATTTGTTATGAATTTTGCGCTCTTATTTGATTTCCAAATTATTCAGAAAATAAGAGTCCTGGAAAATTTCTGTGGTCTTTGAGTAGCAGATCAGCGTATTATGCAGATGCCATATAAATGAAATCTCCAAACAAAGCAAAATAAAACTGAATGCCAAGCTGAGTGAAAGATAAATGATCATGAAACTATACATAAATATTTCATGAAGCAAGATGCTTTGCTATAAGGGTTCTGTGTTTACTAAAGGCAAAATTATATAAAGAAGAAGAAATAAACATTTTAAAGTACATCTTTATGTTATTTCCAGGTATTCAATATTTTTTTTCAAATATATCAAATAACAAAAAAAAAAAAATTATGGTGCCAAAGCCAGAGATAGTAACCATAAACTGGTTTATGTGGGATGACATGTATTTAGAGGGAATTGTGGGAAACCAAGGTATCAGGACAAAACATTCATTTGAATACCCTTCTGGATGTACATCTGTCATTGTTACTTTTTCCTATACTATAGGATATTGCAGCACAGCAAAATGGAAATGTTGGAAATAAGGAACACAATGTCAGGCAATTTATAGATAAATAGTCTGCATCTCACAGAAACTCCTTCAGAAGAAACTTGAATGAAAAGGGGAAAAAATGACAAAAGTAAGTAAGTGCATTTATATTGTAATTTTTTTTGCCGGACAACAATACATTGACCACATTACATAAAGAATGATACTAAAATATTTCTTTCCAAAGGTGGGGAACAAAAATTCCTAATGTAATGCTAACCTAAAGAGATTTAAAAAACATCAGAGAGATAAGAAATGGACATGAATGCAGTGGTGAAGGACTGTGTCTCCTGTAATAGGTAGAAGTCATTTAATTCAAAATATCAAGAGTGTGGTCTATATTTTAGATGTCTATGAAGTTAAGTAGTACAGTGATAGTTACAAAATACATATAAGGTTCTTTTTAAAATCTATTTATTCATTTATTTATTCATTTGGTAGAGGGCATCACTATGCAGCTCAAACTGTAGTGATCCTCCTGTTTTCGGCTCCCCAACCCTGTGATTACTGGTGTAGGTCACCACACCTGGTTTTGGTGGCAAGCTTGTTGTGGGCCCGGCATGGAATGCAGTACTGGGGATCAAGCCCAGGTCTTTGCACTTGTCAGGAAGGTGCTCAGGCCATCGAGCTATCTCTCCTTGGACCACACAAAGTTCTCAATAGAAGACAGAGAAAATCGTGAGCTCAGATTCATCTCCATGGGAACTCATTAACATGTGACTCTGAAGACTTCTGAATCAAACGCATACATGGTATAAAACAGAGAGCAAAAGCAGTCCTTCATATCCTAATACCATAACCAAATCCACCACTCACTTTTAGCAGACCCTCTGTCAACTTCCATGTGGCCATGTGACTCTGGATGGCTTATTCTGACAAGGAAGAGTTGCTTGTACCCCAGTGCCTCCTCCAGATTCTATGTTGTTTCTCCAACCCAAGTTAAAGCATCAGGCTGCCAGAGAAGCTTCAGGATGATTATGAAGTATGGGAGGATGTGGGCCTGCTGCTCTGCCTAAATGTGTGGCAAGATCATGGCTGCCCACAGGACCTCAGTCTACCTCTCCTCCTTCCCTGGTTTCTTTCTATAAGGGCATCTGTTAGGCCTTCCATGAACATTTGCTGAGCACATACTGCAGCTTTTTGGTTAGGCTTATGAGTGGCCTTGTCTGTGTCTTTCCACTAGATTAGAACCTCTGACCTGGTTTTATTTCTTTCCAGGTAGATAATTTTAGTTCACATCTACCTTTTACATGGCAACTATATTATTGATTTGACAAATAAACAGTAGCCATGGAGTTTTGTATAAATTTTGATAAACAAGGGGTGGGAGGATACATACATATTATACACATGTACACACATATGAAATATGTAGCTAATATTGTATCCAAACGTATATTAGGGATATTAACTACTTAGTGATAACTATTAAATATGTATCAAATAAGTAAACACATGGATCTTTGAATCAATAAGTTTATTACTGCCCCCACTTGTAGTCAAGTTTTGAAGTTTTTCCTGCCCTCAAGCATGATGTAGCAAAGCAAAAGGGAAGGACTTCAAGTAGACTGCAGTTCACACAGGAAAGGCATTCTCTTCTCCCGCATCCATCCTTAGCCCTAGAGACTGGCAGACAAAAGAGACTTCAGCAATCCAGAAAAATCCTTCAGAACCCCACTCACCTGTGTTGGTGTCAAAGGATGCAAGCATTGCCCAGGGGGTGACAGAGCAAAGGCCATCCCCGTCCTTCGCATCCCAGAATCTTAGTTACGTATTTTCTTTACATTCTGTCATGTTTTCTATAGCCCTTACTTTAGCTGTAGGTATCTTCCTCTGAATAAACATTAGTTTAAACTTCAAATATATGTGTCTGCCCCTCATCCACACGAATCCTGCATCTAGAGATTAAACTAAGTGCTGATGGCATACACTTGGAAAAAATAATTGGGTCTGTACAAAACATATATAAACTTGTTTTTCTCATCATTCCCTAAAGAAGATAAACACTTACAATGTGTTTGTACTGCATTATGCATTATAAGTAATCAATTGCACGCATACAAAAGGCCACATGAGAGTACCTCTGAATGCAGCATTATTTTATGGTAGTAAGAAACACGAGTATCTGAATGTTGATACCTGTGGGGTGTCCTGGAAGCAATCCCTCAAGGTTACCTAGGGATGACTGTATAATGATAGAAAGTGTATTAGTCAGTGCTTACAAGAGCTTCAGGGCTGGGGAAGGCTCCTCAGCACATACTTTAAGTCAGATTTAATGCAAGCCACAGAAACATGTAAGATTGGCTTGTAATAACTCACCCACAGATTTAGAAGAGCGCATGAGGCCTGAAAAATTCAGCCAAGGGCCTGAAGCCCACAGCAATGTCCCATAGGATTCAGAATCAAGAGGCAGAGGATTCTACACTAGGAGACTGAAGGGTCTGCCCTGGAAAGACCGAGGGCCAGTGCTGTAGGCTGCCGGGTCAGCACCCAAGGCTGGAAGGTCCACACCCAAGGGTGGAGGGTCTGCACCCAAGGCTGGAAGGTCCACACTCAAGGCTGGAGGGTCTGCATCCAAGGCTGGAAGGTCCACACCCAAGGCTGGAGGGTCTGCACCCAAGGCTGGAGGGTCTGCACCCAAGGCTGGAGGGTCCGCACCTGAGGCTGGAAGGCGGTGCTGCAGGCTGGAGGATCTGAGGCAGAACCAGGAGATGATGCTCAAGGTGGATGCAAAGATTTGAGCTCCTCCAGAGAGAAGGGCAGCCACCCTTGGTGACCACAAGGAAAATCAGCCACAAGGAAGCTCTTCCAAGAGGATCATCTAGACTCCTCCCCTCCCATTCTCCTTTTAAACTGTTAGACAGCTTTACTGTCTCAAATCAGCCAGGCAGTCCCACTCAGGTTGACAATTAATTAATTGCACGCCACAAAGGGTAAGGTTAGAAACCTTAAATTTTATTTTTCTACCTCCTCACTGTTGAATGCTCTCACCAGTTCCCTCTTCCAAGAATATGGTGAGCACACACCTGTTTTGCCTGATAGAATTGAAGCTTACTTAGAGTAATGCTGTTCCTCACCCTTGATGCCTATCAGGATTGCCTCCTCTACTACACTTTCAAAAATTATCACGAAAAGAATTATTTTTGCTGTGATTATTTCTTCTCCAGAATTTAACTAGGTACCATCTGTCTCTATATGTATGCACAAATCTCCCTTAGAGAAAGGAAGGAAACATAATGTATTGTACTTTATCTGGTACCCTAGATGCCTGTGTCATGCACACTAGGAAGGACGCAGCTCAGCTCATAGTGGGTCTGCACTGGCCCTCCGGCTTTCCACGGCAAGACCCTTCAGTCTCCTATTGTAGAATCCTCAGCCTCTTGATCCTGAATCCTATGGGACTTCTGAGTACTAATACACTTTCTATCATTATGAAGTCATCCCTAGGTAACCTTGAGGGATTGCTTCCAGGACACCCCACAGGTTTCAACATTCAGATACTCATGTTTCTTACTACCATAAAATAATGCTGCATTCACAGGTACTCTCACGTGGCCTTTTGTATACATGAAATTGATTACTTATAATGCGTAGTACAGTACAAACACATTGTAAGTGTTTATCTTCTTTAGGGAATGATGAGAAAAATAAGTTTATATATGTTTTGTACAGACCCAATTATTTTTCCAAGTGTATTAATTGAACTTGAATAATTGAAATTGAATAATTCTCTGCAATTATTTTTTTTAACGTGGTGTTGAGTAAAAGTGTAAAAGAAATAGAAAACACTTAAATAAACTGTCCAGGGCTGGGGAGGTAGATCGGTGGTCTAAGTTTCTGTCTGGTGAGTACAAGGACCTGGGTTCCATCCCCAGTACCACATACCCTGTCGGCCTCATGCTTTGCTGGTCAGTTAAACTGGGCATGGTAGTGCATGCCCGTCATCCCAGCGCTGCTGAGATGGAGACAGGAAGATCTCTATGAGCCGAGCTGCATAGTGAGACCCTGTACCAAATAAATAAATTCAAAAATAAAATAAAAAAGATAAATATGAACATAGATCTATCCAAAGAAAGAATTATTTTCTGGAAATTTGAAGCTTCATAAAATGAACTTGCAAAACTAGAGTTTTAATTAATTAGGAGTTTTAATTAATATTGGGATAAGGCTCTAAATGCTCAGAATTACCAAAACTTATCAAAGCTGAAATAGGTTTTAAAAAAAAACCTATTTCAGATTTAGACAATAAAAGACAGTTGATTCATTTATTGGCTACATAACTATAACTAGACTTTCTAAATCTATATGATTTTAAGTGAAAAGCTATTCATTTTTGAATACTTGATAAGAACTTCAATTTCTCCCCAGATTTATACCACCATTGAGCTAAATAAAAACTATGTGTCTGTCTTGTTTGTCTCATCTTTAATGTTCTGCTATTCTATGTTGTCATAGTAACAAAATACTATTTTCGATAAGTTTTGTCAGAAAACCTGTTTGGAACACCTAATTGATTGTAAGTGGAATATATTCAATTGGTTGCATGTGTGACAGGTTGTTCTATTTTTAAAAATGTTTGATGACATTATTCCTTATGATTTGCACTGGCTAATCTTATAATAATAAAAGAACTCAAAGTTCATAGACAAGAACAGGAATAAATTCAATACAGACCTGCTTAAGGTCAATCTGGAGTTAACTGGGATTTAGTCTTTAGTCTTTTTCAGCTCCTGACAGCCAACATTTACCCTGCACACTGTCAACTCACTGTTTTGCCCAAAATATTGATTTCTC
Source organism: Octodon degus (assembly GCF_000260255.1). NCBI lineage: Eukaryota > Metazoa > Chordata > Mammalia > Rodentia > Octodontidae > Octodon > Octodon degus. The sequence continues at coordinate 8,292,814 of NW_004524682.1, read as the reverse complement.
ATATATGTATCATTTTAATGTCTTAATTTTATTTTATCATATGTGTGTGTTTGTGAAATGTGGTACAAAATTAAAAGGAAAATTAATCCATAAAGTCCACCATGAAAAGCTCCTATGAAAATAATCCCACAGGCTTTTATATATTCTTCCATATTAAAGCTTTCAATTGCCACTCTTGCCAATAATGTTTAAATTTTTGTTTTTACCCACAGCCCTCTAAAGTCTGACCCCACACTATCTCTGACTTTATTTCTTCCTATTTTTGTGAATCACCCAGCACAACACCCTGAATACCTGATCTTCCTTGTTTTCTTATTTATCATGCATCTGTGTGGTTCCTGTCTCCATTGTTCCTATCTTAAATACTGCCTCTTGTTTCCTCAAGAAAGTTACTCCTAGTCGCTATCTTTCCTTCCCTGAATAGATAAAACTTGTTAATGTAGTCCTTAAATTAAATCTATCTTGTGGATTGTTTTATACTCTCATGTTCCACACACTACTTAGAGAATTACATTCATTTTTCCTTCTGACCTATAAGGTAAGACCATCCAGCACCAGAACCCTGTCTGAGTGTTTCCCCACTCAACAGCAGCACTGTTGTGTTTCACAAAGACTGTTCTGCAAGCCTTCAGAAAGGAAGCCTTGTGACATGTCGCCCAGTGACATGCAATTTGCACCCCACTATCAGCAGGACTATGGAACTATTCTGAGGTTTAAAGGTGAAGTATTACTTCTGATGTTCCTCTCAACTGTCTTATGCCAAATATTACATAAATGTCACAAACAACCACTTATTTCTTGAGTTCCCATCATGGTAACACACATTCAAAGGCACTAACATACATTCAAAACAGAAAAGACAACCGTAACGGAGAGCAAAAGTGCTTCACTGCTTAACAGTCAGCTGGGCCCTCTTGACACTTTATGACCAGGTAAGAACAAGGAAGCCCTCTGTGCTCTGTTTCCCTGTGGCCAACACATAAGGAAGGCATCAAATGTCCTCCCAGGAATGTGCTGACCTCAGAAAGAAACCCTGATGGAGACCAGCTTCTATTTGCCCAGCAAATGCTCACTTTTCACTCTCAGGAGGAACTTGACAGCAGCCACAGTGTAAAAGTGTAACATTTGAATGAGGGCACATATTCATTTCTACACGGAGTCATTTATGTAGTGACTTTAAAGTTAAAAAGTAAGATACAGTTTACTTTCTTGCTCTTATATTAATGTGTACAATTAAACCAAAGCCTCAGGCATGGTAAGTTTCTTTCTTTATTCCAGCATCTTTAAAAAGTTAGTGCTTACTTGATTCATTGTGTGAATAATAAAATTTGGAATATAATTCATTATTACCAAGGAATTAAAATAGTTTGCATTCTGTATTATGCATCTTTAAAAGTTGTGGTTGAATTATAGGCAACATTTTATGAATTCAAATTTTTAAACTTTGATAGATTTATTGTTTCAAGTTGCAGTTTAAAGCAATAAATGATAGAATTGTGAATATCAAATCTTCTCGTTGGAACTTGAAGGGAAGAAAAGGGAATGTGTAAAGTGTTACCAGAAGTAGCCTATTATGAAATGAATCAAGTTATATTAGAAAAATAAAAGTGACCTCAATTATTTCTTTTGGAGTTTCAGTAAAATCATAGCTCAACTGCTGAAGCTGAACTCAGGTCTTCGTAACATAAGTCATCAGAGATTATGAGATTGATCTAGTCCTCTCTTTCTCTCTTCTTTAAATTTTATGTATTTGGTACAGGGTCTCACTACACATCTCAGACTCATAATGATTTTCCTGTTTCAGCCTCCCCAGCACTGGGATTACAGGTGGGCAACACCATGCCCCTCTTGGTGACCGACTCAGCATGCCCAGGGCAGAGCTGGAATGGCATGTGGTACCAGGGATTGAACCTGGGTCCTTGCACTCAGTCCACTGAGCTTTCTCTGCAACCACTAGCCCTCCTTCTTTAAGGAAAAACTATATACAACAAAAACAATCCATGCTTACTACATACCATACTTGAAACTGAGACTCAAGCAAGTGCAGGGAGTCAGTTGGGATTTAAACCAAGAAAGTCGGGCTCTAAAATGTATTATTGTAAATAAAATATCAAGAATATCCCCCTCTCTTATGCCAATTGAAATAAGGCTGGCACAGTAAGACAAAGTTCTGATATTCTCACTTACGTATGGAATTGGAAACCATCCATCCTATAGAGGCAGAAAGAAGAATGGTGATCAGAAGAACCTGAAAGAGAAGAGAAGTGGGGGAGATTATTCAAAGGGTATAAAGGAGATTTGATAGAAGGAAATGGTACACAATGAAGGTAAACAATATGTTAATTAGCTTGACTTACTCTAATATATATATATATATATATATATATGCCTTCATTGTATACCTTACCAATACATATGGTTAAAAACTGTCCAGAAACTCAAGGAATGTAAAGTTTACAAATAGTAAATATGCTCTCCTGTGATATGCTCTCCTGGAGTTTCCATTAACCACTATTTCTCAAGACAGTAGATATTTTCCCACATAACTCCCTACCCCCAAAACATAGCCATTTTCCAGTTCTCAAGAAATTTAAGCCAATGTTCCCCAAATATGAAAGAGATCATCTTAAAGGAAGAAATATAGACTTTTAAATTTTTAATATGGCTACAGTCTAAATGTTTATGAACCTCTAAAATTTGTATCTTAAAACCTAATCTCCAGGTGGTGCGATTAAGAGATGGAGCGTTTGGGAGCTGGCTCAGGAAGCTTCCATCCTCATGCTGAGTTTGCTGACAAAAGACACTTACCAGCCTTGCCCACCACATGAAGAGGGGTGACAACTCCAAGGAAGGTTCCATCTGCAAGGAAAAGGCCCTCATCAGACACTAAATGCTTTTTCACCTTGCTTTTTGTCTTTCCAAATTGTCAGAAACAATTTCTGGTTTTTAATATTGTACAGTTTATGGTATCTGTGTTGTAACAGCCTCAATCAACTTAGATAAGTAGTTAAACACTTATTTGCATAAAGAAATCCATAATTAACATACACAAATCATGATTTTACAGGTATTATTGCTTGAAGAAGACAACAAAGCAGTAAATAATTTAGGTAACTTTAAAGGAAAAAAAAGGACTAGTGGTATGATAGGTAGAATAGAAATTTTAGAGGCAATATGCAACTGACAAAAGTTTTCTAAATGTTGCCGCCATCTTACTGTCCCATCTGAACTGAGTTTCTACAGGACCAGCTGTAGAACGACTCAGCCTCCCTAGGAAAAGATGATGAGAAGGAGGAGAAGACGGAGGAGGAGGAGGAGGAGGAGGACGAGGACGAGGAGGAGGAGGAGGACTGAGAGGAGGAGGATTGTGGTACTGAGGATTGAACTTAGGAATTTGCGCATGCCAGAAAGATTCTTATGCTACTGAGCTGTATCCCCAGACCCTGGATAAGATTATTATGGCTGCATCATAATGGGCCTAGACCTTTGCACCATCTTACTACATAAAACTATAAGTTTTCTCCTGTCACAAACACTCAGAGCCACTAAGGCAGTCTTGCCTGTTATATAGTTGTGACCTCTCCATGCAGAACCTTATGCAGAAGAAAAGGGAGTTCTAGTCTCAATGAGAACAAGTCTCTCCTGTCCTCAGAGACTTGGCTGTGAGGAGCAAAGAAAGAAAGAGGTGAGATTATCTGGGGAGGAACACAGAATTGTGGCACCTGGGGAACAAAACGAAAAGCCACTTTTTCACACTAGCTGGTGACTTGTGAAGACTATAGCTAGCTTGCTTTTTCTCTCACTCTTGTGTTGTTCTGTTTGAGTGTTTGTTATTGTACGCCCATAATTTTATTGAGAGACAACTAGAAATGAGACAGCTGCAAATCAAATTGGTAGGACAGTTTCAATAATTAACACATTGCATACTCTCTTCCTAGTGGTTATTTGCTGTACAAAATGGAGACATGATATCCAATTTACAAACACAATTAGAACAAATTCCTCTATTAATTAAGAGAATGTAACTATGTAGCTATCCTAGCCATTTTGAATACACAGAAACAAAATGGACATTCATCTGTATCTGCTTTTTTGTTAAGTTCCATTATTTGAATATTATAGGTGTGTTAACTCAGCAAAATATTCTAAAAGAGTCCAGTAGCCCATAATAGTATTGGGCATTCCTCTTGACTGGCAATGTCAGAAACTGTTGACCTGAGTACCTTACAGCTCAACATAACAGCATGGCTTTACTTCTTAAACTTCGTTTTTATACTTTCCTGCTGGATGGTTAAGACCAAGATAAAGCAAGACCTATGCAACAAGAGTTGTAGCTTTTGGATCTGATGAGGTCAGTCAAAATCTCTCAGGATTTTTCCTGAGATCCTGTACCTCAGATTGTAGATCCTTTGTCAGTGTCAGCCATGGGGATGAGTCATAGCCATTGATTGGCCATTGTACTCTCTGTGAAAGCCTGAGAGAATGCATTCTCTCCATGTGACTCTCCTTAGGCACATTCTACATCATCAATCATTTCCCTCTTTGGTTCCATAATCTCCTTGGTCAAAAAATATGGGACACTACTGAGTTACGTGGCGTTACAGTACAAGTTTGCATATGTCCTCAGTCTTAATTGACCTTGGAAGGCTGGGACAAAAATGTTGACTTTCCTTGTAGCCCTCCTTTTTCTCTAATTTTGGTCTGCAAACTTAGGTTGTTAACCCTCCAGAAGAGAAGCTTATTGTTATTACCATATATCTAGGCTGTTAAGCTTAACCTCCCTATCTGTCTGAATATCAGACATCTTAGGCATAGCATGGAACAAGTATTTTTCATCAAGGATTGATGTGTTGAAATTTAAGTACCTACAGAATACGGTGAAAAAAATTCAAAAAATTAAAATATATTTTAAAAATAGGCATAAAGAATTATATAATTCTTACGTTTACACATAAGTCCAGAAGTCTAACTATATACAACCTTGTAGCAGGAGAGTCCTGCAACATTCCTTTTCCTGTCTCCTGCCTTCATTCACCACCCCCTTCTTATTGAACAATCATCTACCCAAGAGACAGAATGGCAGCAACTGGTGTGTCATGACAAGCAGCCCATATTCAGAAGACCAGAATGACAGGTACTCCAAGAATGAGTGTACTATTATAAAATGCTATCTTCAGTGCAGCTGCTTAGTTCACAGGTGTCAGTATATATAGTTAGTCAGTATGAGAATCATTCCACTTAACTGGTAGATTCAAAAATCTTCTGAAGGTTCTCAGGATCATTCCCTTACCCATTTTCTACGTACAACTGTATGGCTTGCCACTGTCATGTTTCCCAGCTCTTCTCTTTGCTCTCTTTTCATTGTCTAGTCCTTAAGTTCTTGCTTTCCTTTTAGTTGTTTTATATCTTTCTATTTGTATTTCTTCTTTTGAGTTCTTATACTAGGGAAAGTGTATGATATTTACACGTGTCTGGTTTATTTCACTTATGAGTATATTTTCAAGTGGCATCCACTTCAATATAAAGGCTTTGAGTTTATCATTTTTTATCACAGAATAATGCTCCATGGTATAAAAATACCACTTTTTTTCATCCATTCCTCAGGTGATGGGCATCTTGGTTGTTTCCAAGATTTGGTTATCACAAATTGTGCTGCTAAAAACATAGGCACATCTATATCATTATTATATAATGTTTTCAGATCATCTGGGAAGATTCAAAGTAGAATAATAGCTGGTTTAAACTGGATTTCCAGTTCAAGTTTTCTAAGGAGTATCCACACTGATTTCCATAATGGTTGCACCAGGCTACATTCACACCAGCGGTGGAGAAGGGTTCCTTTTTCCCCATATCCCATCAAACATTTGTTTTCCATTGATTTCTTTGTGATAGCCATTCTTTCTGGGGTGAGATGATATCACAATGTTGTTTTAGTTTGCATTTCATGGATGGCTACTGATGTGGAGCATTTTTTAATATATTTATTTGCTTCTTTAATTTTGTCCTCTGAGAAGTGTGTGCTCATCTCGGATGCCCACTTCTGGATTGAGTATTTAAATTTTGGGGCCCTAATATTTTTTATTTCTTCATAAATTCTATAGAGCAGACCTTTGTCTGAGTGCTTATTAGTTAAAATTTTTTCAAAATTTCTGGGTTGTCTTTTCACTTTATTGGTAATTTCTTTTGATGTGCAAAAACTTCTAAAAAGAGCAGGTCCCAGTTGTTAATTCTTTCAAGTGTTTTGCTTGCAATTTGATTTTTGTTCATGAACTCTTTGCAAACCCCTACGTCTTCAAGAGATCCTCCTACTTTCTCTTCCAGGAGATTCAGTGTTTCTGTTTTAATGTTTAGATCTTTAATCCCTTTTGACTTTAGCTTAGTGAATGGTGAGAGACCTGGGTCAAGTTTTAGTTGTCAGCATGTCGAGAGCCAGTTTTTCAACAGGCTATCTTTCTTTCAGTGAGTATGTTTGGCCCCTTTGTGAAAGATAAGGTGGCTGACTGCGTTCATAGGGGCTTAAGCAACTTCTAATCAATTTATTGATCCTCAGGTCTATTTTTTTTTCCAGTACCATGCTGATTTTATCAGAGTAGCCTTGTAGTATAATTTCAAGTCAGGAATTGTAATGCCTCCTGCCTTGTCTTTATTACCCAGGATCGCCTCTGCTATTCTAGGTCTTTTCTGCTTCCAAATAAGTTTTAGGAATGAGTTCTCTACCTCTTTGAGGTATGTTGGTGGTAGTTTGATAGGGATTGCATTAAATCTGTACAGCAATTTTGGGAGTATGGCCATCTTCACAATGTTGGTTCTTCCTATCCAGGAGCATGGAATATCTTTCCATGTTCTGATATCGTCTTCAATCTCTTTTTTTAAGAGTATTATAATTTTCCTTGAAAAGATTTTTGAATTTTTTAGTTAGATGAACTCCAAGGTATTTATTTTCCTCGGGGCTATTGCAAAAGGTATTGTTTCTATAATTTCCCTCTCATTGTTTGTTATCTGTGTAGAGAAATGCTATTGACTTTTGGGTTTTGACTTTCTATCCCACTATGCTACTGAATTTCTGCATTAATTCTACTAGCTTCTTGGTGGAGTTTTTTGGGTGTTCCAAGTAAAGTATCATGTCATCTGCAAATAATGATAATTTAACATCTTTATCTATTCTTATTCCGTTTATTTCTTTCTCTTGTCTAATTGCTGTACCTAATGATTCCAGACCTATATTGAATAGGTGTGGTGATAGAGGACATCTTTATCTTATACCAGATCTAAGAGTAAAAGATTTCAGTTTTTCCCCATTTAGGATTATGTTAGCTGTTGGGTTTTCATAAATGACTTTTACCAGATTGAAGTAGAGGCCATCTATTGCAATTTTCTGTAGGACTTTGAACATGAATGAGTGTTGGACTTTGTCAAAAACCTTTTCTGCATCAATTGAGATGATCATGTGGTTTTTAGTTTTTGCTCTATTGATATAGTGTACTACATTTATAGATTTTTGAATATTGAACCATCCTTGCATCCCTGGGATTAATCCTACCTGGTCATGGTTTATGATCTTCTTGATGATTTGCTGTCTTCTATTTGCTAGGATTTTATTGAGGATTTTGGAATCTGTGTTCAAGAGGGAGATCGGCCTGTATTTCTCTTTCTGAGTTGCATCTTTTCCTGGTTTTGGTATCAATATAATACTTGCCTCCAGGAATGATTTGGGGAGGATTTCTTCCTTTTCAATTTCATTGATGAGTTTGAGGAGTATAGGGCCTACATCTTTTGTAAATTTCTTGTAGAATTCAGCTGTGAATCCATCCAGACCTGGACATTTCTTTGCTGGTAGGTTTTTAATTACATCTCGTATTTCATTTGCTGTTATTGGGCTTTTGAGAGTGGTTATATCTTGTTGATTCAGTTGTGGTAATTTGTACCTTTCTAGGAATCTGTCCATTTCTTCTGTGTCTTCTACTCTGTGAGAGTAAAGATTCTCAAAGTAGCTATTGATAATCTTCTGAATTTCCACTGAGTCTGTGGTTATTACCCCCTTTTCATTCCTTATTGCTTGTATTTGAATTTTTTCTTTCCTCTGTTTGATGAGGTTAGCTAGGGGCTTATCAATTTTACTTAATCTTTCAAAGAACCAGCTTTTTGTTTTGTTAATTCTTTGAAATGTTTTCTTTGTCTCAATTGCATTAATTTCTGCTCCAATCTTTATGATTTCTTCCTGTCTTTGGACTCTGGGTTTGGTATGCTCTTCGTTTGCTAGTTGTTGAACGTGCAGCATTAGGGTGTTTATTTGTTCCTGTTCTGTTTTCCTAATGTGTGAGTTCACAGTTCCCTCTGAGAACTACTTTCATTGTATCCCATAAATTCCTATAAGTTGTGCTTGAATTTTCACTGAATTGTAGATACTAGATTTTGCATATCCACTAGGATTTGCTTTATATACTTGGGTGCTCCTGTGTTTGGTGCATACATATTTATGAGTGTTAACCTTTCCTCTTGAATTTTTTCCCTTACCAGTATATAGTGGCTTGATCTTTATTTTGCTTGATCATTGTTGGTTTGAAGTTGAGACTGTCTGAGAAAAGGATTGCTACCCCTGCTTTTTTCTGAGGTGCAGGGGCATGTAATATTGAGTTCCATCCTTTGACTTTCAGCCTATATATGTCTTTATGAGTTACATGTGTTTCTTGTATACAGCATATTGTTGGATTTTGTTTCCTAATCCACTGTACCAGTCTATTTCTCTTAATTGGTGAATTGAGTCCATTTACATTGATGGTTAGAATTTAAATGTATTGACCTACGATTGACATGTTATTTACCTGTTTTCATTTACTACGTTTTCTCCTGTGTTTAATTGTTTGCCATATTTAGTCGGTTGCATCTGATCTCATTCATGGAGCTCTGATCATTTTGGTCCTTCTCTAGAACATCTTTCAGGATGCTGTGTAGGTTTGTCTTTGTCATAATTAAATTCCTTATTTGTTCTTTGTCATGGAAGTATTTCACTTCTCCATCAAACTTGAAAGAGAGTTTTGCAGGGTACAATAGTCTGGGCTGAAATTTGTTTTCATAGAGGACTTGAAGTACTCTGCTCCATGCTCTTCTTGCCTTCATGGTTTGTAAGGAGAAGTCAGCCATAATTCTGATGGGTTTTCCTTTGAATGTGATCTACTACTTTTTCTAGCAGCTTTCAGCATATTACTCTTGAGCTGAATTTCTGGGATCTTGACTATTATATGTCTCGCTGTGTTTTTCATTGGGTTGTGGTTATTTGGCATTCTGTATGCTTCGGTTACCTGAATGTCAGATTGTTTCCTCATATTTAGGAAGTTTTCTGCTATTACTTCTGCCCATATTTTTTTAAATGTCATTTGTATTGACTCCTTCTTTCTCATTGATACCTATTATTCTCACATTGTTCATCTTTGCATCATCTTGAAAATGATGAATTATCTTTTCCTGCATCTTAGTTGTTTTTAAGAGATCTTTTCTTACCTTTTCTCTAGCTGCACCAGCATCTTCAATATCTGAAACTCTTTACTTTCACTTAAATGGTTTTGCAAGCTTGAGCCTGAGATTTTAAGTTCCTCTATATCTCTTTGACTCTGCTTCATGCAATCTATTTCTTTCCTGTATTGTTCATTCAAGGAATCCATCATTTTTCTAATCTCCTTTACTTTTTTGTCAATGTCTTCTTTAGAAGCAGTTATTAATATTTCTACTGCAATGTTTTCTTCAGATTGGGTTTCCTCCCTATGTTTCTGTAGTTGATTCTTTGCTTAAGATGCTATGAGTTCCAAGAATTATTTTTTTATTTCAGAAAAGATTTTCACTCTGAATTCCTCTATAACTCTGAGTTCCTCTATAACTTTCTGCTGTTGCTTATTTACTTTAGAAGCATTATTTCATAGATTTGAGCTGAGCTCATAGAAAAGAATTAACCCTTGAATTCCTCTATGACTTTCTGTTGTTGCGTATTTACTATTGATGTATTAATTCATACATTTCAGCTGAACTAGTGTCCTCTGAATTTGTTCTGGGTGGTCACTGGACTTCCTTCATGTTTCTGCATTTGATTCTTTATTGCAGATGCTATTAATTCAGTTATTTCTTTTTCATTTCCAATTTGAGTTCCTCTATACCTTTCTGCAGTTGTTTCTTTATTTCAGAAGCTGTTGATTCATTGATTTCAGCTGTGTGATTCCCAATTTGTTCTGTGCTAGTGTCCTCTGCACTTGTTATGGATGGGCTTGGGTTCTGAGATTGCACTTTGCTCCTTCTCATTGTCATTTTGTGTAGCACTGTCTTCTGACCTTTGTTGTAGAGCTTTGGTGCAGTTATAACCTTAGCACTTACTGAAATTCAGGTGTTGATCTACAACATTTGGATTTATCCAGCTGTGCCTGGCTTGGGTCTGGCTGCTATGCTCAGCTCTTTCCTGTTGCCGCCCTCGGGAGTGATTCTGTTGTCTCCTCTGAGAAAATGTTCTGCTCCTGGACTAGCTGGGTGGCTTTGTCCCCTACACTCTCTGCAGTGAATGCAGCTGCAGGGTTTCTCCCTATGCCTATAGTCCAGGCCTGAGCTTAGTCTGGAGGGGACAAGTTGGAGTAGCGGGGAGAGGAAGCTCTTCCACACACTCACTGGACCTTGGCTAGGGCTGGATCTGAGGGTCCCCAGAACGCAGCAGAAATTCTCACTGGGAGGGCGGGGTTCGGAGTTACTGCAGAGTGGTGTGGGGGGCCCAGCGGGGTGGACATGGGTCTCACCCATGCTACGCCTGGGCTTGGACCTGCAGGTCCCGCTGCTGCAGGGTATCAGGAAGCTCTCCCATACAGTCACCAGGCCTGGGCTAGGACTGGATCTGGGGATCCCCAGAATGTGGCAAATATTCTCACTAGGTGGGCAGGGTGGGGAGGTGCTGGGGAGTGGTGAGGGGGTCCCAGGGCGGGTGAAGAGGGTCTCACCCACGCTGGGTCTGGGCTTGGACCTGCAGCTCCTGCCAGTGCAGAGTAGCAGGAAGCTCTCCCCCACACTCATTGGGCCTGGGCTAGGACTGGATCTGTGTATTTGCTATTGTTTGTTTGGAGACATCATCGTGATGTGTAGTTTAGGCTGGTCTTGAAGTTGCTATGTGCCCCATGGCAATGCTTGTGTCTCAACCTCCTGAGTTTTCGGATTACAGATGTGCATCACAACTCCTGGCTTACATTTCTAAATAATTCTGAGGCAAGTGTGTGCTTGTCTTTGTTTTTTTTTTTTTTAAATATCATTTATTTTATTTTAATTTGAAGAGTGAAAACAGAAGCAAAAGCAAATAGGAAAAATGATAGAAACAGGGTAACATACAACAATACATATGTTACAGATTTTCAAAACCGGATAGCTAATTGACAATGGTTGCTATATCATCTATTTTTTTCATTTTAATGAAATGTCTTTCTTATAGGTGAGAAAACCAACTTTTATCAGTCTGTAAATGGAGCCAAGCTTCTTTGATTCCAAAGGAATCCTGTCCTTTGCCATATAGACTGAAGTGATCAGTAGAAACATTGAAATAGAGGTGAAAGAGATCTAGAAAAGGTATATTTCAGATGTTCTTTTTCCTAGGTTAAAATCTAATATCCAAACAGACAGACATAGCCACGAATGCAGTACTTCCTCTAGATAGTCCATGTCTTTGCACAGCCAGTCCAGCCCTGTCTTTGCAAAGGCTCGTGCATGCCCTGCAGGGCATACGTAGAGAAGAATCTTTAAATTAAGTCAGATGGAAGTGCTATCTTGCCAAGTCATGGAGTTAGCATTCGCACTGTGGCAGGCAGCCACGGAAACAATTTCTGCTGAGTAGGTTGTAAAATGAAATAGGGTACTGCAGGGCAAACTCCAAGCAGTTCCATTTCACAATACTGGATCCAAAACATTGAGCACTTTAGTGGTCTGGCAGGGGAAGGAGCAGTCATTTATGTTGTCAAAATCTTTATTAGAAGTATGGATACTTTATTAGAGCACTAATTATTACGTTTTAAAATTTAAAAGCTGAGTAAGATTGTTTTTCCAAAAAGCAAGCTGCAACAGACACATTCTCACCAGAGGGTTGATATCACCAAATTAATGAGTCAAATGCAGAAGAGTGCAAGACTCCTGAACACTAGAGATCCACAAAGAATTCGGCTGAAGGTCGAGATCCCAAGATATACTTTCTAATATCTAGAGCCTGGTGGAGAGATGGCCTCAGCCATTCTAGAGAAGAATAAAGTTTTTCTGATTTAAGTCACTAAAATCTTGAGGTTATTTATTGTTTAAAATCATCACAGAAAGCCTCACTAATAGAGAGAACCCCATACCAGCAATTTACATTTATGTGAAGAAAAGTGGTATTTTCCTCAACTCATGTAAGTGCGCTTTCTTCCTACTTTTTCAGGCATATAAATATTTTATATATTCCCTGATGTTGCAAACACATATTTCTTTATAGAGTATCTTGCTTTTACCAAAAATCCCTATGACATCCAAGGTGCAAAAGCCGATTGTTAAACTCATCATTTCAACCCAGTTATCGCCCCAGATAGACGTTGTGAACATTCAGTTTTCGAGGATTTTTCTTTGTATGATAAATTAGGACAGCATCAGTGAAAACTGTGCTATTTTTATCTGGTGAGATAAAACACAAAACAACCACAAAATTTGGGATTTCACTTGGTAGTGGCATCATTAAGTAATTTTTATACCAAACATGTTTTATCTCATTGTAATCTGTATGCTTAGTTGAAATAAGTTGTTTTAAAAATAATCTTAAACCTCCTTAATCAAACCTAAACATATTTTTTTACATTAACAAATTTAAATGAAGGAAAACAGTATAAATTAATAAGGATATAATATTGAAGAGTTCTCTTTTAACTGCTCACAATTTGACAGGAGGTTTACTCTGGCCCATGAATGCTTTTCCCAGCCAGAGTGGACACCAGGGAACTGAAAACACAGCTGAGATATTTGGATTATGTGTAAGACAAACCCCTTAGGTCCTGCCAGCCAGATGCCCACAGTAAAGCCAGCATTCCCCATGTAGCACAGGCATGAAGCTAACTATGCCTCCCATGATGCAGCCATTCCAATAAAACAGTATGCCAGTTTGTTCATCCACTATTTTGTCACTTACAGATGTCCATTATTGAAAAAAAAATTAGCAGGAAATTTTGAGGAGAGAGGCCTTTGGTAGATAGATGGGACAAATGGTCAGCCATACAGGAATATGAAACTCTCACTTACAGTGTTGTCGTATGTTGTACCATGCATATTTGCCTGTATGATCCTATTGAATCAGAAAATTAAACCATTAGCAGTAGTAAGTAGGCAGTCAAATTAATTAAATTAGGAGCTGAGGATGTAGCTCAGTGGCATAAATGCATGCTTGGCAAGAGCGAGGCCCTGAGTTCAATCCCTGGTACCACAAAATAATAATAATCATAACCACAATAATTAAATTGTTAGGGTAAAATATTGATACAGGATGTAAGAGGGAGTGAAGAAGTTAGATTGCTATCAATAGTTATAATAATTATGTGTCAACTTAAATAAAAATGTCTAGCAAATTGCTTCAGGACTGTTCTAGGTATGTCTAAAATGAATTACTTACTATAGGAGGAAGGCCAAACCTGGGGTGGGTGACAGCAACCAGTAGGCTGGGGTTCCCCATGGAATGAAAAGGGAAAGAACAAGGACATCTTGACTCTGCCTCCTCAGGGAGCTTTGGTCTTTGCCACAGCTTTTGGTTGCTTGGCTCCCACCCCCCAGCTCTAAGCCCTTGGCTCCTGATGAGGACTCACGCTGTGAGGGGAGCTCCAGGCCTTCAGTCTGTGGCTGTAAGCTTTGGCCTTGCAGTACACTCGTTGCCCTGCTGTGTGCCTGCCACCTGCTGGGCAAGATTCGCACTGCCCACCCTCCCACTACAACACTTAAGTCATCCTGAAACACATAGGACTGCGGTGAACAAATCTGCTAAGCATTTTATTTTTATTCAAGTTCACTTTACATGTATCCCAATTACTGATACCAACCTAACTTCTCTTTGGATCCTCTTCCATTCTTCATATATTTTGTTCCTCTAGTGAACCCTAATACAGTAGTTTATAAAATTAGTAGACAAAATGAAACTACCAGCGAAGGACAAAGACGTTCCCTGAAAAGTGTGTGCACATCCCAGGGGACCCATTTTCAGTGGGCACCTTACAATTCTCACAACAGTGACTTCAGCACAACGATATTTCTCTTCCAAAATGTTAAAGTTTTGTGTGCTTTTATGGTAAAGCATTATTCTCATTCCGATATGGTCACTGTTATTTGTTTTGAGAAAAACCCATCCAACCAAATGCTGGGATTTGTAATTTTTCCAGCATTTCAACTTTTCTTTCTTTCTTCGTGGGGGTGTGTGTTGGATTTTAGGAGTATACATTCATAAAAAATGACAATTCCATTGGGGTAGGGGAATTAGCACATACCCGTTTTGATCATTTTCTATCCTTTTTCCTCCTTCCTCTGCTTTGCCTTTCTGCTCCCCTTCTCCTACCCAACCATCTTTCTCTTATTCTTTGATCTATTTACATTTTTTGTTTCTCATATAGGAGAAATTATCTTTCTGTGTCAGCCCTGTTTTACTTAATGTTATAATCTCTAATTACATTATTTTCCTGCAAGTGACAGTTGCTCATTCTTTTTATTATTGAATAGTACTTCACTGTGTATTTTTACCAATAGTTAAGTTTATTGGAAGTTAATACATACATAGTGATCATATTGACCATATAGAATTTGTACCCAGATACGATACACTCTGATTTTTCCCTTCCCCCTCTCCTCCTTTCTGTCCGCCTCTCCCTTCTTATTTATAAAAGCTTTGTTTCCATTTTATCTTTCTTTTCTCCTTTTCTTTTCTGTTTCCATCCTTCCTATTCCCCTTTCTCCTCTCCTGCACCCCTTCCCATTTGTACATTTTCTTCCTATTTTGCAGTTCATAAGAGATAAATTTTGAAAACTGCTCAAATGCCCATCAACTGATGAATGAACAAAATGTGGTTTTCTTATATGGTGGAATACTGCTCAGCCATAAAGAAGGACAAACTGGAGACAGTTACAGGTGAATGGATACCTCTAGGGACCATACCCCTAAGTGAAATAAATCAAACACACATGTGTTAAATTGCATTGTTTCTCTGATGTGAGAAACTGAAAGTATAAATAAGGACCAAAATGTATAATAGATATTTCACTCTGCATTTTTATATTTTCTTTCTCCATTCATTAGTTTATAGGCAAGTAAGCTGTTTCCACAGGTTAGCTATTCTGCATTGTGTTGCCATAAACAGGCTGTGCATGTATCACTATAGTATGCTGTTTTAAGGGTTAAATGGAATTTCTACTTTTAGTTCACTAAGGAGTCTCCATATTGATTTCCATAGTGACTATACTATTGGTTTATATTCCCACCAACAGGGATGGCAAGAGAGCACAGTGGAGTAAGCGCCTGCTGAGGCAAGTGCAGGATTTGATCCCCAGAACCACATACCAGGCCGGCCCCACCCCCTGGCACACTGAGACCAGGCCACGTGATGCACGCCTATTATCCCAGTGCTGCGGAGGCTGAAAAAGAGCCCTCGCTGCACAGTGAGACCATATACCAAATACATACATACATACATACATACATACATACATACATTCCCACCAACAGTGTGAGATTTCTTGACAGCACTGTCACCTCTTGTGCTACTGCTGGTAGCCATTCTGACTGGGGTAAGCCATTCTTTAGATTGTCTCTTCATTCTGTTTGTTTCCTTTGCTGAGCATAACAATTTTAATTCAATATAATTCCATTTGTTGATTCTTGGTAGCATGTCATGTAATTCAACAGTTGCTTTCAGGGAGTCCTCACCCACACTTATGGCCCAAGTGTTTCTCCTGTGTTACCTGCCCTCATGGCCCAAGGTGATGGCATTAAAAGGGGGAATTCTGAGGTGACAAGACCAAGAAGGAAGAGTGCTAATGAATGAGGTTAGTCTCCTTATAAAAGGGCTGAACCCTGGTAGCATGTGATGACACAGCCAGATGTCATCCTGTCTATGAGAAAAGTGGGCCCTAGGCAGAATACAAAATCTGTGTGGCCTTTGATCTTTGACTTCCTAGCATTAAAGGCTGTGAGAAATAATTTCTGTGGTGAGTACATTATTCACTTTGTAGTATTTAGTTGTAGTATGATTACAAGTAAAATACTTGTTTACTTAGAATATATTTGACACAAAGCTAATGGTAAATAAAACAGTGATGCATACAGTGGGTGAGATAACTTAGCAGACTAATTTCCTGCTTAAGCAAATGCAGGGACCAGGGTTCGATCTCCTGCACCACTTGCCTTGCTGCCCCTACCCCCAGGCACCCTGAGCAGAGCATTGAGTCTGGGCATTGTGGTGTACTCTATTAATCCCAGCACTGGGGAGGTTGAGACAGGAGGATCACTAGGAGTCAGAGCTGCAATGAGACCCTGTACTACATATATTAAAAAAGGGGGGGGCAAGGAGAAAGCTCAGTGAAATAAGTGCTTGCCTGGTAAGGTCCTGAGTTTGATCCCTAATACCATCAAAAATAAATAAATAAATAAATAAATAAATAAATAAATGTACAGAGCTATTTTAGAAATGCTGTTTTCTTGGATAGCTTCTATCTTCTCTCTCCTCTCTCTCCCTACCCCATTCCTCTAGCCTTCCATCCTTTCAAAAGAGATGTTTTACTTGAACCATAAACACTGCTTTAAATGTACAAATCTATATATTTGTTTTATTAAAATGATAGAACATGATATGATACAATATTTTAAAAGGATACAATTTAAAAATCAATTTTTATTAGAAATAAAACTATTAACAACTCTTCAAGAGTATTGCTAAGAGACAGGAAGAGTATCTTCTATTTTCACAGATAAAATGCAAAACATTTCCTTTTCAATCACCACTTTTTTCACCTATAACTTAAAATAATGAGTCCATTACTTGGAACTCTGAACAAAATAAGCGATTCATCTTCCCAAGTGTGAAGGGCAAGATCCTTATGAAAATGATATATGATACACTTCCCACAACACCAGCATTGCTCACAACCATTAAAAAGACCTACCCTACAAAGAAGCAAAGTTTATTTTTGGCTCCTGCCCTGTGATACGCTTTTAGGTTCCTCCTAACCCTGCTCCTGCCTCTTCTCTCCAAGGTGTTAGATTTCTACATTTCTGATGTCATTTTCCTGAAAGTGCGGTTGTCTAGGTTCTGTGCAGGTAAGTAAGGACATGAGAGCTTGGGTGATTTATAGTTTAGGATTATTTATGTTCATATTTTATATATTTATATTCAAATATAACATAAACATATATTTGTATTTTATACATTTTTTAAATTTTGACTAGGTAGACTAGTTATATTTTTACTAACCAGGATGGACAAAGATATTTAGTGCTATCTGTCATCTTCCAACAGTATCTCCAATCTTCCTGGGGGCCTGGCCATAGCTCAGTTCCTTAAGTGCCTGCTTCCACAAAGCTGTCAGCTTCAGGTTGCTGTAGTTCGATCCCCACAACATTAGAGCCAGCCAAACCACCTCTGAGGGCATTCAGAGAAACAAACAAACAAACAAACAAACAAAAAAAAACACCTTATCCAATCTTCCTCACTCCTGTCCTTCCCACAAAGAGGCTGTCTGTCTTACGCTCTTATCCTGCAGATATATTTTAACCCTATATAAAAGTAAATAAGTATCCTTACTCCTTCCTTATCATATTTTACTCAAATAATAGAATAATTTACAAGGTTGATTTTTCCCTTTGCAACATTCACAATATATTTTGGAGATTTTGTTTTCAGCTATAGAAATGATTTGACTTTTGTAAATGTAAATTTACTTTATTTATATCAACAACAGAAAAAGTATGTAGTTTACCAAAAGTAGCTTAGATATAGCAGCCATATGAAATCAGTTTCCATAACCAGCTTTATAAGACTTCTTTCTACTTATGAACAAATTGGAGTATAGGTAACTGTTCACCTCCATAAGTTATAAGCAACTGCTCCTACATGTAAGATCGAACACTTCGAAGATATATTCAGCAATGATGAAGCTAGCGATTTTTTCAAGAATGATACAGTTTTAGATAACTCAAGTCTCTTTAACTCAAATGAGATGTATCTTCCCTAAAAAATGCATAGTTAAGGTTACTACTTGAGTAATAACAACTATTTTACGTAATATAACATATAAAAAAGCTTGCATATGGATGTACAATTCACAATCTAGCAAAAATGTCTGCATTATAATATAAATAACTGAGGGGCTGGGGAGATGGATCAGTAGAATAAGCACTTCCCTGGCAAGTGCAAGGGTCTGAGTTCAATCCCCAGTTCCATCCAATATACAGTTATATATATACAGTTATATATACAGTTATATATACAGTTATATATATATATATATATATATATAACTGTACATTTATCCAAGCTTCTTTTGAAGTATAATATGAACATGAAAACACAAATTATAAATGATCTTTTATAGATTTATCTTCACAAAATGGACACACCATAAAGAAATGAATATTACCAGTATACCCAAAGCTGCCTTTACATAAAGATACTATATTGCCTAAAAGATTTTCATGAATGCTTGATTAGAAATGTACTGAACTCTTGAAAACATTACCCCTGATATCTTCACCTCTAACTATGCCTTCCATTCCCCTCAGCATTTATACCAAATTCTATAGAAGCATTTTATGTTTAAAATCAAAAGAAATTGCAGCTTTGGAGAGTGAAAGTGAGAAAACATGAGAATGAATCTTCCAGCCTGAAGATGCTGAACTTGAGATCTCAAATCAGTTGTTTGGATAGACCAGTATTTGAGAAAGGGACAGTAGGGGGCTCTACATCTGTGAAATCCTGCCAGTCAACCAGGCAAGAAGTAGTGCAGCGTACTGCTAGTGAAGAAATTAAGCACCCTCATTCATGTGGAAAACAGGTTATGGTGAACCTTCAAGCCCGAGAGTTCAAGAACCCAGAATCAAATAGTACTAAAAGTTTCAAAGAGATTTGATCTGTTCAGTGTTGGGTTCTTCCTCAACTATTATGTTGTTATTTCCTTCTAACATAGCATTGAAGATATGGTATGAAAGGCTGTCAAGATCTGAGCTATTTTCCTCTAGCAATTAGTGTTTTCAGTCCATATGTAACCTTGGACTTTTTAAAATGTCTACATGGGTCTACAGGGTCTCACTACATAGATCAGACTCATAGTGATTCTAGTGTTTTCAGCCTCCCAAGTGCTGGGATTACAGTTGCATGCCACAATGTCCAGTCTCAATCGCTGTCTCAGGGTGCCCTGGGAGTGGGGCTGGCACAGCACACTGGGGATCCAACACCGATTGCTGTGTCTATCTAAGCAGGCACTTCAGTCCACTGAGCTATCTGGGCAGCCCTCCTAACCTTGGACTTTTGGTCATGAAAGGTTTCCTTTAGGTTCATGGCCTTGTACCTAAGATATTGTTGCAGAAAGACTTGTGGGTACAGAATTTTTTTTATGTGAACAGACAGTTCTTTGCCTATTTCTATTGATCAATATTGATTGGACAAACAACCCTTACATTTCAATGACTCTATACAACAGAAGTTTATTTTATGATCATTGGAATATGATCTGGATTAAGTAGCTTTGCTCTATCTTTCTAGTTATTCCATTTAGTTTGAATGGTTTACTGAAGCCTCTGTGAACAAATGAGAAAAAAATGCAAAGAAATGTAACTATTGTCTTGTTCTGTGAGTCTAATGTTAAGGGAAGTTAAGAGTTGTAAAAGCTCTTATTTTGTGAACCACATCTGTCCACCACATGTAGCCTTACATCTTAGGAGACAGGAAACTCCTGTTATTCTTAATTTTTTTGAAATAGTAATCTTGATAATTCGGTTGTTCTTTTAGTCTCATATTTCATCGGCATTTCTCCTGGGAAGTCTTCAAGTCCTCCCACAAATTGTATTGTTGCTGGAGAATGCTTTGGACATGACCCTCTATAAAGAACTACACTTTAATGTAATTTGAACTAATTTAATTCTGTAATGCAAGAGGGAGAAAGTGTTTCCTATCATTTGCTCCTGGTGCCAGTGATAGCATTTTATAGCTGTTGGGAAGAGGACAGTCTGTAAAACATACTGATTGAACTCTTCTGACTAAAGCATTGGTTCTAAATTTCTATGATCTTTACTGATCGCTGCTCAGGGACATTTTTCTGAGACAGAGTTGTGCTTTGCAGTTCAGGCTGGTCTTGAATTCACTATGTAGCCCAGGCTGGCCTTGGAACAGCTACCTCAACCAATGGAACAAGGCCAACTCCTAGAGTGAACTTCTGAGACCAGTGATCCCTGTTTAAATTAGCTTACATGATGAGCTTCTCCTTTGTGTGTACAAGCACTTTCCTTTACTTTGTCTGTATTCATTTTCAATTTATCCTAACTTGCACATCCCAGATTGAAAATTCTTTCACTTGTTACCAAATGAATTCAATTTTTCAAAGAGTCTTCTCTTTTATTACTTTAGGTAAGGATTTCAATATCCAAGAACCAATAAAATCCTTGAAAACCTATTTTAGGAAGCAAAAATATTAAGCTGGCAAATTCAAGATTTCAATTGGCCTTCGAATTATGAATGACTTCATTTTAGACAAACTGAATATACTAAACATTGCACTATATTAGCCTTATCCTAGAACTGATTTTTTTCAGATGGAAGGAAAATAAATACATGCTCCAGTATAAACACTATATTGCAAACTTACAGTAACTGTTGAACATGGCTGAATTAAAGAAGTCAAAGGATATCAAGATTATGTTACCCTATTGCTCATTTCCCCTTGGCTTCTGCATCCAGCAAATAGTTAGGCTTCCTCTGCAAGCCACGGATAGTTACAATTCTAATTGTTCCTGACATAATTCTGAGAAGGATCAGTTTCTTCATCTCCTCTCTTTTGAGTAGTCCCTATGAGAGTTAGCACTACCCAGCCTAGGTAAGATTATTATAGAATGATCACAACAATTTTTAGAGGATGAGATTCTGAGAAACCATTTTTTTTCACATTGGTGAAATCAAAAGACAGGAACCTCAGATATCTCTTCCTAAATAGATTACTAGAGCATGCCCAAGTCTAGAGATACTAATGTGATAAGATGGTGTTAATTATTGACAATGATCTCATAACAAAGTACCTTCTCTGCCAAAGTTACTTATGTCTAATTTTTCTTACCATTGGTAATTTTGAAAAATCAACTATAGAGAGAAAAGTAGTAGATGACAAATTTGGAACTTATTAAATTTCTTAGATAATTAATAAAATCATTTCAAGTTTAGAAGATACTTGCCTTTTCTCCCCACATATTTTAAAATTCCTAGCTTTTTTCTTGCCAGTATAGAAGGACTATCTAACTGACTTAGGTACCAAGAACTCTTTCTCTCTCTCTAAAACTGTCAAACTATTTCCTTAGGACAAACAGTGGAGAAAATACTGGCCCTTGTAAGCATTGACAATTGATGACTAAGTTCATTGTGATCCAATCCGGTTTCCATTGCCTGAGATATTTTGTTCCCAGTGTCTTGATTTTAAAAATAAAATCCCCTATGCTGCAAAGTGATGAAATCTCCATGACCTATGTTAGGCTTTTTAAGGCAATTCAATCAGATGATCTGGTTTCATAGCTTCTGATCTTATTCATGACATTTCTGTTCAAATTTATAATCTAATCTCAGTAGTGTTTCCTTCCCATCCAAGCCTTCTAGATGATTTTTTTTTCTTCATACTAATTTCCTATACTCATAAACTCAACCCTCAAAATGACTGATACTACGCTATGATATTCAAACCCTGATGGCTGCAATAACAGAGAAATGGTCTTTGTATCTCAAAAACAAAACAAACACAGAAAGGAGAATTGACAATCATAGCATTCAATTGTTTGATATGAATATAATTCGTAAGACAAAATGAACAATCCTTTTGGGACTTTTTGTTTAGATGTTAGCTCAGAAAAGTTTTTTTTTTTCTGTCTCCTTGGAAATTACAGGCATTTTGATCATAATAACATTTCACAAGTACCAAGTAGTCTGTACTCATACAAGCCTTTCAGATATTAAAGGTTAAAAATGTCCAAAGAGCAATCTAAATCAGTGACTCTGGCTAAATTATGAGTGTCTGAAAAGATGTATCTTCGATCTGAACATCACTCATAATTCCAATAACACATGCCAAAAGAAGAATTGTTCTTGGTTCAAAGATTAGACTCAGATAATTTACTTGCCATCATCCAGCTACTTAAAAAACAAACAAACCATTGCATCTCTATTAATGTTTCCTGAATGATCAATGCACTCAATAGAAGTGATTACTATTTAAATGATAACATCATCACTTCCTCCAAATAACATGCTACTTTGGGGCTTTTCCCTTCCAACTTGGTTTATATGTCCAGCTAAGAAAAACACAGGATTTACACATTTCACTGCAAAAATCAAGTCCCTTTGAAGTGAGAATTTTTAAAGTGTAAGATTGTATAGAACAATCTTCATGCAACATTTATATGTAATGAAGAAAGAGGAAAAGAACAAATGAATGAAAACTAATCTCTGTTCAAGGAAATATTTGCAGAAAGTCTTTATAAATTTGTTTCTTACTCAATGTTTTCCAGATAATCTAAGATATTTTTTCTCACTACATCAAGATAATCTACTGTTTCAGTTGCAATATATATAAATTTTGCAGTTTTTTGAATGCTACTGTTTATCTCTGAGTTTCTTCATGAATTGCTTCTGTTTAATAAATTTCTGTTTCCAAAGAAAGTATACAAATCCTCATTAAATTTAAATTAGATATAACAAAAACTTCAAATGTATGCTTGTATCTCTCTGATACAAACATATAAGCTTAGGAAAGAAGCTTGCTTGCAGTCTAGTTTTCAAATTATATTCTAAGTTTGTCTGGATTGTTAGGATCAAGAATAACCTTTTCAAAATGTGATGTATGGTTCAATATTTGTATCTAAAACCAAAAAGTCTTTTATTGATTTCTGAGAGCAATTACAGTGGTTTTAGGCATTAAAATTGCTATTAACTATGATATTGTGTGGACAGTAAGAGAGACATGCTATTAGTTAAGAGTTAGACTGATATTGATTGGCCTTTTCAACAATAAATATAAATATACTAGACACAAATGTTTGACTATTTCCTTCTGATAGTTATAACTCTAGAAAAAATATAGACACAAAATACATTGCATGGCCCACCATACACATGAAACAAAATTAATGGCTGCTTTATTTTTTGTTTAGATGGTATTCTGTATTATAGTTTAGTTGATATATTCTAAATTTCTTAAATTTCATTGCCATATTTAACAGAAAGACTGCTATATATTCATCAAGGAATAAATATTTTCAACTAAATTAATTTATAATGAAAATATGACCAAAAGAGATAAATTTAACTTAATTCCATCCAGTAATAACAAGCTCAGAAATACAACTAAATATTGTTCAATGATAAAAAGGTCTCAGATTAGTACTGACTGGTAAAGAAGCTGTTAACTATCTGTGATTATTGCATACTTAATAAGTTGTTACTGCAATTAAAATTTTAATTTTCTTGTTATTATGGTTTATAGCAGGGTGTTCCCTTAAAGTATCATGTGCTCAGAGGTGGGGGCTTGTGGAAGGTGATTAGGTTATTGGGACATTCCAGTAGGCATCTGGGGCCTGGTTGGGTCCCAAGAAAGGTCATGCGGAAGTGATCAGAAAGGCTGTACCTCCCTTCCTGGCTCTCCCATCACAAGGTAAGCACCTGCTCCTCTATCATACCCACTGGCAGCTCATCCACTTTCCATTACTTTAATAAGTGCTTGATATAATCACCTAATGAAGAAAAAATATTACAGTGATACATCAGTTGTCAAATGGTTCCAAGCTCAAACATTCCACAATTTAAACAGCAAAGTTCAAAAACAAATGCACTCAGTGTTGGTAACTTTGCTAACTTATTCAATCAAAATTCTTACTTTAAAAAGTTGGTCACATGTTGCATGCCACCACAGACATGAAGGAGTGACACTTCAGTCTAAATGCTGGTCCTGCCAAAGAACACTTCCCACTTGATTTCTGAGAAATGAGACAAAGCAGGAGGTGGAGTCCTGCTGTTCCCTTTGGTGCCATGCCTCAAACCACCTCAGCATTTCCCAGGAGGCTTGTAGCACACACAGTGTGTCAAAATTCATTGCCGTGGTGTCAAAATGTGGCTTCCAGCCCAGTGTTCAACAGAATTTTCATTTTCATCTGAAGATTTATCAACTTGTGGCAGTTAGGTTTCAGGGTCACAATGATTTGCTTCAGCATCCACCTGGATGAGTGGTAAAGGATCACTTCTGGGCATAGCTGGGCGGCTCATGCATGAGTAGCCTTGGGGTATGTGTTTGGTCTCTCGTCCATTTTTTCTGGCACCATTTTCCTGGTATGCTTCTGGGCTGCCCTGAACTGACCAGATTTGGTCTCCTACTCTCTTACTCTTTTCTTATGATGTCTTTGCCTTGATGCCATTCAAAACTAAGGACTGAATTCCCTGAATCCTGAGTCAAATTTTGAACTTTTCCTCTAAAGTTTAAGTGTGAGGAGTTTCATCCTAATGGCTGGAAAGCAGACAAATACAGAAAATTGGTATCGGAGACATGGCATTTTCTTGTGGCTACACCTGAGCATGTACTTTAGAAACTGTTGGAACTTGTTTTTTTACAACAAGGAGTTGGGAAAGTTTTAGTGATGTGGGCTAAAGACACTAAATAATATGGTCTCCTTGGACTCGAGGCTGTGTATGTTATATTCTGGTGGAAAACATTCCTACATTCCACTTCTGTACTGTGACTTGGATGGAGGTGTGCTAATAACTCTTAAAAACAATTTCAAAGTATCCAAACATTCAAGCTGTGGAATGGGCACTGCTGCCTGCCTTTAACCAGATATACTGTGAGAATCCTGAGGACAAGAGGAGCAATACTTCAAAACTTAAAATTCGACCCTGAAGGATCTACATGTAAAGTTGTAATTAAAAGAAATGCCATTGGTGAGGAGACTGGTGCCGTTAAAAGAAACCAAATATTTTGTACAGGGATAAGGAGCAAAAATATATTCAAAGAATATTAGAAATCAGCAAGGCTCAGGCTGACGAGATAGCTCAGCAGTCTAAAGCACCTGCTTAGGCAAGCTTAGGCAGGGGCAGGTAACCGCAGTTTGATCCCTGGCACCACATGCTGCACCAGCCCTGCCCTCAGGGTGGGATGAGCCAGCCTAAACAAAAAAAGAAAGAAAGAAAGAAAGAAAGAAAGAAAGAAAGAAAGAAAGAGAAAAGAAAAGAAAAGAAAAAAGAAAGAAAGAAAAGAAAAAGAAAAGAAAGAAAGAAAAAAAGAAAAAGAAAGAAAGATAAAAAACCACAAAGAAATCAGCAAGGCTCTCACCCTTTGTAAGATCAGGGTGCAAAAGCATAAAAATTTCATTAGGGAAGACATTCCTAGGGCCCCATACTTGAGAAAAATCTTCTAGAGAATTCATGCCCCTAAATTTGAATCACTGTGTTCAGCCACCCAGGCACAAGAGCCATGATACAGGAAGGCCTGCCTATTGCTAGCACTGGCAGAAGATCTTGGTGTTGTACACCTGATGTTGGGCAAATTGCAAGCAGAATACAAGATTTGTAGAGTTGGGGAGGCTTCTTCACAAATCTTCCTTCATGGAAAGTTCTGGGAGGCAAGGCAAGAAGCCACTGAAATGGCAGTGTGCAAAGCTAGGTGAGTAAAGCCAAAGGTGCAGTGGAGATTAGAAGTGTAGGAACACTGATAACTGGTTTGGTGGACTGACAACTGGTGGCCAACTTGTAACACCAGCTGAACTGAATTAGCGTGGTGCTGGGTGTGGAGGCCCACCTGAGGATTATTGCTAACAACACAAAAAGGTGCCGTTAAGGGCTATAGGTTCTCCTGGGGCTACTATATCTCCTTGAGGAGCTTGTCATGTTGGATTTCCTGATATGAACTCAGTTGTCCTCATCTTCAGAGGAGCCTGAGACCTTGTTGTGACTCCCCTTTCAGGGAGCTCTGGTCCTTACCTTTGGTATCACTTCCTAACTCTAGAGGAGAAGATGGTACAGTGCTCAGTCTCCTGGAGTAACTTTCATGCTGGTTTTCCTGATATGAACTTGGCTGTCATTACTGTGGGAAGAAATCGGGACCTTGTTTTCACTGAGAATAGCTGTGGTACTTTTCAGGGGAGCATTGGTTCTTGGCTCCAGTGAAGATTCCTCGGCCTGCTAGCACAGGTTCTTCATCCCACTGGCACAGATGTTCCAGTTTCCACAGTGACCTTGGGTCCTTCTTAGCACAGATCCTTGAAACAGGCCTGCATGAGACATTGTTGTGGGGTCTTGGCCTCCAACTGGATTAATGGGGGGCATTGTTATGAGCTCTAGGTCTCCAGCTGGACTCATGCAGGACATTGCCATGGAATCCAGGCTGCCCACTTGAGTCTTTGTTTCTTTAGTGTGTGGACAGATTTCCTGTATTCTTTGTACTTGATTCTTTGGGTGACTATTATACTATAATCCTATAATTATGTGTCCCATATTAAATTGTTCCCCTTGCAAACCCTGACTACAACTGGGCAGCTGTCCTTAAGACTCCAAGCTGCTTCTGCCACATTTCTCTATACCAGATGGCTACACTCAGGAAATGGCACAGGCTGAATACAGCAAGCTATTCAGCTCAGAATGACAGGGCAGAAAAAACATATATGCTGAAAACAGTCCAAGACGAAAATATTAGTTAAGTGATCAGTTCAGGTGAGGAGAACTGAACTTCAGTGCTCCTTCATCTTGCTTGGATGAGTGCTGAGACTAGCACCAGAATGCCTCTTGCTTGTCCCTTGCCCATACTCAGTGTCCTCTGGGTGATCATCTTAATTTGTCCTTTTACTCTCACTTCCTGGAATGTTGAATAAAAGTGGAACTGGCCTCACTCTGGAACTGCTTTCCATCCTATGGGGCAGCCTCTCTGGTCTCCCAGCATTCTTGTGATCTTGGACTCTCAGTAATGTGTTCTGTTTATCTGCAAGGTCCCGAGGTGGCATTCTGCCACAGACAGGAAGTGAGAAACGCTAGGAATGTGGGATGGCTGCCAAGCAAAGCTGCAGGCTGCG
This sequence comes from Octodon degus, assembly GCF_000260255.1. Lineage (NCBI taxonomy): Eukaryota > Metazoa > Chordata > Mammalia > Rodentia > Octodontidae > Octodon > Octodon degus. The sequence continues at coordinate 8,265,516 of NW_004524682.1, read as the reverse complement.
AGTACAGCCTGCCCGAGAGAGGCCTTGTGGAGTTTAACAAGAAAGGCCAGAGAGATGGGGATGCCTAAACCGTGTGGATGGCACATTTTACCACCATAGTCTCCAGATGCCAGATAGGGAGCTATAAAATTTAGTGTTTGCCCTGCCAAGCTTCAGACTTGCTTTAGTCTTATTCTTTTTTTTTTTTTTTTGTCCCTCATTCCTAACTTTTGAAATGAGAATGTTCAACCTTTGCCAATTTACCTTGGCATAACATAACATGTTTGAATTTTTTAAATTCATTGTATTGAAACCCTTAAGATACATATTTAGTATAATCATCATTGGGAATGTGTACCTGTACATAATATATCTTGATTCTTTTTTTTCTCTTCTCCTTCCCCTGCTTATTTACAAAAGCAGTGTTTCCATTTTTTCCTTTCAACTCTTTTTTTATATCTCTTCCTCTTCCCCTCTCCCCCTTGCTCTATTATTTCCCTTCCCATATGATTATTTTCTTAAAAAATTAGACACCACATATTTGAAGACCCTACCCAAATTAGATTATTTTGCTGAATTCATCTACAATATTTAAATGGCAATGGAATACCCATCTCTCACAAAGCTAAACAAAAAAAGGAGATACAAATGAAGGACCACTTTTGTATCTGTATATGCAAAATAGAATAGATATACAGCTACTTTCTCTTAATTCAATGAGAAAAAAGATTTGTACTAATAGTATTTGGACAGGATATCATGTCTGCATCTTGTACTATGAATAACACTAAGAAGACAACAATATGCAATGTATTAATTATTGAAACTGCCCTACTATTCGGTTTTGAAACTGTCTCATTGTTATTTGGTTCTCAACAAAATTAATTTAAAAAATGGTCATCTGAGATGAATAAATGTTTCTCAGATGAAAAATACAAATAGCAAGGGGCCAGGGAGATGACTTAGTGGAATAAGTGCTTGCCTGGCAAGTGCAGGGGCATGAGTTTAATCTCCTGTTCTGCCAAGGAAAAAAAAGTACAAATAGCAAATAAATAAATGAGAAAATGTTCAGTATTACATTTGCATTTACATTTGAGAAATGTAAATTAAACCAATACTGAGATTCCATCTCACTCCAGAAAGAATGGCTATAACCAAGAAATCAACCAATAATAAAATCCTGTGAAGCTGTTGGGGAAAAGGAACCCTTCGCCACTGTTGGTAGGAGGATAGCCTGGTGCAACCAACATGGAAATCAATAGGAAGATTCCTCAAAAACTTGGTCTAGAGATTTCATTTGACCCAGCTACTCGCCTTCTTTGTATCTTCCTGAAAGAGTTAAAAGTATCACTCCACAAAGACATAGACACATCCATGTTTATAGTAGTGAAACTTGTAATAGCTAAATCTTGGAAACAGCCCAAATGTCACCTGGTTTGATTTTTCTAGAGCTTCAAAAGAGTATTTAGCTTGGACTTTGGAAATACAGTAGAATTGCTGAGACTTTAGAAAAGAGGCTGTCGTGTTTCCATTTGTACACAGGACAGTTGTACGTTATGTAGAATTGTGTTATGTTAGGTAGAATTGTGAATGTGTTATGGTCTTTATTTGGGGATCAAGTATAATTTAAGGACATCTACTTGATTATGAGCTAAAAATGTGACATGCTGGTTAAAGCAAAGTGTTAATTTTATTATCTTTAAGATTTACCATGAGGTACATTTTCTTTTCCTTTTCGTTGCAAGTATTGAGTATGATGTCCCAAGGAGAGGGGAGCTGACCACCACAGCACAGACTCTTCTGTGTGTGTTTCTATCATCATTCTAGTGTTCTGAGCCTTCACTAGAATCACCTTTAAGTTCCAGTTACACTATTCTAGGCTTTATCTTGCTCCTATGAATTTGTCCAATCTCCTCCTGACAGCTAATTCCAAATGCTTCTCCTTAGCATATTAAGTTAAAAATAGTTGCTTCACTACTTGGTACTAATTTTCTGAGTTAATTTTTGTTATTGTAAAAAGAAGTGAATTGGGGCCAGTAAGATGGCTCAGTAGAATAAATAAGCATTTCCCTGGCAAGTGCAAGGGTCTGAGTTCAATCCCTGGTTCTGGAAAACAAACAAACAAACAAACAAACAAACCAGAAGTGCCTCTCATAAAAATTTAAAAGGAAAAAATCCTCAGCTTGCTGATGGGTTTGGAGATTCCACTCCATGATCAACTGGTTCAGAAGCCCCACTGTGGGAGTATGTGGAGGAGTAAAGCTGATCACCTGGTAGCCCACAACTGCAGACAAGAAGGGTACTGAGCTAAGTTCCTGCCACCCCTTTCACAGGTATATGTCACTGATATAAGTACCTCCTACTAGGTGTAACTTCTTCAGAGTTCTGCCACCTCTCAACAGCAACACGATGGATGCCAAGTCTTTACTACAGAGACTTTAGGAGGACACTTAATATTGAAATTATACCATGTTATAGAAGAGAATTCACAGGGGCCAGAGAGATAGCTCAGTAGTCTAAAGCACCTGCTTAGGCAAGCTTAGGCAAAGCACAGGGAACACGGTTCAATCCTCAGCACCACATGCTGCACCAGCCCCACCCCAGGGCAGGCCTGAGCCAGCAATAAATAAATAAATAAATAAGAATTCAACAAAAAAAATTTAAATTCTTTCAATATACAGCCTTTAAATTCCAAATAATTCTCGGCATTGAAACAAGTCAGAGCCGGGAGATAGCTCAGTAGAATAAGCACCTGCCTCATAAGCACAAGGTTATGAGTTCATTCCCTGATACCACCAAAATAAATAAATAAATAAATAAATAAATAAATAAAATGAACAAGGCAGCTTTTTGAATATGGACTCAACCTCAATATGCGATTTGTTCACTGCTGAAATTGAAAATGCTCCTGTCCAGGTTCAATAAGTCAGGGTGTCTTAGTTTTACTCATCACAGAAACAAAATCACTGACACCAATTTAAAGAAGGAGAGGTTTATTTTGATTCTCACCTCTTCAGGTGGGAGCTGGGTTTCAGTTCACAATTGTCAGGCTGGAAGGCAGGGTGGCATGCCAGTGAGGCAGAGTAGAGGAGGAACAGCTCCAAGCAAGGAAGGGACATGCAGGGGATGAGAAGAGGGAAGAAGGAGGAAGGCCCTTCCTGGCCACGCCGCAGGAACCCACCTCCTCCGAGGAAGAGTAGCTCACCTCCCAGATCACTCTAGCTGTGTATACACCTACCAGTGGCCTGCCCACTGCTGAGCACCACAGCCTTGGGATCCAGCCGCTCTCCAAAGGCCCAGCCTGTAGAAGTACTTAAGGTTTAGGTGGATGCTGAGATACGAAAAGAAACACAAGGAGAGGAAAACAAGTAAACTTTTTCAAAAATTTCCAGTGTGTATCTGTCTATACTGTCCTTAACCAAAGAAGTTCATTTATCTTTGGCCTTCAAACTAGGAGGCTTTTTTGTTATTAAATTAATTCTAAATTAATAAGGAAAGTACCATTATGAGAAGTGGTTTTAAATGTAATAAGGCTATATTTTTATTTCCCTGTCCAAATCAAGTAAGTGATTCTGTGTTGTAAGACTCTATCGAACATACAAGTACATTATAAATTCTCCATTTATTAAACCTAGTCATCAAAATATTTAGGCAATAACATATATACAGTGATAAAATTTTAAAATTATCAACAAAAATATCAGTAACATTATTTATAGATAAAATTTAAACTCAACTTCATTAAGTTTATAGCTGGCCTCTTTACCCTGTTACTGAGGATGATGCATGAACCAAGAATTGTGCAGATATGAAACATACTCTGCATTTGTTCACTTGGCCCACCACAGGAAGTTGTCACAGACAAATGTCTTTAAACAGAAATGTATTCCATGTAGCTCTGGAGGCCAGAATTCCAAAATCAAGGACTCTGTACCTTTTTTTTTTTTTTCTTTCAGAACCAGAGATTGAACTCAGGACCTTGTGCTTGCCAGGCAAGTGCTTATTCTACTGAGCTATCTCCTTGGCCCCAACTCTGTACCTTTGGAGTGCTATAGAGAATTTTTCCTTGTCTCCTCTTATCTTTGGGTGACTCCTAACAATTTCTGAAGCTCTTGGATTTATAGTTTCACTCCAATCTGTGTCTCCCACACACATACTGCCTTTCCTGTATCTCCTCCTGTGGGGAGTGTGGGTTCTTCAGAACATAGCTGGTCAGATTTGAAAAGTAGCTCAAGGTCCTTAACTAAGCAAATTTTCAAAGGTATCATTTCCAAATGAGATGTCCTTCACAGTAACATGGCTTGAGTCTTGAAGATATAGCCTCTGGGTACATAAATCAAAGTATTGTAGGCTCCAATATGTGATTGGAAAAAGAAAGATGGCGTTATCCCAATTATCTTTTATCTTCTACATATGGTTAAGAATTTTTTTTTCTTCTTAGGACAGAGTCTACAGGGTCTATAAGGTCTCACTATGTAGATCAGACTCATAGTAATCCTCTTCTGTTTTCAGCCTCCCAAGCGCCGGGATTACAGGTGGGCACCACCACACCCAGTCTCAATCGCCAATTCAGCACTACCCTGGGGCAGGCTGCATGGCATGCCAGGGATAGAACCCTGGCCACTGGGCTCTGCCTGAGCAGGAGCATTAGTCCACTGAGCTATCAGGCTAGCCCTAAGATTTTGATAAACATAAAATATCTGAGCTATGTAGGAAATGAAATTATGAGTATAAAAAGGAAAACTGGTTATCTCTGTTTATAACTACCTCCCATATTCACTTTATTTTCTCTCACAAAGTTTTATTATTTTTAAAAAAAGTTTTATTAATTTCATTTTTGGTACAGGGTCTTGCTATACAGCTCAGATTCGCAGTGATCCTCCTGTCTCAACCTCTCCAGAGCTGGGATTACTGGCATGTGCCACCATGCCAGGTTTCAGTGGCTAGCACAGCCCACCTGGAGATCCAGGGCTGGCATGACATGTGGTGCCAGGGATCCAACTTGGGTCCTTGTGCTTGCCAGGCAGGCGCTTAGACCGCTGAACTATCTCCCCAGCCCTCTAATATAAATTTCAACAGGATGAAGGGAGAGAAAATTATTTTGCCACTATTTACAAAGGTACTCTCCTCATGAAAAAACAAAAAGGACCAGTAGAAATTTCTGATTAGGGTTAGCACCTTGAGATAAATAGCTTACTTGAAAGCTCAATTTGATAAATTATTAAGTTCATTTTTATTGCTAATTGTATATACTATCAGTATAATTATTTATATATAATTATATCTGCCATTTTCTTTTTGTTATTTAGTCAATATGTACTATTGTCTTAATGGCATTATGACTATGCCATTAAATTTAAAAGATTTAAAAAATAAATACCCTGAATCAGCATAAAGCCAAATCTTTATTGGCTAGAATTCAATCAAACTGACAATATTAAATTCTGACAATGTTATAACTCCTTCATTGCTCGTGACCATACAGAATGTTACAGCCACTTTGCAACCAGTTTGGCAATTTCTTAGAAAGAGAGTCAGGGCAGAGCATTGGATCCAATAATCCCACTTCCACACAATTACTTAAGGGAATTGAACTCTTATGTTTGCAGGGAAATTTGCTGCAATGGATGATCATAGTGGCTTTATTTGAACTTCCTCAAAATTAGAAGCAATCCTATTTTTCAAAAAGTGAATAAACTAGGACACATCTATGCAAGTTGAATACCATTGAGCAATAAGCTACAAAAGGGCTAGAAGCAATGTTAAATAGGTACGGGTAAGAGAGAAGTCAGTCTGAAAAGGTTGCTATATAATGCTAAATAGATAATATTATGGAAAATAAAACTACATATTCAGGAAAATTAGGAATATAATAGCTCATCAGACTAAATTACCTGCTTAGTCAGAGTGCAGTGGTCAGGGTTCCATCCCCAGTGTGTTTTGCTGGCCCTGCCGCCAGGGCATGCTGAGATGGAGACAGACTGGGCTTGGTGGTGCACCCCTGCAATCCTAGCACTTGGGAGGCTGAAAACAGGAGGATCCTCTGTGAGTCTGATCTGTAGAGTAAGACCCTGTAGACCCTGTACTAAATACACTTAAAAAAAGTCCTAAAAAAAGGAATATAAAGGGTAAGAGGAGATGGATAAGTGTTGAATATAAGAGATGTTTAAGTTAAATAAACTAATTTGTGAATACTATAAATATATACATGATATAATGCATTTATCAAAATCTATGAACTATATTATATATCAAGAACCCTATATAATAAACTAAGTATTTTAGTCAATAGTTTCATATTGATATTGGTTAATTAAGTCTAACAAATTTATTCTGCTAATTAAGATTTTAGTGGGCTTTTTATTTGTTTTTTGAGACAAGGTCTCCCTGTGTAGTTTAGGCAGCTTTGAATGGACTACAGAGCCGCGGCTGGCTTTAAACTTATTGTGATCATCCTCCCCAGCCTCCCTGGAACTGCAGGAATGTACCCCATGCCTGGCCAAAGCAAAATTATGACAACAGGAGAAATTGCCTGAGGATGGCATATTATGGGAAGGAAATGCTGTAGCACCTGATCAGTTTTCTCAAATCTAAAACTATTCCCAAAATAATCTTTTATTCCCAAATTTATTTATTTATTTATTTATTTATTTATTTATTTAGAGGAACTGGGGATTGAACTCATTCCCTTGCACTTGCCAGACAAGCACTTATTCTGCTGCGCCATCTCCCCAGCCCTTATATTTATTTTTTAAATGAACATGTAAAATTGAATGGATTTATTATGCACAACTTAAGGTTCTTCAACTTATGAAGTGCATATGCAGAGTGGAATGGTTTCACTCAAATAATTAAAAACTAATAAAGATGATTAACAAAAATTAAAATAATAATGTGTGCTTATTTTTATTCTAAACCAAATTTGGTTGAGACAATGCCATCCTTAGCAGTTATCAGTATTTTCCTGAACCCTTGATGCCTCGTTTATGGTCAATCATTCTATTTTCATCTTTTTGTATTTTCTGGAGGTCCATTCTAATGATATCTAGAAGCTGACAAGGAATCTGTCCTTTGGGAAGTAATTCTCTGAAAATAAGCCTATTAATATTTTAGGCTTTCTCTTCAGCAGGAAATTACTTAATCAACTTATATACTTTTTGTCTTGTAGGATTTCTCTCAATATCTTTAAAATAATATTAGACAACAGGCTGAAAATTCATACCTAACCCAAAAAAGCATTTCTTATTAATTTTATAGTATATTATATTCAATAACAATTATATGTGTCCAGGGGTGGTATAAAAACTCTAATATGAGTTACTTTTTCAAAATTTCTATTCTTTCACTTTTAGTAATTAAGGGGAATAGCTGTTCTCTGTTACAGAATGTTCCTCTTTCCTTTTGCTATGGTGATTATTGTCTGAATTAGAAAGTTTCCATGTTGTGAAGCAATACACAACTTATTAGTATAATAACCACATCCTGGAGTCACACAAAACACCAAAATAATTGACTTTCTCTCCTCAAGAATGTTTTATATCCTTTATTCAAACTAATACAATAAAAAATTTAAAAGAAAATCTGCTTTTTGGGCATGTGGAGATTTTTTTCTATTTTACTAAATATGAATATAAAGCATACCAAATAATAATATTAACTCATATGGATTACATTTATTATGGTATTCTATGACTTCATATTATTATTTTTGAATAACTCAATGAGTCCTTCTGCTCTTTCTAGTTTAAACATCATGTTTTTATAATAACTACTCTATAAGCTTTATGTTGGCATGTGAAATACAAAGGGGAAAATAGTATAAATAATTTATTAAAATTTATTTTAATGTTGCAAACATTGACATGATGTTTGGTGGAATGGAACATAATCTTGCTGTTGACCTCCCTTTACATTAAGATTAATAGAATGTAAAGCTTTCATAAACTATTATGTCTATCTAGGGAATACTGAAGTCTTTTGTATAATGTACTGTCTAGCATCTAACTGGAAAATCTAATTAAGTAAAGCTATACATGGCAAAAGAACCTACGTGCTTTCAATTGTCTGTGATATTTGCTGACCTGTAGATAACTTTCAGTTTGCTACTTTCCAATAAATAATAAAGTCTACCAATAACAATAACTTTTCATTAAGTAAATGTCCTATGATCTGCAACTCAGCTGTGTGTCTCTCCCCTTAATGGTGATTCAAAATGCTTAGGTAAGTTTAAGCTTCCATGAAATATTTATTTGGTTGTATTTGCAAATCTCATAGCCATGTGAATAATTGCGAAGTCAACAAAGCCTCCCATTTAGCACTTACATGATCTTCCCCTGCTCGCATTTGATGATACTTGCCTGGGTGCCTCTTGCCTCTTTGCCATTTCCTTGCTGGCTGGGGACTTTGAAATTCTAAATGCTGTACTGTGGGCTGCAAAGTTGGGGATTTT
>NW_004524682.1:8253276-8256038 GCF_000260255.1 Octodon degus | reverse complement strand
GCCACCATCAAGCTATTGAAGGTACTCATAACCTCGTAGAGTTACTATTCTTGTGTGTGGTGAGAATACATTCCCTGAGCAAATTTCAAGTGTGCATCATTATTCACTGCAGTTATTATGCAGAACATTAGCTCTTCAGAAGGTATTTTCCCTGAAAACTGAAATTTTACCATCCTTGACAAATATCAACTCTTTTTCCCTACATCTGGAAACCATTATTCTAAATCCTTCTTTTATGAATGTACCTTTTTTGACTTTCGTCTATGTAAAACCATGCAGTATTCGTCGTTCAAGACCTACCTAATTTTACTTTATATATTGTCTTCCAGACTCATTCATGTTGCACAAAAAATTCTAATATTTCCTTTCTCTTTAGAATGAATTATGTTTTAAAACAATAAAATGTGTTAAAATACTCATTACTAAAAGGAAAACTTTATTTCAAACACTTTCATAACTCTAGTTCCTGAAATGCCACAATTGAAGTTAATTCTCCTTGCAATTTTCTATCATTCATACTCATATTTTTTGAAATGTGCTTAGATATCTATTTCTTGATTTAGAAAACTATCATCTATTGAACTATTTCCCCTGGATTTATCTTTTCACATATTTGCTTTTCTTTCCCAGCCACTTTACATGACTCATTTTAGTTAGCTCTTAATAGTTATAAATTTTTGTCTTGTGCTCCATCATCTATAATACCTAGCTTTCCATTTTACAACTGCCACTTACTACCTCTCCTCTCCCCCTACCTCACAATGTGTGGCAGGTGTGCTTTTATTTTGTCAATGGCGACATTCACTGTACTTAAGTTGTCCTGGTCTAAAGCACCTGTCTGTGGAGGCAGACTGCCTGCCTATAGTTTCAGGTAAGTCACCCTGTCTTACTATTCATAAGTAGAAATGCTACCTATTTAACAAAAAGAAGCAAAGTGGAATGGATTACACAGGACAGCAATAAATCTCCTTCTTAGGTGACATTCTGAGTTCCAGGCAAGCAGATGGCTCAACTTCACATGACTTCTTCACAAAAATCACTGACATCTAACTTATGTCCATCTTAATCTCTCAATTATTCCTTTAGGAAATTCCTTCATCTGTACCCGAAAAATCAGATTAGTAAGAGATTGTTTTCCAGGTTCTTTAAAAGGATGAGAAAAATAAAAAGGAGGTGCAACCTCTTAATGTCTCAGGCCTGGAAACTGAACCTATGATGCCCACTCACATTTTAGTGGAAAGACACAGCCAGTGACCATGCCAAGCTAAAAGGACCGCTGGGAAATCTGATGGCACCGAGCAGTGCAGGTCCTGGCATAGGTCAAAGGGAGAATAGATTTCAGTGGGAAGCTAGTTGTCCAGTGCTTGAGGGATACACAAAGAGGAGATCTATAGACAGTGTGCATGGCTACCTGAGAAGACAGTGGTGACACAAATAGCCTGGCAAGAAGTCAAAGGGCAGGCCACTGTGACAAGGGCAATGAGACTACCCCACACAAGCAGGTGGCTCCAGGTATAGCTGCTGCAGTGTCAACAGCACAGACCCCGTGCGACCTATGCAAGCGCCGATAAACCAAAGATTCTAGAAAGAGGAGAATGAATTTTGGAGGTGCTAAATTTGAATCTCTGTTTATTGCCCATAGACTTGAAGATCAGTTCACCACATGGCCTCACATTGCTCCTAAATTGTTTTACTGTAAATGAAAAGTAAACTTTCTAAAGACATAGGCTTATTAAGTTTAAGTGGTTTCTTGGAAGGAGGGAGAAAAAGCAATCAATATGTCACAGGACTCCAAAGTGCCTGTCACTGGAGATGGGCAAAGCGGCATCACTAGGTCCAACCCACACTAGGGTCAGCACTTGAGTGGCAGAAATAAGACTTGAGTAGACGTGTAAATTAAGAGAACTTTTCTTTAATATGCTGAGTGGGAAGCAAAGGACCTTTATCACCTGTGATACGGTTTGCCAATGCTGCGTATTTTCAAATTGTGCAAGAAGACAGTATTTGTCAAATCTTCTATAAGTAGAGACAGGGTGTACAGGTAAGTTAATAGACAGGTACTATAAATGCATAGCACCAAAGCTCACCTAACCTAGTAAAGCGTTTTCATTTTCCAGCTATGAATTATGGAGAACTGGCAACAATTGCTGTACTGTAACAATAACACTGGGAAGTCATAGCACTCAGATACCAGTGAATCTCTGCAGGCAATGGATACTAAATTTTGAACCATAAACTGGCCTCAAATCACTTACTGTGGTTGAAAATTTGTCTGTTTGGGGGAAATTTGTTGATAATGAAAAAATACAATGGTAATCACACAAGGTTGGTAAAATATTAGGGCTCTAAAATATCAGGCATGTCAGATAATTGGTTCTGCAAATGAGAGGTCTCTCCATGAATTAAGCCGCTTCAAGGAGCTGTGGCTTTTTCCTGTTTTTTATTATTATTTTAAAGAGAAAAAAGCAAAACAAAAAACAAAGCAATAAATAATATAACAACCATTGTCAATTTTCTATTCTTGCTTTGAAAATCTGTACCATTTTTATTGTTTTATGTTGCTTTGTTATGCTTCCTGGTTATTAAAGAAGCCCACCTTTTTCTCTAAACAAACTGTTTTGTAGAGGACAATCAACAGAGGAGGACCCTGGGATTGTTTTTGACTTTTCATTTACAAAGTACAAATTCAAATTGAATTTCAATCTTTAGTCTAGTGGAATATAAATCGGATCAAAACTTTGTACATTACAGCATGTTTGGGA
>NW_004524682.1:8235660-8253176 GCF_000260255.1 Octodon degus | reverse complement strand
AGAGAGAGAGAGAGACAGAGAGAGAGAGAGAGAGAGAGAGATTTGTAATCCAGCAAGGACAATGCTTCTAAATATATACCTTGATTTGATATACTTTTCTTATATGTTTTATACCATCTTTTGCTTATTAGTCTGTTTTTCAATCTGTGTATATGATAATTAACATTATATAATTAATTTTATAAGGTTTTATAAGATAAATAACTGCATCTGATGCTGGAAAAGTAAAAGGAGATAAAGAATTGAAATGCACTGTATACCAATCTGCTGCAGTGGATGTACTCATTACGAACTGTGAGCATGTACCAGTAAGAGCAAAAGAATGTGTGAATAATATATTTTAAAAATAAATAATTTATTTGAAGACCAAACTAAATGTGCTATGCTAACAGAGAGACACACTGCAGAGAGGGGAAGGGGCCTCAGGGAAGAGGGAGGCAGAGGGGAGGAGAGTGAAAATGATCAAGACGTGGTACACATGTGCCTCGATCCCCCAAGAGAGATGCACGTGCTATGAACACCAGCATAAATGAAGAACTCTTTTAAAAGAGACTGAAGAAGACATGGGAGAATGGAAAGACTTCCCCTAATCTTGGGTAAAGAATAAATATTATCAAAATGGCCATATTACCAAAACCAGATATTTATATATTTAATGCAATTTCAAGCCATCAGTATTTCTGGCTAAACTAAAACCAAACAAAAACAAAAGCAAAATCTCACAAGTTATGTGGAACCAGAAGAGACCCATAACAGCAGAAGCCATCCTGAGCAGCAGCACGACACAGGGGGCATGGCTGTCCTAGACTTTAAGTCATACTACCAAACTACAGTGGTAAAGACATTGTACTGGCATGTAAATGAGCACACTGACCAATGAAGATAATATTAGAATAGATAAGGGGGAAACAACCCCCTTCTGCCTTTTGATTTTTGACAAAGGATCCCAACAACATGTGATGAAAAAATTCCTCTAACAAATAGTTCTGGGCAAAGTGCCCCTTCACATGAAGATCAAATTTAGGTTTAGACATAAAGAATTGATATTTAAATATTAATTTTCTTGTGAGAATTACAAGTGCACTTACACCCTGATTTGTTGTAGCCCTGTGTTGCTAGTATTTGATTGCTGTGCTATAAGAACTTTTCTTAAAATGCCTTCATGCTATCCTTTCATTTCACTGAAGAATTGCTGATGAAACTGAGTGAGCTTTAAGGAGAAATAAGAGAGTGTACATATTTGATGCTAGCTGAATGGTAACCTTGGAGTGTATCTCACCACTGTACTATATGATTCTGTCTGACCCATTTTAGATGTTTTGTTCACAGAGTGATACCCAAAGAAGCAGTGGCCAAGATCTGTGGAGTAGACTCCTGAAAATGGCGACTCAGGACTCTCCTGAGGATCTTCAAATCTTTTTCTGCTCAGGGATAAACACACAGGTTATGTCCAATTCCACAGACACATAGACACATGTCAGACACAAAGGATTTACTATATACAGATGAGATATGCTCCATACAAACTACCTTTCCCTCCAAAAAGTGTAGGAAGGAGGAGAAGGAAGTGGAAGAGGAGCATTCTGGTGAGTTTAACAGAATAAAACATTGAGGATTATTAAGGGAAATGATTTTTCCTTTAAAATAATAGTTAACAAATTGTAATATTCCTGACCTCTCTCCACAGACTTTACTCATTTTGTCCACTGGGGAGGTGGTTCATTACTGGAGATCGAACTCTGGACCTTGAGCTTGCCGGGCAAGCGCTTATGCTACTGAGCTATATTCCCACCCTTATTGAGTTCTCTAATTAGTGAGTGTAATAAGAATCTGTGATGGTTGACTGATTGTGTCCATTCCCTTGGGTGTTACTAGTTCTGAGTATGGAAGACTCACCCCAAGAAAATGGTCTCCAGAGCGGTGTACAAGGGCAACGACAGAGGAAGACTGCTCCTGTGTTCTTCTGAGCAGCCCCAGTCTTCCATTTCACTTTGGACATTGTGACCTGGCTTCCAGCAAGACTGTTCTGCTGCCAGCATCACCCGTTCAGCCTTCCATCACAGACCGTTTGGCATCCGGTCGTGGACTCGCACAGGACTACACTGAGCTCCAGACTTTCCACGGGATCCTTCAGATCCACCATGTACAGACCTTTTGCCCTCTTCTGCGCCCGATCCTGCAGGCAGTCATTGTAAGCCAGTCCTGTCAATCCTTGTGGGTTTTCATATCTGGTATTGAATGTTTCTCTACTAAGCACGGGCTGATACATCTCTTTTGAGACACTTTGGCTCAAAGTGTTTTCTCGTTAAACCAATTTTTCTCACCTTACGCATCCTCTGTAGCTACGTCGTCCTGCCGTGAAGTCCTCGATTGCCTTATCATTCTGATTACTCCAAATGAGTAACTTCCAGCCATGGCCACTTCTGGTTACTGAACTTGATAAACATCTTTATTTAAATTTTCAGGGTGTTCAACAATGAACTGGTGTTTTCTACAAAAGTCTGTTTCTATTCTCTAACTTGGTCAGTTTGCTAGCATCCACTATGATTTCAAAAGAGAACTAAAGAAAAAAAAAAAAAAAGAATTTTATCTCACCAAAAACTTCCACACATTAAAAAACCAAATCTTTTGAATACCATTTCCATAATACCAATTTAATCCAAGTACTATCTCTCCTCTATTCCTAATATTGCTAAATTATCATCATCTGCCACTGCTCTATCGCCACATAACCAACCTGACTGCTTTATTTCTTCTTGGCTTTATATACACTATCACATTGCACTGAGTATGTTTCCAGCACATAAATCTATTCATGCCACTCCTCTACTTAAGGTTATATAATAGTTTGTTGGCATCTTCTAGATAAAGACCCAATGCCTTAAAAGCCCTGCATCCAGGTCTTCTACTACATAGACTCTCATAATCTATTCAACCATAAAGTGTAAAGTTTGCTTGAATATAAATGATTTTTGAATTTGAATCTTTATAGTGTTTTCTCAAAGTTAAAAGTCCTCCAATACCTACCTCTCCCCTTGCTTCACATAATTACTCCTATCAATCCTTTTTAACTCATATATCTTTCCTTTAGTAATTCATCTCTGATGTTTAAATACCAAATTTTTCATCCTTTCTATGTATATTACGGCATCTTATTACTTCTTATTTCTTTAAGCTCCAATTGATTAATATTAATGTAAATCCTCTACTATCAATGTTATGAATGTAGGGACTTTGTATACATCACAGTCCCAATGTTTTTCTTGTGTAATAGATGTTTAACCTGTATTTCCTAAAATGTACCTGAAGACTATGAGAAAAATAATATGACAGAAAAGCATAGACTCATTGGAAAAGCTCTTTTGCATGTTGGAAATAAGCATTTCAGGCTTGAGATATATTGAGATTGAAGGAGCTCTAGACTCCTCATAAGAAATATATGGTAGAGATTCAACAATACAGAATTTAACTTTTGTTTGTAGGCATAGGTTTTAGCCACATTAACATTGGTGGTAGTGAAGTTATAAAAGCATATTACATTCTTACTGTATTTCTAAAACTATATGGTGGATGTTCATAGTCATTCCATATGCATACAAGTAAAGATTTCAGTAGTTACTATCAGCATCATATAAAAATTATGAACACATATAAATATACTTTCATAATCTTTTACCTTTTAAAAATATGCACATAATTGAGTGAACTAGTTTTTTGGAAATTATAAAAGTGATTGTTAGCACATTAATAGTTAATTTTCTAATCTTGAACAGAAATCAATAGATTTGAGTTTCTATCACCATTATGGAAGAAAGTGGGGCTATTATTTGTTTTATTTTTTACTGACTTAGCTATATCAATCAGCTAGCACAGAAGATTATTGTTTATTAGTCTAAGAAAAATAAATTCTGTTGTTAAAGCACAAAAATGCAAAGATGTCAATCTGATTAACACAAAATTTAGTATCCATTTTGACCAAAAGGAATAATTAACATTACATATTTAACTTGTTAAAGTAATAGTTTTAAGTTCCTTGAAATTTTTTTTTAATTTCTTTTAAAGAAACTTCGTAAAACTGGAATAAAGTTAGTCACCGGTAATAAGGAAAATATTTCTGATTATGTCATAAAAACCATACTTTACATGGCACAATATTTAATGGGCTGATGTTTCTAAGAGGCTGCTTTTGCAATTTCAGTTTGATGGTGAATTTTCAGTAACTGGACAACAACTGAGCGAATATATTTTTTTTCTGTAAACAACTCCACTTTCCCAAATAGATTCATATTGATTTTGTGAATGTTTTTCCTACAGCATCTCAAAAATAATATGTTTCTGTCAGTTACACCTGCCAGTTACCACTTACTGTTAATTGTAAGATAACAATTCTGTATAAAATAGAAAAAAATACTGCAGCTGAAAATAGAAACTTATTTTGAAAAGTCTCCCATGTCTATAAGTAGAGATAAAAGTCCTAAGATTTAGGAATGCTACCACCATGTCTGTCCATTTCAATACATTTTGATATAGGAAATTTTATAGCAGTAGTTGCTGGAAGTATCTTTTCAATAAACTATGTTATAAAAGAACATGATTCCAGAAGATTAGCAAATCTCAAAGACCTCAATAATTTTTGTCTTGATTAAATTTATTATATTCTTGTTACAAAGTCAAGATTAATGTAGGTACTAAGTAAATGATGCAGGCACTGGAAGTGGACTGTAGTTCAAACTTGCAGCTTTGAAGAGATTTGAAAATCTGTACCCAACATTTTCATGTTACTCAAGAGGAAATTGAGGTGGTAAGTACTTGCCTAAATTATGCAGATGTCACTTGATGCTTAGCATGTATGGAAGACTATCCATGTGCTTCTTACCTGTTATGCCAATCACTGATGATCTAAAATATTTTTAGTCTGGCAATTTAAAAAGTAGATTTAAAGTCAGAAGTTGTTGACTTGAGACATTTACAGCTCAGCATATTAATATGATTTTACTTTTTATACTTCTTTTCTATTCTTTTCTGCTGGATGATTAAGATCAAGATAAAGCAAGACCTATGTAACAAGAAATGTAACTTTCTTATCTGACAAGGGATAACCCGCTACTATTATGGACTACTGAACTATATTGGAATATTTTGCTGAATTCATGCACCTACAATATTTACATGAAAATGGAATAACTGTCTCTGACAAAACTAAACAAACAAAAGAGGATACAAATGAACGACCATTTTATATGTGTATATTCAAAATAGTTAGGATAGATATACAGCTACTTTCTCTTAATTCAATGAATAGAAATATTTGTACTAATAGTGTTTGGACAGGATATCATGTCTGCATTTTGTACTATGAATAACTGCTGCAAAGACAAAAATATGCAATGTATTAATCATTGAAACTCTCCTACTAATCGGTTTTGAAGCTATCTCATTGCTATTTGTTTCTCAATAAAATTATTTTTAAAAAGTAGATTTAAAAGATTATCTTCTTAATCTACAGATTCTTTCATTTGCCAGACAGATAATAGATAATGTCTTTGATTTTGTTATGTTTTCCTACTCTTGGAAAGAAATCAAAAGCAGAAAACTAAATTCTATGTAGATTAGAAACTGTCAAATATATCAAGTGCCCAAAAGAATTGAGAGTCATATCAAAAAACTCCTGTCATTAGTGACAATATGGTGAACCTAGAGGACATTATGCTAAGAGAAAATAAAACAAGCACAGCAATGCAAATAATACATAATCTCACTGACATGAAATCTAAAAAAATATGAAACTCACAGAAGCAACGAATAGAACATTGATTACCAAGGCTAGAGATAAGGGTGATAGAACAGGAGATATTGATAAAAGTGAATGGAATTTCTGTTAGACAGTGGCAAACATACTTTACAGTATAATGATGACAGTTAACATTAAGGAGAGCTGATGCCAGGGTGGTGACTATAGTCACCATTGTATGCATTGTATTAATAACAATGTATTGTATTCTTCAAATTTTCTAATAGAGTGGATTTTAAATGACCTCATCATGAAAATGATAAAGATATTAGAATATATATATATATATATATATATATATATATCCAACTAGACATTCTACAATGCATAAATATCTTAAAACATGCTGCACATAATAAATATGCATGTTTTTGTCATATTTAAAGATACTTAAAGAAAGTTTAAGTCAATCAAAGAAAGAAAAATATACTGTATACCTGAAAATTGCTAGCAATAAATTTTGTGCATCCTCAAAAAGAATATAAAATAATGGATATATTTATTATCTTGATTGATCCATTTCACAATAAATCAATATACATATATACATCATGTTCTATAGTATAAATTTGTACAATTTTCATTTGTGAATATATCTCAATTTTTAAAAAAATGATTCAAGGGACAGGGAGATGGCTCCGTAGAAAAAGCACTTCCCTGACAAGCACAAGGGCCTGTTCAAGCCCTGGTTCCACCAAAGATTCAGTGAATACTGAGGAAATCAGGAAAGTCACCTCTGATGGTGACGTTGGGGTCTAGCTTAAAAGACACGAAGGAGCCAGTAGTGAGGAGACCAGACAGGGCACATTCTAGGCACATGAGCCAGCCAGGGCAGTGAGAATGCCAGAGACAAGCTCTGGTTTTTCAGGGAAAAGAAAGGAGGACAGAGGACTGAATTTTGCAGAGCAAGCATCATGAACTTCTTAGGCGATGAGGTCATAGCTGCGAACAGAGGACTGGCTAGACAAGACCTGGGAATAGAAAACCTATTTTATTTTAAATATGATGGGAAACCACTGCAGAATGTTATCCTGGGGAAAGGAGTTTGGGACAGAAAGATAATCTGAGCTTATATTTTAATTGTTTTTCAGTTCCTTTGGAATGAAGAATAGACAGACAAGGCAATAATGAAACTAGGGAGACAGATTAGGCAGGTTTTACTCTGGAGAATAAGGGCAAAAGACAGTTTTGGTTTCTCCAAACTGATAGTAGAGGCATTCGAGAGATGTGTATGGATTCAAGATTTGCTGTAGGGATTTGCTTTGTTGAACATCAGGGAGAAATGAGAAAAGGCAGACTCCAACTTGACAATTTTGGGTAGATGATGGTGCCATTCACCCTGCAGGGAACATCTTAGAAAGCAGCCGCTTTCTAAGGCGAGGAAGAGCAGCGCTAAAGTAACCCAGAATGTAACATTCCCTTCTTAGAAAACTAAGGATGCTTTAGGTGTTGTAAATCCTGATTGAGTGATTGACTGAAGAAAAACAAGGGTCTTGTCAAAGGTGCTTCACGGTGATCACAACAAAACACACTGAGTAAAATGACTCTGTTCTGCCTAGATTAGCCTTTCTCAAGTTTTTTTTTTTTTAATCTTGGAGGAACTTTTCAAATTAAAAACACCTCAGGGCCCTGGTACATAGCTCAGTGGCCTGGGCACCTGCATGGCAAGTGCAAGGTCCATAGTTGGAACCCTGGTACAGAAAAAAAAAAAAAAAACCCTCAGATCTCAGGGAAACTTTACATAAATATTAATACTATAGTAGCTCATAAATTAACATAATCAACAGTATGTATGCTGTAATAATAACTTCATAGATTGGCTTTTTACAATTTATTCTCATCTTTTTCTTCACCCTAGAGAAAAGGTGAACCCTAGGTTTAGGACCACACTTTGTATGAGGCATGAGAGACCATGAGAGTGTGTCAAAGTGGGATAAATGACAACTTAAGGTAGCCCGTGTCACATACAGTGAGCACTCTCCCAGTGTATGTCTGTAACATGTTGATACTATGCTGACAATTTATGACTTTTATACTCATGCCAAATACTTAGAATCAGATGAATTTGTGTTCTACAAAAGCATTGGGGCAGAGCTGTGCAGGCCTGTGAAGTACAGAGGAAGGGTCTGCCTTGCCAGTAGTTCTGCTGTCCTTAGAATTCTACCCTAGCTGGTCGGGCTCTGAGGCCCCTGCATTAATTTTGTGTGTTTGGAATTCTGTTGTGAAAGCTAAAGAGTAAATTAAGTTCTAAAATTAGTAAAATGAGTATGTGGATTGATAATCCGTACCAGCTAGATTCTTGGATTTAAGTCAAATTTTAAGATTTTGGAAATTCATTGCTTGTGTCATTTGCTAGACAATGTTTATAGCTCTGGGTTTTCTCCACAAATTTATTCTTTTCCTGGACCACCTATGAAGTAAATTTATTTTATTTAACTGATTTGATAAAACTTTATCCTAAAACATTTGTGTAACTTCTCCTCACACCTATATTGACTCTTATTAGTTCTGGTATATGTATTTATAAATTGTGATGTCATTGTTACCATATTAAAATTTACTTCACACCACTGGGGGGAAAAAGAGATAAGGTAAATCCTAACAGAAGTCAGTATTTTAAAATATTTTTTAAAATGCATTTAGTACAGGGTCTACAGGGTCTCACTACATAGATCAGACTCGTAGTGCTCCTCCTGTTTTCAGCCTCCAGCATGCTGGGATCACAGATGTGTGCCACCACACCCAGTCTCAGTCACAGTCTCAGCTCATCCTGGGGGACAGGGCCAGCGTGGCTTGTGGTGCTGGGAAATGAACCGCAGTCCCTGCACTCTGTCTGGGTGCTGTAATCCACTGAGCTATCTGGCTTTTTTGTTTGTTTGGTTGTTTTTTTTTTGTTGTTTGTTTTTGTTTTTTTGTTTTTTTGGTGGAACCAGGGATTGAACTCAGGCCCTTGTGCTTGCCAGGGAAGCACCTATTCCCCTGAGTCATTTCCCCGGCCCGTGTTTGTTTGTTTTTAACAAGTCAGTATTTAGGATAAGAAAATATTTAGGATAAGATGCAGGAAGTGACACCTCCATTCCTCTGGAAAGTATGCAGCAGTAGAAAACCTGAAGATTTTCATTTACAACATAATTTTTATAGTTTCAGTTTATCTTTTTCAACTCTCAAGAAAACTTTGAGGGCAAAATACAGTAATGTATTTTTGTTCTTTTGCATGTGCATTGGGGTGGCAGTGTTTTGTTTTGATTTTTGCAGTAATGGGCAGTGAACCCAGGTCTTGACACTGGGCTATGTCCTTAGGTCATCTTGCTCATTTTGAGATAAGGTCTTGCTAAGTCACTCAATTTCTCAGCCTGGGTTTAAAGTCTTGATCTTCCTGCCCCAGTTTCTCAGAATAGAGGGAATACAGGGATGGATTACCATGCCCAAATCAGCATTGTTAAGTACAGCACTTCTGAAAACTATATGCAGAGAATGTGTATGTGAAGAATATATACAGTGCGATAGAATGTTCTACAGGTAGAAGCTCAGGCCACTAGTTATCAGAGGCAAGCAAACTAAAGCCACCACCAAATGTCCCTCGCCTGTGGGGATGGATACTATCAATATTCTTTGAAATGCAGAAGTCTTCATTCTTGAGGTCAAAATATTTTCTTAGAGATCTTGCATAGATGAGCCAATAGGCTCACATTATGAAAAGTGTGTTTGCTGAATAGGGCATTATCTATAGGGAGTTTTGTTTTTTTTTTTAATTTCAAAGTATGAAGTGCATCCAGTCTATTTTTTCTCCACGTCCCCCTACAAGTTACCCTTTAGAGATCTGCCTCTGTGGAGATGCTAAATTTTCATATTCATGCATTTTTGTCTCAGGAATCTACAGTTTTAAACTTACTATTGAGTGATAGTAAAATTAATAATACTGACCATTTTTGAAACATCGCCTAGAATTTTTTTTTAAATTTTACCTCTGAAAGCTTTCAAGAAAGCACATCCTGAAGAAAGCAGAGTGTTTTGAGTGTTGTCATTTTCTTTAAAATAAAAATAAACCTTTTGTGGAAGCCGTGTTAACAAATGGCCATCAATCCTGACAGAAGCATGGATTCGCCAACACAGGATTTTTGTTTCTAGATAAGAAAAATTAAATCTGACTTGGATTTGTGAATACCAGGCAACTATTTTCAGCAAAAGAGTTTTCTTGAATTTCTCCATCATATCACAAATCTTTCTTACAATATGACAATTATTATCAAACCCAGTGACTCCTCATCCTGTATATAAGATCTACTTTTTGGGTAGTTTATGACACAAAACCTCTCTGACCTTATGTGATTTCACAAGTCAGAGTAGACCAGAATAATGCTTCTCAACTTCCTGTGTTGTATCTTTTTCTAGTTATTTCACCCTCCAGGATTTTGCACATTGCCTTTAGGAAACTCTCACTGACAATGTGCTTTTCCTTCTTCTGTGGAACATGTCTTATCGCTGCTCTAAATAGTATATGTTATAGTCTGCTGATGCTGCTATAACCAAAAGCCTGAGGCTGGGTAGATTAGAAAGAACATACATTTGTTTTCCACAGTTTACAAGACTGGGAAATCCAAGATCAAGCTGTGAGTAGCTTGTGTGTCTGCTGAGGACTAACCTCCTCTGCTTCAAGATGTTACACTGCTACTGGGCTCCTGAAATGTATAGAAGTTGCGTCCTCACACAAAATCAGATTGTCAGAAAAAGGACAAATGTTTCCAAGATGCTTTTTATAAGGCATCAGTCCACTCACACAGGGAAGGCCTGTGAGATTTTGCTTCTTAAAGGCCCTACTCTTGACATTATCACAGCAGCAATTCAGTTTTGACACATTAATTTTGGTAGACATCTTCAGATCATAGAGGCATGCTTTCCAATCTCTCTATATTAATAGTATTTTAAAAATTTACTTTCTATTGAGATTCTAATAACTAATAAAAATAATCAATCCTATGTCATTAGAATTTGTGGTAAAATGTCTTCAATTTTGAACTCGTTATTGACACTTTTGGCTGCAAGCAATGCAAAGTGAAATAGGAAAATTGGATTTCCGTCTAATAGTTTTAAAATTATGGTAAGTAGCTTTCATAACAAAGGACTTATGTTCATTTCCTTGTTACAATAGTGTATTAAAATAATTTTTAAGATCTTATTTTTTGGCATCAAGGCCTAAACACTTTCTATTCCATTTTATACTTTGTCTTTAAAACTCACAGATTTGGACCAACTACCAGACCTTTTGCAAAATATAAACTCTAAAATACATAGTACTGACAGCCATAACAATAACGAAATTACCTAATATAAAAAATATACAACTTAAGTAATGTCTAATTTGTTCAGTGTATATCTTGCGAATGTCTCTAATAACAATGTAGTAAGATGATAGCTCTCTCATAAAGAAAAAAAAAAAAAAAAAATCCTACCTTTGAATGAAAATACCCTTTTGCTTTTCTGGTTTGTGTTTGTTTGTTTGTTTTTGGAGCCTTACTACTATGTAGCTCAGGCTGGCCTTGAACTCACTAACTTTATGACCCAGCCTGATCTTGAACTTGGCAGTCATCCCCTGCTGTAGCCTTCTGAGTTCTGAGACTGTGGGTGTGTACCATCAAGCCCACCCCAATTTTCTGTTATATCATGATATACGTGCACCCCTTTTCATCAGTCTGTACTTCATTAGGATAGGCTGCAAAAAGTAATTAATGTACACCAGACTGACATCTTCAACTTATCGATCACCAGTGACCTTCTCATTGTATCAAAGAGTAATGATGAACAGAACTGAGAATGATCCTGCCTCACCTGTGATATGAAGGCAAAAGGCCACACATGGAGTCACACAGTCCATTTCGCAGCACTGGCATCAGAGAGAATGTGCAATTCAAAAAATGATTTTACAAATTTACTTTCTTATTGAATTGTAATGTTTTGGAGAAATCTAGTTAAAAAGCTAGGGTACAAATTGGATGTTATTTTGAAAACCTTAATAATGTGAAGTTTCTGTATTTGTGGGAAGCAGGAGCATTAAGGAATGAAAACTGCATCTCACAACTCAATAGATTCCTCGACGGCTTGTCACTCCTACAGGCAGTGCTTATCAGTCACTTAAAAACCACAGCATCAAATGCATCTTTGGTTGCAAAAAGCATTTAGGAAGCTGCCTCTGATGCGCTGAGCAGCCCTAGAGCTCAGTGTGCCACGTCACTTTCGTTTCTTTTTTCAGTCTTTTATTAGTCTTCATAAAGTTTGGTCCTGATAAAGTTTTCTATTTTTTCATCAAGCTAACCATTTAGCTATTTTTTTATAACAAAAAAAATGTTTTTTGGTCTTACAAAATTGAAACTCTTATTAAATACTCATGTAGGGGGCTGGAGAGATGGCTCAGTGGTCTAAAGCACCTACTTGGAACTAGCTTGGCAAAGCATCAGGGACCGCGGTTCAATCCCCCAGCACCACATGCCAGCCAGCCCCGCCCCCTGGTGGGCTGAGCTGGCCACACACACACACACCACACTCTCTCTCTCTCTCTCTCTCTCTCTCTCTCTCTCAAATAAATAAAAAAAAATTAAAAAAAAATACTCATGTAGGCATCAAATAGACATTTGGGTTTGTTAGCCTGGAGTTCTAGTATAAATCAGAGCTGATTATATATATATTTGCATGCACAGTCATGCATCGCATAAGAATGTTGTAGTGAACAAAAGCACATACCCAGTAATGGTACTTTACACTTATATCGTCTAGTGATGTAGCCATCTTTATGTAAAAACACTGCCTGATATTTGCATAATTAAATTGCCTAGAAACAGCTTTCTTTATGACACACTTCTCAGAACGCATCCAATTTCTCTGCCATCACACAACTCTCTGTGTGTGTGTGTGTGTGTGTGTGTGCGTGTGTGTGTGTGTGTGTGTGAACGCTAAATAGCAGAGGATTAAGAAGTCCAAGAATTGGGCCAGCGAGATAGGTCAGTGGACTAAATGCCTGCTTTGGCAAGCACAGGAACCAGGATTAGAACCTCAGCACTACATGCCACGCTGGCCCTGCCCCCGGGGTGCACTGAGCCAGCGACCAAGTCCAGGCGTGGTGGTGCATGCCTGCAATCACAGTGTTGTGGAGGCAGAAAACAGGAGCGCAAGAGTCTGCACTGTGTAGAGAGACCTTGTACCAAATAAATAAAATGAAAAAAAAAAAAAGAAATCCAAGAATTAAAATTAAGAAATTACACTATTTTTAAGGATGGAATGAAGCTAAGGCACAATGAAAGCAAACATGAGGTGGGTAATGAGAGATAAAGTCAGTTTAGTGCATTGTCGTGCAGTTCAAGAGAAAATTTTGTTCCAAAAAGGATGACCCGACATGCAGTGTGAGGTCCCTGACTTGAGTCTATACCAAAGGAAATGGAGGAGATTGCAGATTACAGTACATTTTTTCAAGAACTTTTTCATAGGGGGCCTGCCCCTTAGCTCAGTTCTTTAAGTGGCTGCTTCAACAAAGCCATCAGGCTCAGTTTGCTGTGGTTCGATCCCCACAACTCAAGCCAGCCAGGCATGCCTTGAAGGCATTCGGAGCAAAAAAAAAAAAAAAGAACTTTTTCATAAAGATAAACAAAGAAGATGGTGGAGGAGACTTCAGCCCAATACAGCATCTGTGAGACAGTGGATAGAAAAGGAGGTTAACATGCTGGGCAAATAGATGCATGATAAAAACAAGAATCCAGTGAACATTTGGCGTTTTAGAAAACAACTACAGTAAAAGACGCACTGTCATTACTTTCTCTTAGAATACTCTCCCTCGCTTCAAATGTACTTCATCATTCTTAGAACTTTCCAAAGCAGTCCTGGAAGTCTTCATAAGTAACTTCAGTTGCACTTCTGTGGCTGTCTGAATGGCTAGAGTTGACTGAAGACCTTTACTTCATGAACATCTTGACTTTGGAGATAAGCCTGATGTCAAACGGTGCCAGATCCAGCAAAAAAGGTGAATGAAGAAGACACACGGCCATATTTTACAATCTTGACTTTCCATTACATGTCACTCAGCTACAGCACTCTCAGTGTTTTTGTTTGCATCTCATAAAAATACTCAAGAAATTCGACTTCCAGAATGGCTTCAGAAAGTACAAAGGAACTATGAGAGATGTGTGTTCAAAGTATGGAAAAGGAGTGCTGGGGAGATAGTCTGGTGGCATGAGCACCTGCCTGGCAAGCACAAGGTCCTGAGTTCTATCCCTGGTACCTTCCCAAAAAAGTGTATACATTTATTGGGTTGGCCAGATAGCTCAGCGGTTTGGCCAGCCTAAATCTAGGTATTAAAAGAATATAGGATTGTAAGAGGTAGACAGAACTGGGATGTGGAGTCCAGATGAGGGAATAGAATGAAGAGAAGGAAGGAGAAGACAGGAAAGGAAACACTTTACGTGGGCCCAACAGCCAGCCACCCTATCCAGTTGGAATGTAGAGCACATGAGGAGTAGCAGACTCAGTGGACAATTTGAGCAGGACCACTGAGTCTCCAAATGCCACTTTAATGATTTTCGGTTTTACATAATTGGAAATGAGAAATCTCAGATGTCTCCCTCTATAATGCTTCAACATTACATTTCTATCTTGATTGCTGTGCTTTCTACTTTGCTATTAGCTCTCTGATCATAAGTAGTCTCTCATTTTCAGCAGATTAATGCTCTATAAAAGCATTGTGTCTTATATTTCTATAGTCCTAGTATCTTGCACATTTGTGGAACATATTAAATGCATGATAAATTTTATTCTGTAAACATAAAAAGCTGGACTAACAAAAACACTGCTTTCAGAATTGGGATAAAAGTAACTCTTTAGAAAAGAAACAACAGAAATATTTTAACTATTGGCTTTCTTTCACAAGATACTTGGGCCGGTGAGATAGCTCAGCAGACTAAGTGCCTGCTTAGCCAAGTTCAGGGACCAGGATTCAATTCCTGGCACCACCTGCCATGCCAGCCCACCCCCAGGCACACTGAGCTGGCCACTGAGACTGGGCATGGTGGTGCACACCCATAATCCCAGTGCTAGGGAGTTTGAAAAGAGGAGGATCACTATGAGTCCGAGTTGCATAGTGAGACCCTGTACCAAATACATTTAAGAAAAAAAAGCCTTAGCAAAACCGTTTCAACACATATGAAAAAAATGTCACTAGGTTGAAAGTGATTTTATGAGTCCAGAGGAGGTTAAGTTTCTAGTTTAAACATGGGAGGCAATACTGTATGCATTTAATATGACTCTAAAAACATAAATGCAAAACAGTAACCAACAGAATATTTTAAAAGTTTAGCATCTTTATAACTCCAAACATGCAATCTACCTTAAGGCATTGTAACAGGACAAGCAACTGAGATATAAAATGCATTTTGCTTTTACCCTTAAAGGAGACAGTGAAGAATGAGGAATACTTTGCTCCTCCACATCCTGAAGAGTCAAATACTTGCATTTTGACTTTAAGGACCTTATATATCCAAAGGGAAATGTTACATTCACTATATAAAGTAAGAAAGCAAATAGTAGGATTCTTTGTATCAAGTATCTTGTGAAAGAAAGCCAATGGTTAAAAAATTTCTCTGTTGTTTTGAAGGAGTTACTTTAATCACAATTCTGATTACTGAGGTACAGTTGATAATGTTCCATGCCTGGAGTAAACTAATTCCAAAAAGTAAATCACACAGTTAAATCTCACTTTGAGTTGGAAAGCAAAAAAGAGCTACAAAAACATAGTCTTTAATATTAAATCATGAAGGATGTGATTTTCTGGGTAAAAAGCAATCAGGCTTCAAAAACAGTACAAAATTGCTACAAATAAAATTTTTGTCTTAATGTTGAACACAGGAATGTTGGGCTATTCTTGGCTATTTCCCCTATTTAGTCATGGGAAACATGAAAAATATGACTTTTGCCCAAGACTTCTTTGTTACATGACGATGAATAAAATTATTGCAACACTTTATGCAAATCTACTATAAAATTCATGGAGAGGGGGACCATTTATTTCTTCCTTTAATGACTCTAGGGAGAATGAAATATTAATGATCTTTGACTAAAAGTCAGAGGAATTCAATTTGGTTTGGGGGGGGGAAAGTAGAAAGAAAAGTGTTAAGAAATCTCAAAGTTTTCTCCTAAAAATTAAAACTGGTTTTTCCTTGTGCTCAGAAGAAGCTTGTGGTTAGAAGGGCTAAAAAGATGCAAATGTAAAGAAAAAAAATGAGAGATGCTAGCCAAATTTATGAACACAGAAGAGAAAAGGATTTGATTCCTCAAGACCTGAAATCCTTTAATCCTTTCTCTCTCTCTCTCTCTCTCTCTCTCTCTCTCTCTCTCTCTCTCTCTCTCTCTCTCTCTCTGGGTCTCTCTCTGTCTTTGTCTGTCTCTCGGTTTCTCTCTTTTCTCTCTAATACTTTACTGTACACATTGCAATATTACAATTTTTTTTAAAATTGCTATGCCACAGTTACTAAATTTTGTATTTTATCCCAAATTACAGATGGAGTCCCTTACATTCAATTTTTAAATTTTTATTCCCCAGAACTAGGGATTTAATCCATCCACATTGAGTTACACCCCCTGCCCTTTTCTTATTTCTTACTTTGAGATAGGGTCTTGCTGAGTGGTTACCTAACCAGGTTGAGCTCAAACTTGCAATCCTCCTGCTTCCAGAACTTCCTCTCAAAGTTCTTGGGTTATAGGAATGCACCACCATGTTCAAACCCAATCGTGAATTCCTGGAAAGGGATAATTTGGTATGGATTGTACCAATTTATAGTCCAATATCCTATGATGAGAAGGTATTATGATAATATCAAGAGAGACAGAGCATAACATAAACATATATTTTAGAAGTTAGCCCCAAAACTCATGGATCAATGTTGGAAGGAGTGGAGTGTATTCCTGGAAAAAGTAATTTAAAATTTATTCACTTCAAAAACTTTTAAAAGATTACTTTTAAAAATGAGAATATTTTAGTAGTTTCTCCCTTTTGTGAAACCTTTTAAGAATGGCTTTTGTATTTAATCACTGGCATAATTTCATTCTGTTCTCTGTATAGCAGACCTTGTATGATATAAGTTGAGTTTTTCAGTGGCAAGGAAGCTATCCTTTGGCCTCCCTACTTCTGTCCACCTTGGCTAATACTAACTTCACAATGCAAATATGGAACTCTGGGTGGCAGGCAGTGTAGCACTTAGAACGCTGTGTTTTTTCTGGACTGAATCTAATAGAATGAAGAGATTAAACAAGTGTTTTCCTTGTATCTTAAAATATGGAAATAGAGAAATGAAGTAGCTTCAGGAAGTACCAAAGCTCTTGCCTTTACTTTGGAATCAGTTTGCATAAAATTGAATGGATATGAAATTTCCTTTTCCTCTTAGATACAGGAGTAATTAGAATTGAAGTCTTATGTCTTTCCATAAGTGTACTTTTCATCAGACTTTATAAAAATGTGTAATAAAATTTTGAAAAACAATGTGCATGCCAGCCCTTCCCCCTGGGCACACTGAGATGGCAATTGAGACTGAGCATGGTGGCGCGTGCCTGTAATCCCAGCTCCTGGGAGGCTGAACACAGGTGGATTACTAGGAGTCCTATCTACATAGTTAGACCCTTAGACCCTGTAGACCCTGTAGACTCTGTAGACCCTGTCCTAAAATGCAAAGAAGAAGAAGAAGAAGAAGAAGAA
>NW_004524682.1:8220718-8235560 GCF_000260255.1 Octodon degus | reverse complement strand
AAAGAAGAAGAAGAAGAAGAAGAAGAAGAAGAAGAAGAAGAAGAAGAAGAAGAAGAAGAAGAAGAAGAAGAAGAAGAAGAAGAAGAAAGAGCAATGCGAATTTGAGACAAAATCTAAAACCTACAGATTCTTACAGAAACTCAATCCCCTCAGAATATTTCTTGACCACTGGTTTGAACAGTACAGAAAAAGCAGCACTTGGAACCACCTAGTCCTGGGTTCTAATCTTGACTCCTGCCGTACCTTATCTATTTATTTATTTATTTATTTATTTATTTATTTATTTATTTATTATTTTGGCAGAACTGGGGATTGAACTCAGGTGTCTGTGCTTTGCCAAGCAAGTGCTTATTCTACTGAGCTATTTCCCCAGCCCCGCACCTTATCATTTTGATTCATCTGTAGAACCTGAAAATCAAGTTTGTCATTTGTACCGAATTTCAGAGCTTTTCAAAGTACTGCTCATGTTAATAATATTGTATATATTGCTTATGAGAAAGGAAAATGGTACAGCCTCTATGGAAAGCAACACGAGTCTCATCAAAAGATTAAATGAACAGTTAACACATGAGCCAGCAATTCTACACCTATGGTATGCACCCATGAGAACTGAAAACATGCTTCCACACAAGAATTTACACATAAGTCATTATTAATAATAGTCAAAAAATGAAAACAACTCATATGACTTCATTTGTGCTAGGCTTAATCTTTTTATTTATTTATTTACTTATTTTTTATTTTAGGACAGGGTCTATAGGGTCTCACTGTACAGATTGGACTAGTAGTGATCATCCTGTTTACAGCCTCCCAATTGCTGGTATTACAGGCATGCACCACCACACCCAGTCTTAATAGTCATCTCGGCATGGTGCGGTGGCTGGGCGGGCATGGCAGGCTCTGGGATTAAACTGCCTAAGCAGGGACTTTAATCCGCTGAGCTATTTGGCCAGCCCTGTGCTAGGCTTAATCATACATGTGAAGTTTCCCTTCTCACCCCTACTTATGTCTCTTTGCCCTATCTCAAAATAAAATAAGAGTTAAAAAAAATAATGACAATACCCTTCGTGTCATTCAAAGCATCTGAAATAATATTACTACTAAGAACTAACAACAATGCTACTAATAAAAACTAACTGGTACTAATCAAACTTATGCAGGCAGTCCTGTAGTGTTGGGAGAACTGCTAACTTGAATCTAGAATATTGTTATGAATTTTATATCATAAATTATAATTTGAATTGTATTTAAAATAGTATTATAAAAATGATGATTTTAAAGCTAAGCAGTTAGCCAGGTCTCCAAATTAGTTATTGCCACCCACAAGCCTATTGACTGAAACTTAAACCAAGTCAGCTTTGCAAGATTTATATTTAACCTAGGAACAGACCAAAAATATGAAAGATATCACTACAGTGCTACCTTGAAAAATAAACATTTTCATTTGGACTCATGCAAATAGCCTTTTGAAGCTCACCAAATTTGTTTATGTAGTGATTTTCTAAATAAATTGAATATCCTGAGTTCAATCCCTGGTACTGCAAAAACAAAAACAAAAATAAATAAATAAATAAATAAATAAATAAATAAATAAATGGAATAAACTCAACTAACTTTTCTTGAAAGTGAGGATTTCATTAGCAGATACTTTCACAGCATTTGCTTTGTAATTTAGGAAGCCTTAATATAAATGAAACAGAAAAGTCACCCTATAATTATTTTTAAATAATATAACTATCTTTAATATTCACTTAGATTGGGGGCCTGCCCCTTAGCTCAGTTCTTTAAGTGGTTGCTTCAACAAAGCAGTCAGGTTCAGGTTGCTGTGGTTGATCCCCACAACTCACGCCAGGCAAACCTGCGCTGAAGGCATTCGGAGCAAAAAAAATATATATATATATTCACTTAGATCTAAGTGCCTTCTGGATATTAACTGACTTAATCATGTCTACAGACTTATCAAGAAACAACAAATATTTTGTGCATTTTCCAGATCAACTGAGGGGTAAGTTCCTGTCTTGCTAAGATATTTTGCTAGGTAGTAAAAGTAGAAAATACAAGATTGAAGGACAAAAATTCTTTCAGAATACTCATGCCAAACCACAGTGATTTACTCTAAACATTTACCAAATTGCCTGTATCTCTAGAGTATTTTTTTATTATTTTATATGAAGCTTGATCTTGCAAAAATGCAAATTAGAAGGAAACCCTCAGAACTACATTGTAACATAAAATAAGACAAGCTCTACCAGCATAGACTATGAACACATTTCCCTCACCAATTTAAGTGGAACATTTTTGTTCAGTGTGTTTTGATTTTAATATAAAAATTCAATCATTTTCAACATGCTTTTTGCACAGTCATGCATTCATCCATTAGTTATCCCCAAAAGCTCTGTCAGCAAAAAATGAATCTTTAAAAAAGGAGACATTTTAAAAGCTTATAAACTTGGCCTTAAATATGAAAGATAATGGCTCAGAATGACTGCATTTCATAATCCAATGTGGTCTTTAAGGAATTTTAGAATTATTGGTGTCATAAAACTTTCATTTAATTAGACTTTAGCGTTAATATTCAAATAAAGCTAGTAGATATTGAATTCAATTATTGGAATAGCACTTTACTTAGGATAAAAAATTGTGAGAAGTAATTCTTTTGTGTTACTTATGTATAATTTTCAAAAACTGTCTCCACATCTACAGTTTTATTGTTTTTAAAAGAATAGATTCTCTTATAATGTGAATAAGAATAACTTAACATCACTACTCTAGAAAGCTAGCATGTGCATCCTGTACCTGCTTTCTGCCTCCTCACGAAACACTGTTTAGGAATCTAAACATCCACAGTACTGATAGTCATCCAGATTCTGTATGGAAGATATTTAGGCATTCCTTTTTTTAAGGGTTTTTTTTTTACTTCTTAATTTTAAAAACAAGCAGTTTTATTTCCTTTTTAGATGAGTAAATAATGGAGTTCTAATTACTTCATAAAAAGAAATATGTCAGACATGTAGATTACAATATTCTTTCCACTGAATAAATATAAAATTCAAAGCCTTTACTTACACCTAAAAAGAACACCACTATTTTTCGAAGCACAACAATATTCTCTATTTAAATTCTCAGAAAAAGCAGCCTGTTAATGGAAATCTTGTATTAGCTAAGTACATATTTTCTCATTACTGTAATACCTCAGTTCATGAACACTTTTATTCCCTAACAATTTGGTTTGCAACAGAAGCACTTGGCAAAGCATTGTTTGTGTTTCTCAACTGCTCATTGGGTGATAGACACGACCATGGCCACACTCTCCAAAATCCTGGAACAAATTATATTTGTGAACTGAGGTACCGCTGTATCTCTCATTAAGATAAATCACTTCTATGTGAAGAATGCCAGGGTGGCCAACACAGACCCAGGAGTCCAGGGCACTGAGAGCTGCAGAAATATCACACATATTTTTGTGCTATTTAAAACAAGTTTCAAAATATATGCAAGGCACTATGAATCCATAAATATTTACTTATGTCACATTTCTCATTAAATTTTCACCATACTTTACCTAATACTATCAATCTATTAACATTCTGTAATAATGCCTGAAGTCATTATTACTTTATGAAAACAACAAAAAACTCTATTAAATAGCCAACCAATTGAAAGAATGAGTACTTTTTATAATTTATCTTGTATGGTAGGACGAAGTCTACAGTCTATGACTATTTCCATTGGCCTATGACTTTAAACCATATTATCTTATTTCTAAAAATATCGAACATGGCAAAGAAAATTGAACATCCCTCTTATGATGTGATGTGAGGTGGAAAAAGTGAAGGGCTGGATGAAATTAATCTACCTGGTTCAGGGTAGATGAAATTAAAACCTTTAATCAACTGAATTTAAGTTAACCAAAGGGGAGCTAAGCCGAGTATGGCTCCATAAACAGGTAGTAAAGTCTTTTTTTTTTTTTAATATTTATTTATTTATTTGTTTGTTTATTTAGTGTGTGTGTGACCAGCTCAGCCCACCAGGGGGCGGGCCTGGCTGGCATGTGGTGCTGGGGATTGAACCGTGGTCCCTGTGTTTTGCTTAGCTTAGCTTGTTCTAAGTAGGTGCTTTAGACCACTGAGCCATCTCACCAGCCCGGTAGTAAAGTCTTTAGTACAGGAGTATCGAGGACAGAGTCTTACCTCATCACAGAGATGCTACCTCATTAGTGTTAAAAAATCAAATATCAGGTCCTGAGTTTGATTCCCAGTAAAAATCAAAGGAAAAAAAAAAAAAAAAAAAAAACGTGGTGTACAGGAGCAGGTACTACCTATTTATAAGAGCAGCTTTGATGGTCTCAGTTTTGAAATCTGAATGATGCTGACAGGGACCCAGAAACTCTATATGAGAGCCTGTTTCATAAGGACATCTTAATTTCAGCCTCATAAGTTTCTGAACAGAGGACTCTTCTGCAAATTGCACATTTCTGACATAAAAAAAACCTGTGATATAACAAATGGGTGTCATTTTTAGTGACAAAATCTGGGATTCTTATAAAGTTTCATATACTAGAAGTTAGAATCCTAAAATAGGGGAGTAAGAACACTCAAAAATCCATTATTCCTTAAAAGCCATAAGGACACATACAAAAGTTTTCAGAGAATTTTTCAAATGTCTACAGATAACCAAAACATGCACCAAACTGAAGAATGTTTATTCCTGGAAAAAAAAATGCTGGATCTTGGTAAGGAAAGATGATGGTATTGTGTTTTAATCGCATTAATCTTATCATGTTCTCTCCAGTTCTAATATAGACTTGAAAAAACCCAGGAGTCTCACAATGCAGGACTGTGGAAATGACCAGCCTACCAACAACTACGGAGGGCTGCACAGGTTTACAATTGTTTTGAAAGAAAAAAAAACAAATCCAGTCTAAGAAAACTCACTACTTGATGTGTGTGAGTGCTGCCTGGAAACGTCTACACACCGGACTTTGCTATATTTCACCTAGTTTAGAGCTCATGCAGGGCTCACAGCTTTCATCCATATTTTTTATCAAGAAAACAGTGATAATCATCTAATATGCTGTCTATTTAAAGCATAATTAGAGGGCCTGACAGGTAGCTCAGTGGATTAAAGCACCTGCTTAGGCAGACTCAGGGGCCAGGGTTCTATCCCCTGTGTGCCGTGCCAGCTCTGCACCCAGGGCGCGCTGAGACTGCGATCAAGAATGGGCGTGCAGCACACGCCTGTAATCCAAGCACTTGGGAAGCTCAAAACAGGAAGATCACTAGAAGTCTGATCTGTGTAGTGAGGCCCTATAGACCCTGTACTAAATACATTTTTTAAAAAACCATAAATAAACCATAATTAGAAACCAGAAAGAGGGCAGATTAAATAAGAAAATTATTAAAAATAAAAGCTATAGTATGATATGCTCCAGAGGAATTTCAAAAACGTTTGGTAGGCTCATGAAAACGTGCAGAGATATTTCCTTGCCTGGAAGAAATAAAACCAACAAACAAACAAACTTTAATCTCAAACATATTTAAAAAGAATATTTCAAATAGATGATGCAATGATACAATTTAAGGAACTAAACAACAAGTCTCTAAACATGAAACTGATGAGGAAATAATACTTAGAAGAGAAACAAATGAAATAGATATCAAAAAACTTTAAAATATCAAAAATTGAGATTTAGTAAGATAAAATTAAAAAGTCTTTGGCTTAACTAACCAAGCAAAAATAGTTGAGATCTATATAAACAAAAACTGAGATTAAAAAATGAGATAGTATTATTTACACAGAAATGAAAAGGACCAGTAGGAACTGTTACGAATTGGACAACAGGAACAAGTTGGAAAGCAAGAAGAGATGTGTCAATTTCTGGACTTAGTAACTATAACAATGAAATCATGAAGAACTAGAACATCAAACAAACCAATAATGTAAAACAGGATTGAATCAACAATAGAAATTATCCCCGAAAAGAAAACCGTCAAGCTAGATCATAATGAAATATTACTTAGTCATAAAAAATGAAGACTGCCATTTGATACGACACACATGAAAATGGAGAACCGCAATTAAAATAAAATTAGACAGCCCATCAAGACAAATATTCCACGGTCCTATTCATATGTGGGTGGTATAAATGTTACTGTGAGTGTAGTATAGTAATTAGTGCTGAGATGGCTGGGATGAGAGTGGAGAGAGGGAGTTCAGATAACAGATACGAAAATACAGTTACATAGGGAACAGAGGTTAATGTTCTGTAGAACCATTGGTCACCATGGTTTACAATTTATAATATAAATTTATAAAGAAAAGGAAACAGGAGTTCAAAGTTTCCCAACAAAGACATTGTAATGCTTAGGGAGAAAATAAAGTGGTAGTTATCTTAATTTTAGTGTTACACATGTATTGGATTGTCACACTGCATTCCCTAAATGTATGTACTTATTATATGTCAATAAATGTAACTACAATTTAGTTTTGGTTTTTGCTTTTGTTTTCTTTGGTTTTATTTTGGTTTTGGTTTGTTTTATTTCATAGTAATGGAGATTTAACCCAGATCCTTCTCTCTGAGCTAGACAGTCTGTCATGTTAATATTTTACTTGTGTTTTGAGATAAAGTCTTACTAAGCATCTCAGTTATCCAGACTTAGACCCATACTCATGATTTCACTTGCTTTAACTTGCCAAAGAAGTACAACTATAGGAATTTCTACCACATGAGCATAGAATAAAGTTTTAGAAAGAGTTATGATAAGGAAAAGGGACATGAAAGTTCTAATTAATAATTTTATATTGATTGCATGCTGAAATGTTTATGTAATATATTAAATAAAATATTAAAGTTTTAGAATAACAAGCTTATGAGACTGAAACCAATGAAATGTTTTAAAACAAGTTCCAAATGAAGTTTGAAAGTTTCAAAAAATGACCCAAAAGATGAACTTTCCAAAATAAGACAAGTACAAAAGGTAAAATTCATCTATAAATAAAAAATAGCAGTCAACTCCCCAAATTTTATTAAAAGATATTAATCTACACATAAAGAAGCTCAAACACTTTCAAGTAAACTCAAAGATATCTATGCCTAAACATGACAGAATCAAACTGTCCCAAATAATGTTACTAGTTTCTTTCTCATTAAAAGCCATAGAAGACATATGGTAATGTATGACAGACAAAGTTCTGAGGGCCGTTGAGATAGCTCAGTGGACTAAGTGCCTGCTTAGGCAAGCGCAGGGACCAGGGTTTGATTCCTGGCACCTCATGCCGTGCTGGCCCCACCCCCTGGGGCACACTGAGCAGGCAACCAAGTCCAGGATTGGTGGTGTGGGGAGGCTGAAAACAGGAGGATCACTGTGAGTCCGAGCTGTATAGTGAGACCCTGCACACACACACACACACACACACACACACACACACAGTTCTGAAATAAAGTTCTACCTACAAATCTATCTTCCCAAAATAAAGGAGAGAGTAAGACATTTCAGGGAGTATAACAATATATGAGCAGATTACTTTCTTAGTAGCTTTACAGGTGAATTCTTTGAATATTCAATGAAATAACTCAATTTTCCACAAAATCATGTAAACCAAAAAGTGGGAACACTTCTCAACTCTGTGAAGCCAGTATTACCAGAATCCCACTTCCAGAGGACAACATCACACCAGTTAGAGGGAAGGGAGATTGGCTGGAAAGCAGACATGTGGCAAGAAATTATAGAAGTCTCTGAGTACAAAAATCCATTCTATCAAAAACTGTGTGAATTTAATACAATAATTTGTCTCCCCTCCAGAAAGATTTCATTCTTGTGAAATCTTAAATAGATAATTCAACTAAGCTGATTTCTGATTCATGGAAACCATAGGTAAAGTTTTGTTATTCTAAACACTAAGTCTCTGGCTGGCCAAATAGCTGAGCAGGTTAAAGCACCTGCAAGAAGGAACAGGGGCCGGGGGTTCGATCCCCAGGCCTGCTGTGCCAGCCCCGTGCCTGGAGTGCGCTGAGATGGCAACTGAGACTGGGTGTGGTGGTGCGTGCCTGTAATCCCAGTTTGTGGGAGGCTCTAAACAGGTAGATCACTACAAGTCCACTCTAGTAGTGAGACCCTGAACACCCTGTAGACCCTTCCCTCAAAAAAAAAAAAAAAAAAAAAAGTATAAAACTACAATTAAAATGAGTAGCTGTGAAGGACTTGAGGAAGAAAGGAATATCTGAATAGGTAGTTAAGAACAAAGCCAAACTTCTAAGTTAATATTCACTTGGAAAACATAATACAGCAGGAAATACTTTTCAAAATAAGCCCAAATAATCACTTGGATTCAACATGGTCGGCTGGAATTTTGCCATTACCTCACCAAGAGGTGGAATTATATTTTATGCCCTTGAAACTAGAGGTATATTATGGCTGTCTTGCCATATAAGGGCACTGCAGAAGAGGTGATGCTATGAATTATAGCGTGAGATCCTGGGAGGCCAAGGAGCTTTTCTCAGACTTATTCCTTCTTGAGCTTCTCACCCTCAGAAGCAGTTACCATGTTGAAAGCAACCCAGCGCCCACACTCCTAGTCATTCCTGCTGCGCTGTGGGGAGCTGAAACAAGCTGTCCTCAGCACCTTGTGCACAAAACATGTTTGTGGAAAATACACATGTTACTTATTGTTTTAAACATTATTTTTAATGCAGCTATCATACCTGAATAAATGATGAATATGAAAAAAAAAAACATTTCAGACGTTGAAAGGAGGCAAACACATCATTATTGAAATGGTGACTTACATAATTACATAATGGGAAAATGAATCCAATAAGATAAAGGCAAATATAAAGCAGCTTCCTGATGGTTGATGATGATCCATATGAATGTGTAGCGCTCAGCTGGGGTTGGTTCGTCTATTCCAGATGACAACTGTCAATGTTTGGAGAACATTTTGGTTCACAACTGGGGTAATGCTAGTGGTCTCCAGTGGGTGAAGGCCAGGGATACTACTAAATGTCTTATCATACACAAAACAGTCTCTCATAATGAAGGATTATCTTTGCCAAAATACCAATAGCATTAAGTTTGAGAAATACTGGGCTACTATAATGGCAAGAGAAACAGAAAGAAACTGTCACATTTAAGATATGAAATAGAAAAATAAAGGGAACGGCATCTCCCAGCTTTTTTGGCTTGAGTAGACCGATAGAGCATAGAGCTATTATGGAAAGGTTGGAGAGGCAAATTTATTATTGGTTTAAGGTAAGGAACAGCTTTGTTTCAGTCATCTTAAGTTTGAGAAGTTATAAATCCAAGTCATGATGGCATTTAAGCAAATGGACAGACTGGAGCTACGGAAGGACCAGGGCCAACGATACACAAGCTGAGACATTAGGACCACTCTTGCTCAGGCCCCCTCACAGCAGCTTCTTGGGGTAGTTGCCTTTCTCATCCAAGAGTTGAGGAAACAGAGGTTCCAGGATGTTACGGTTTGTATCTAGTTGCCCTCCAAAGCCTCATGCAGTCATGGAGTGTCTTCTAGAGTTTGTGGTTAACTCATGATCCACTGGGATTATGGATGTGATTGTGGCTGGGATTATGGGTGTGAGTGCTACACCCAACCTGGGACAGATAACCTGAATGCAATTTAGGGGAGACAGACTTGTTCTTTGTAGCCATTGTTGCTGTTACTCCTCCCTTTTGCTCTCACTGTTTTACTGCCTTCTGCCACCATGAATGCTGCCCTCTTCCATGTGCTACTTTGCCTTGGAGCCAGCTGAGTATGGACTGAAACTTCCAGTAACTGTGAGCTAAATAAACCTTTCCTTCCTTCATTTTGAGTGTCGGATATGTGTCCTGGCAATGAGAAAAGAGTAACTGAGACACAGGAAAAGTCTTCAATTAGTCATTCCTAAGTCTGGCTTTTGAAATCAAATTGGTCTCATTTTAAAATGTTTGCTTTCAGGCCCAAAGAACAAAAAGTGGAAGTGATGACATCAGGGAAAAACCAGACTTCTAAGTTGTTTAGATGGCGAAACATTCAAGCTGTACTCAGGTACAGTCCGCCTGGCTGTTGACTGTGGCCTAACTCCTCTTGATGATGCAGTCATTAGTAAGTGCTGCTGCAGTTTTTTGTGCTTGCTTGAGATTGAATTCCTGGCTACATGCTCACCATCAACGTATCTTAATTAAATCCCTCCTGTAGATTTGAATTTACTTGCCATCTGGAATGCAAGAGCAGCTCAGAGACTTTTAACTTAATTGGGGTGCAAGCCCTTTTGTTTGGCCCCACTGCTGCTTGGCAGCCTGATCCTGTGGCTGCTGTCTGGGGCAAGCTTCCCTTCAGACTGCAGTCAGCAAAATAAGATGTCAGGAAAAGTGCTGATGCCTGAACCACTGCAACCCAAAACCGCTTAATTAACATACAGGTTTAATGCATTTGGTAATTAAAATTTAATTCTTTTAAGATATACAATAGAAACAACTCCTTGCAAGCATTTAATCCATTGTACTGGTAAGAAGGATGTTGAAACGGGAATTGAAATGGAGTTGTTCCTCCTTTTTAAGCATTAATCTCACTGGGGATCAGTAAAACGATAGCATGTACTTAGCCCTGGTTGATTGATCACTATTCTTGCTGGGATTTTTAATCTTCTCTTTTATAAAGATAGTTTTTTTCCTTAATCACAGAAAACCTGTGTTACAGAGATGCCTTATTAAAAATATAGACTATTACTGCAATATACATAACGATAAAACATTTAAGCCATTCCCCAAACAAAATCATGATTTTTTTCATCAAATGGAAATGGCTGAAATCACATTTTCAGCCTCCTGAGATGTATAGGCTTAAGTAATTACCAAAGAGGAAACAATGTATATTACTTGCAAATATAATTGAACATATATTTGATTGAAAGTATAGTCTAGGGCTGGGGAGATAGCTCTGAGGCATAGGTGCCTGTCTCACAAGTGAGAAGTCTGATCCCCAGTTGTGCATGCCCTGCGGGCCCTGGAACCCTGGAGGATCACTATGAGTCCGAGCTGTGTACTAAGACCTAGTATTAATTTTTTTTAAAAAAAGTGTAGAGTAGGGGCCGGGGAGATGGCTCAGTGGAATAAACACATCCCTGGCAAGCGCAAGGGCCTGTGTTCAATCCCTGGTCAAAAAAAAAAAAAAAGTGTAGTGTAATAGAATTTTGTTCTCCAGCCATATCTCATATCTTGCATAAAACAAATAAAAGGAAGTTTCTAATCAAATATGAAAAATATCTTTCATATTCACTCTTGTAGAAGAAACATATTAGCATTAGTAATTGAAAAATATACTGCAGCATAACTAAGAACAAACAAAATGCTGTACTTTGCTCAACCCATTATTTTTATTTTATTTATTTGGCAGGGGGCTGGCTCAGTCTACCCTGAGGGCAAGGCTGCTACAGCATGTGGTGCTAGGGATTGAAAGGTGGTTCCCTGAGCCTGCCTAAGTTTGCCTAAGCAGGTGCTTTAGACCACTGAGCTGTCTCGCCGGGCCCAAACCCATTCTTTTTAAAATCTTTTTAAAGCCGTGGAACTCTTTTAGAAAGGAAAACCAATTTTAAGATCCTATTATGCTAAAATTCCAAAACCCATATTTGGGGAAAAACTTGTATCTCCATTCCTGACCTCAATCTCTCTCTCTCTTTCTCTCTCTCTCTCTCTCTCTCTCTCTCTCTCTCTCTCTCTCTCTCTCTCTCTAGTTTTCACATCTGTCATTCAGTAAAGCTTTTGAAGCATGAGTAAAGTGTGCTACCTGCCTTATAGTAATTCTTTTGTTTTGTAAGCATTTACACACACATCCCACAATTCGTGTCACAAAATTTCTCAGAGCAGTACTACAAGTAGTAGCTTCAAATAGTAAACTCTCCAGTATCCTTCCACAGTAGAATGCGTAAATGTATATGTGATAAGCAGTGGAATGCAGTGTTTTACA
Organism: Octodon degus; assembly: GCF_000260255.1. Lineage (NCBI taxonomy): Eukaryota > Metazoa > Chordata > Mammalia > Rodentia > Octodontidae > Octodon > Octodon degus. The sequence continues at coordinate 8,223,602 of NW_004524682.1, read as the reverse complement.
GTTTTGATCCAGAATGTTCCTCAAAGGTTTATGTGTTAAAGTCTAAGTCTTCACTGGATGGTGATATTCAGAGATGGTAGAAACTTTAAGAGGTAGGGTGTCACTGGAAGAGGCAGGAGAGTGTGTGCTTGAAGGTTATATTGGGCCCAGAGGCCCTTCATCTGGCTCTGCTCCAAGGTGTGTCAAGGAGAGCAACTTTGTCTCACCACATGCTCTCTGCTGTGATGCTCTGCCTCACCACAGGCCCAGAACAATGGAGACACGTGACCATGCACTGACACCTTGGAAGCCAGGAGCCAAACAGGGATTTCCTGTGGTATTTTGTTATAGCAATGAGAAACTGACAGCTTCACAATCAAAATGATTAAATGACTACCAACAAGGCAACACAGACAAGTCACATGAAAATAATATAGAATTTGAAAAGTGACACCAAAGAACAACATAGGATATGACTTTACTCAAAGTTCAAAATCAGTTGTTATGGGTTGAATTATGTCTTCAAACTCAAACTCATATGGTGAAAGCCTAACCTCCAACACCTCAAATAAATGAACTTGCTTAGAAAAAAAGATCACTGTAGATGCTAAAATAAGGTGAGGTCAGACTCAATAGTATGTGATCCAGTTTTGAATCACACAACATAAACACATGCACACACAGAATAGGCAGGCAGAAATCAGTTGATATTTATACAAGCCAAAGATTGGCAGTGCATGAGTCGAACCTAATGGAGGCTTGGGACAGAGGCTTCCCCATGTCCCCCAGAAAGAACAACCTCCACTAACAAACTGACCTTGAATTTCTAGCTTTTTGAAAGGCAACTACTGGATTATGGAATTTAGTGGCATCAGCCCTAGCTAAATGACACAGCAGAGAAAACCAGTTCAGGGCATTAAAGATTAGGAAGTGACTATCTTGGGATTGTTGTGGGGAGGAAGATAGGACAGTGACAGAGGATAGGACAGAGGATAGTCATAGAATGCATTATTTGCAACAAAGGGCATGCTATGACACTGGACAGCTGATAACCTCTTGATCTAAGTGGTAGTCACATGTGCCAATCATTTAATGGAACTGCAACCAGCTATAGAGATTTCTGTGCTTGCAAATTTTACTTCCAGAAATTCACTGAGTATTTTGAAGAGCAATGTTTACTAATCTATTAGTTGTGAGAAATCTTTACTTTCTGTCTAGAAGACGCAGACAAGACAAAGGGAAAGTACAAAAGGGAAATGAATTTGGAAAAGGCTCAGGACAATTATAAATTAAACATGTAGTACTTAGAAAACAGAATGGTAAGGAAAATAAACTTCCTAGGAATATTCCTTTATTTTTTATTTCATTTTAATGTATTTAGTACAGGTTCTACAGGGTCTCACTGCACAGATCAGACTCGTAGTAATCCTGTTTTCAGCCTCCCACGTTCTGGGATTACAGATGTGCACCATGACGCCCAGTCTCAATTGCTGTCTCAGCGTGCCCTGGGGCAGGGCCATCACAGTACATTAGGGATCAAACCCCTGTCTGTGAGTCTGCCTAAGCAGGTGCTTCAGTCCATTGAGCTATCTGACAGGCCCTCCCAGAAGTATTTGATACCAGAAATGTGGTACATAAAGAAATAGTGCAAATTCACATAGTGAGAATCTAGAAGATATGACCTAATCCGGGCACACATCAGGTACAAGAGCAAAGGGAGAAAATAAACTAAGAGAGACCACGGCACATCTGAAACAAGTTGTTCCACTTGGGTGACAGAGTGCAAGGTAGAGTACAGAAAAAGTGGGTGAGAGAAATGAACAAGAGCTAAACAGTAAGGGCCTTAGAAAAGCCAGACTAGATTGTAGGCATCATTATAGCTTACTGGAAAAACGAATAATATTTGTTTCAGATATTAAACAGTAACTGATGTGAGTTCTGCCTATCCTTCAAATTTTAATCTACCCTCTGCAAAACTGCTCTGAACCATGAAATTTTAGAAAAGCGTTTTTCAATCAGTGTAATCACAAGGTTTATATTTTATAAAGAGAATCAGTGCCAAAGACAAGGTGTGTCTTTGTGCCTTTGAACAACAATAAATTTCCACTAAAAAAATTCAGCACTCAGGTCTCAAATACTGATATTGAGGTAGCTGTGCCTGCCTTTCAGGGCTTTCCGCACACCCACTAGCTGCACAATGCTGCTGCATAGGTGACAGCATCTGTTCAGACGTACAGTCCCCCTGTGATCTGAGCCAAGCCACATCCTCTCCTCTAGTTGCAGGAAGGATTAAATGAAGTATAGCAATTAAATATTTTCTAGTGTCTTCTCAATGATACCATGACAGAGTGATACAAATGTTATGGGTTAAAAGAACACAAGTTTACAGTTCTCTAACCTGAATGTCTCACTGGGTTTTTACCGGGACAGAAGCAATGTATTAGCAAGGATTTGTTTCCTTCTGTGGACTCTAACAAAAAAACATTTAATTGTAGATGTTAAAGAAAGACGAGATCAGGCTGCAATAGTTGTATCCTAATCCAGTTTTGAATGTACATGAAGTCAGAATGCAGTAGTTGTGTCTTAATCGAGTTTTGAATGCACACCACATATACACGTGCACACACAGAAGACTATATGAGTGGGAAGGCGAAGCTCAGTTTGCAACTTCTACAAGTCAAAGATTGCCAGTGCGTCAGTGGAAGCTAATGAGGCTTGGGACAGATGCTCCTTCATGTCCCTCAGGAACAGCCTCCTCCACTGACACACTGACCTTGAATTTCTAGTGTAGTAGATTCTGGAGCTTGGTGGCAGTTTCTCTCTCTCTCTCTCTCTCTCTCTCTCTCTCTCTCTCTCTCTCTCTCTCTCTCTCTCTCTCCCCTCTCCCCCTCCCTCTTTTCTGCTC
>NW_004524682.1:8186409-8220618 GCF_000260255.1 Octodon degus | reverse complement strand
TTCTCTCTCTCCTTCCCTCCCTCTCTCTCTCCCCCTCCCTCCTTTCCTCCCTCCCTCCCTCCCTTCTTCTATGTTCTAGTCATCACCACATTCCTGGCTTGCAGTCTGGTCCCTCCAACTTCAGTGTCAGTGACACCAGTGAGTAAGATTGGATCAAGTCCTTATTATGGTCCCCGCCTTGTCATCCCAAGGCCACCCACAGCTGGAAAGGTGCTGCATTTTACTGGACTCACATGAGTAGATAAAACATTCTGGAAAATCCTACTTTCAGGATCCTCAATATCAACAACGTAAACCCCTTTGGACATTTAAATTTACATATTCCCAGGTTCATAGGGCTAGGAAACATACAAGGAGTTGAGGAGGTGTATTCTGCCAACCACAATACTAAACCCACTGCTCAAATGGGCACCTTATTTTTAAATTCTTTACTTGATAACCAATTCATGATTCAATAAGAAAAATCTGCTGCAATAATATATGAAATTATCCTACAAAATTGAAATTTTCAATGCCTGAAAGGCTTATCTTGACAAAAATGATCTCAAGAGAGCAGAGACTTTGTAATCCACAAAATAAATCATCACCATTTCAAACCAAAATGCAAGTTGGATTCTCTGCCAAACATTTGTGTTCAAACACATTCTAACAGTTTCCTTGGCAAATTCAGGGTCTCTCAACCTTGCTATCCTTGATGCCGTTTACTGATAACACTCTATTGGTGAAGAGACGCCTTTCCTGTCTTGTGAACTGCAGGGTGTGTAGCAGCCTCCCTGGCCCTTCACACACCAGATGCCGTTAGGCACCCATCCCCACCCCAGCAATTCTGGCAAACAAAAGCATCTTCAGATTTGCAAAACATCTTCTGAGGATTACAAGTGCTTGCAGTTGAGAAATGCCTTTCTAAACTAAATTATCTATATTCACTGTCTAGTTAATGGAATCTCATTTGAGAAACAGTACTAAAAACAAAAACTGGAACACGTTGCCAAAATGTCTGTAAAAACTGAATCTACGTCTGATATATACCACATTCCACTTGCCTACATGTATAACATACTAATAGAATTAATATAATGCGTATTCTGATGTGAGCTTTTCATAAAATGTCAGTTTTCTAGCAGTATTGCCTGAGCATGTAGGTGAAGTGAATAGAGTAAACAGAAGGCACAGGTGCAACATGACACAGGCGTCTGTCATCTAATTACATCTTTTGAATAATCTGCATTTCACTCTTGTACCTGGCAAAGCAACACCACTAAGTGCTTTTTATGTGAACACCTTCTGTTGCCACTTTAATGTTTCAAGCAAATACTAAATGGAGTTATCCTCTTAAACTGGAGGTTAGACAAAGTACAAGTGATTGAATAGTACCAAGATTGAACCAAAAAAAAATACTCTATACAAAAATCTATGAAACACCAGGCTCTGAGTGTTTTCCTTTTTCATGACATGGAATAATAGTCTTTCATTTTCACTCCCACCACTCAAAACAGCTTACTCTAGCATCTCTAAAAGTTTCAGTAATGATGGGCATCTGAATTTTAAAGAAAGAAAACACTTGAAATATGTATACAGGGTCTACAGGGTCTCACTATGTAGATGGGACTCATAATGAGTCTCCTGTTTTCAACCTCACAAGTGCTGGGATTACAAAGCGTGCATCACCATGCCCAGTGTCAATTGCCATCTCATTGTGCCCTGGGGTGGGGCCAGCAGGGCACACAGGGGATCGAACCACAGCCCTGCTCTCTGCCTAAACAGGCACTTTAGTCTGCTGAGCAATCTGGCCAGCCCTACACTTCGAATGTCATATGACTGAAATTAATCTTCAAAAACTGGTATAAAATTATAATGTTTATAATTGCCCAATTTATTATCAACTTTTTATAGTTTCATCTCTTTTCCTGAATAAGTTTATTTTCAGTATTCTAAGCTATTATATGATATAATAAATATATATATTTGTTTTGATAATATAAACTTTTAAAATGTAAAAATATAAAATCAAAATTGATAAAATAATTGCACTAACCTTTTCCCTAAATCTCACATAGATTGTGACTATTTGGTTAACATTAAATTGAATAAAGTGAAATAATACATTCCAAAACTTATCAAAGTAGTATTACTATCCACCAAGCCTCCAGCAATAGGTCTGGCTAGTACAACATAAAGCTATAAAAGTCCTGAGTACACATTGGACAGTATCCAGTAATTACTGAAGATGATGAGATAGTTTGGAATGTGACATTTTTTTATTCACATGTTATGACCCAAATGAGAACATCTGCCTAAAGGCTTTATGAGCAGGCCATCTGCTGTTTGGCCAACACAACCTTCCAGAATAAAGACAAGCAAACTATTTATGGAGAAATATATAAATAGCATTTAATATATTTAATAGAATATATTCGTAATGTTACAGTTTATCTAAATATCATTTCATTTTTAATTTAACATTTGTTCTCATTATAATTAATTAAAGACATAATTATAGTTCCTTTTTGGCCATAAGTAATAATTTCATTGCAAATAGTTCCCAAACGTATAATGTCAGGTAAACAAAACAGATTGTAACTAGGAAGATAATCTCAACAGATTAATAGGTAGAAGCTCCAAGGATCATGAGAAATTGCATTTTCGAAGATGGCAGTTCAACTTCCACCTCCAGCACCTGTACTGTACAACATGATCTTACACTGCTCCTGTGGAGATGTGTTGTCTATGTGAGACTCCCTTTGAATGTGAGCAGGTGTGTTACTTGCTTGTAACTAGTAAAAGAAAAAAAAAAGTGACAGTAGTGGGAGTTTGCCAAATGGGCTCTCAGGCAGTGCTCACTTTGTCCCTGGCAACAGTTGCCCTTGGAACTTTAAGCATGGAGGCAAGCAACCACACTACGAAGACCTTTGGGCCCTTGGAGAGGCCAAGCATGAGCAGAACACTGGCCGTCACAGGGTTTGGGTCTGCCCAATCCAAGGGCAGCATTCCAGTGAAACTGCATCAGGCACCAGGAGACCCCTGACATTTTCTTGGCAGTTAGATATTTTAGTGAAACCTCAGACACTGTAGAACAAACAGAGACTATTTCCACTTTGATCTTAGGGGATTTCAAACCCAAAGGAGCCACAGGCGTATTTATTTTCACACTACAAACTTTGGGCTGATTTGCTTCATGGCAAAAGTCAATGAAAAAAAAAAAAAAAGAATAACATATACAAACACATTTTAATATGACATTATGCCATATTTAACAAGAACAATAGTGAATTTGTGGCTGGTATTCAACTCCATTGATAGTAAATTGACCCAGAAAGTAGACATATATCAGATCAGAAAATGTTTTACCATTAAATAGGTTATTGAGGGTCGGGGAGATGGCTCAGTAGAATAAGCGCTTCCCTGGCAAGCGCATGGGTCTGAGTTCAATCCCTGGTTCCACAAAAAAAAAAAAAAAAAAAAAGGTTACTGAACTTTTCTTTGTACTTACAATTTAGAAATTTAGAATACTTAATAGAAGTTCTAAATTTTAAATTTGTAAACAAATGTAAATTTTTAATTGTAGTTGTTCTTTTTTTGTTCAGAGATATACTAATTAAAAGCAAATTGTCTTTTAGAATATCTTTTTACTTATTTTGGACAGTTTCACAGTTACAAGGCACAATGCTTCACTTCAATTTCCTTCCCAGAGTCCAAGGGGATGTATTTTAGGTAATACATCTTACCACACAATTCAGCAGTTTCTCCTAGTCATTTTCTGAGTATCTAATACCATGGAAAGTTGAGCAGAGCTAGAACTTGGCCTTTGACCTCACTGAAAGTATTCCTTGTCTGTAGAATGTTTAAATTACTTGGTTCCAGGATTTCTTTTAGGGCACTGCTGACCCTAAAACTTTAAAACTATTTAGTATAAGTGACCTTAGTCATTTAAGCTAGCCTTGAGAGGACTAGAATTAAATCAGTAGATTCCTCATAAGACTGAAGTAAAGAAGGCTAAAGAGTCCAATTGAAAGGAAAATTCTGGTCAAGATTGTTGTTTTGCACAGTTGTCTTTCAAATATTGATAACTTGTGCAAGAAGGTCAACTTTCCTACTAGTTACATGCTTTAGATAAACTCAGTAGTCTTGTATTCACATCTCATTTTTTTCCCTCAAAATTTCAAATTTGTTGCCTTATGTTTTATCATCTTCAAATGCCAGTATACTTCAGTTTTTCAGTTGCCCAGGTAATAGTTCCTGCTGCAGTTCCAATTTCTTCTGTCTCCTAGAAATGGGTGATCACTGTGACGCATAGCTGGTTACTATGATGCATATCATAAGAACCATAAAAGGCAGCCAAGTACTCTGCCTTTGTACAGCCTTCTTGCTTATCCTCTATAAGCCCTAAACCACCAGAGATTAGAGCCTGACATTTTGAGGAACAATCAAGTCCCAGTTAGTGCCCGTCCCACATTAAATAAATCTGACTCCAAATACTGAGTATTGTTTCAGTTTGCCAATCTGGTGCATCATTCAGGAAGACCAACTATGCTGAGCTCTTTGGTTACTTATCATGGCCCTCCTGAATGGAAGGAGGACCTCTCCAGGCCCCGACAGGAGGCACATCCTTGAAATTGCTCAAGTCCCCTCAGGGGTCTAGAAGAGAATTCCTGGCTTCCCATTCAAGTGGCTCACATTGGACTCCAAAAGGAGAAGGATGTAGTCTGTCTGTCTGCCGCCTGATTCCAGTCAGGCCCTGTGAGCCCTCCCGCCCTAGTTAGTCTGTCAGTCCTGCTCAGGTCTAGCAGAAGAGCTTGATCAACTTTTGTTAGTTAAGGCCATCCTAAGGGACAGGGGTTGGAATGTTTGATTTCTGAGTGCCTGTTAAATGTGCAAGTGAATTGAACTGACAGTGTAAATAATAGGCTGCTCCATCTGTGTACCAAGACTGGGCAGCACCGGTCATGATGGGTAATTGGGCCCTCACTTGTGGTTTCATGGGGATTGACATGTTGCGTAACAGAGGCCTCATACCCTCCTTAGCTAAATTACACCTAAGTCCCCATGTGGGGTGTAGCCAGGTGGACATCTGAATGGTCTTTCTGTCTGAGGGGAACCCACACTTTGTCCATTGTGCCATCATTTAAGGGTACAAACATGCAGTTACAATGTCAGAGATGGGAACTAATTAGTCAAAACTCACAATCCTTGATTGCCAGGGAAAAGGCTTTTGTCCTATTGACCTATAGCACAGTGAGTGGATAGGTTTTGCTTAAATTGTTGCTTAGAGTAATTTGTTATAGTATCACTATAAAATAGGTGATATTAACAATAATAACAATCAGTAATGTATTGGCCACTGCATTCAAAGGTCACATGACATGACAAATATGGAAATCTCTAAGTGATGTCAAGATTGTCAAACGGCTCTAAAAGAGTTTTGCATCCTTGCTGGTCAACAATGGTCATTTCTCCTCTTAACTTCCTGACAGAAGATTTATGAGGATTCATTAGTGTTGTAGTAACTTGGATCTGAATAAGTTCCTACTGTAGGCAGAAGTCTGCAGGGTCCATATTCTGAACAGTCTCTCCTCCTAACAGAACTGGGAATATGAAATAGTTGTTCTTTTATGGTAGGATGGATCCTGAAAGATCCATCAGAGCAGAACAGAGTGGAAGGAATTCTCCCCGTGGTAGATGGAACCAAGCTTACTTTGAAGAAGTAAGCTGCCACATGGCTAGAATGATGAAAGAGGCCTGTACAAGAGAGAGCAACCCCTGGCATATAGCCAGCAAAAGAGACTTTTTAGAGTCTTTTAGAGACTTCACTTCTGTAACTTCAAGGAATGTGATCCCCCTAACAATCTCAGTTTGCCAAGAAGAGAACTTTAAACTCCAGGTGAGAATCCAGTCCTAGCCTACACTTGGATTTTGAGTCCAGTGGGACCATAAAAAGAGGATTCAACTAACCAATGCTTAGACTTCTTAGTTAAAAATTGTAAAAATATGTTTTAAGCCAAAAAGTTTGTTAGCAAATTGTTACATAATAACATAAAACTAATTTAGATTTGATAAATTAGTTCAACCTCGTTATATGACTATCTATTCTATGAAGAAAATTTATCTGGCAGATGCATAACAACTAGAAAGTTAAGATTTAGGACTAAAAGCTAGTTTTTGGTTTTAGCTTTTCATGTTTACTTAATTGTTATCTGCTAAATGTATTATTTGTGTGTTTTTAACTATCCCACAACCTCATTTGTCCAACTTTATAAAAATAATTACTACATTATAATGCTGATAGATTATAGACACAGAATTACATCCCCCCAAATAAATTCAGATTGTATAGGACTCACTAAATGCTTCATCACAGATTTTCTGTATTGAAATTCTAACCCATGCTGGGATGATGTTAAGATGTAGAATTTTGTGGAAGCAATTAGGTTATGAAGGTCTTCTCTTTCAGAATGGAATTAGTGCCATTATAAAAGAGATATCAGAAGGCTTTCCTGTCCTCTAACATTCGAGCATTTGACAGGGGGTCCTCATTCTACAACCCAAAAGAGAACTCTCCCTATTACGTGGAAACAAAGACAGTCTGATACTGTGTTTCTTGACTCCAGAATTGTAAGATATAAATTTCTATTGTCTAGAAGCCACCTAGTTCTTGGGAATTTGATATATCCATCTGAACTATGACACTGCCTTATCTCAGATTAGCACATTGTCTCTCAAAGGATGATATAATTATTGATAGCTACTTAAGTACATAGTGATATGAATTTCTGCAAGATAAGCACAATCATCTTTAAAGAACTTCAAATTTTTGAATATGTGCAATTAGCTAATATTTTTATTAAGAAATAACATGACAGGGGCTGGCAAGATGGCTCACAGGACTAAAGCACCTTAGGCAAGCTTAGGAAAGCTCTGGGACCGCAGTTCAATCCCTAGCACCACATGCTGCTCTAGCCCCCACCCGCAAGCATGCTGAACCCGCCACAGAGTCCTGACCTTATGGCGCATGCCTAGAACAGCAGCACTGGGGAAACTGAAGACAGGAGGATCATAGGGATGAGTCTGAGCCGTGTAGTGAGACCCTGTAGCAACCAAATACACTAAAATAAATAAATAAATAACTTGACAAATAGAAGTTTGAGACCATTGCTTACTTAAATTGTGAAAAACCAAAAAAAAAAAAAAAAAAAAAAAAAAACCTTAGTATATGGGCTGGAGAGACAGCTGGGAGGTCTGGGCACCTGCCTGGCAAGCACAAGGATCCAAGTTTGATCCCCAGAACTGCATGCCAAGCTGGCCCTGCACTGAGCCAGCCACTGAAACCAGGCATGGTGGTGCATGCCTATAATCCCAGCCCTGGGGAAGCTGAAACAAGAGGATCAGTACGAGTCTGAGCTGTGTAGCAAGACCCTGTAGCAAATAAATGAATAAATAAAAGTTTTCTTTAAAAAAAAAAACCTCAGTATAGTTTAAACATTAGACTTTAAATATTTCTCAAAAGCAAAAGAAGGTCTTCATGTAGACAACCCCATGAGACTCTTCCTCTTTAAAAAAAGAACCCTCATGCATAGTGTAAATATTTGATATACATAGTTCTGAGATTGCTTAAACATGTATTGGATGAAAAGAGCAATGATATACACTTCTTAAATTCAGTATTTTTTCATCTGATAGAAAAACAATACTTAGAAACCAAAGGTCAATACATGAGGAGGTCCCTTCACTGGGAGACCCTTGTTCCTGAGTCTAACCAGCACCGCCAATTATTCCCATATGGTGTAGCAATAAAAAACAAGGGAACAATTCATTTGAAAAATCAGTTCCTTTTTCTTCTTTTTCCCTTCAAATATGGTTAAAGTTGTACTCAGAACTGACTTTATGGTTATGTTTTACTTGTATGAATCACGAAGAAATTAAACAGGACAGGAAAACAAATTTAAACAGAATGTTAAGCAAGAAAAATAAATTTATGAATTAGAAAACAGAAAGGCCCCTTATTAAGGGTAAAATTATTCTATGAAAAAGACTTTACTTTTGAAATAAAATGGTGTCTTTGCTCCATGCCTAATGAGTGACAAATGGGATCCAATTGGATTTTTTCTATTGAGCCAAGATTTTAATAAAGATTCAAACCTGGTGTATATTTAAAATGAATTTCCATTTGAATGTTAATAATAAGTGAAAAGACAAAGATAATTTTAGATTAATAAAAAGTTTTCCAATGCCAGAAACGAACCACTTAGTTATGTGGAGTTATAAGATACGATGAAATGTGTATGGTGTAAATGTGTGGTAATACTTTATATATAAGAAAAATGAAGAAAATAATTATCACAAGTATGAATAATTGGGGGCTGGCTTATATGACTTAACACCACATAAATTAAACAATATAATATGTATTATATCTAGTTCCAATTTGAGAATATTGTATGATTCTGCATCTGTGCAACAAATTTTCTTCAACTTACAGATCCATATCTTTAAATTAAATTTTATTCTGTGATTTTCTTAACTCTTGGAAAATATTTTCATACACTTTAAATTTTGATATGACAGTGCCACATTCCTTAAGAGATTTTGAAAAATTGTTTAGCTAGTTTGCAACATTTTTTTAAAAATAAGATTTTTAAATATTTTATTTGGTTTTTGGTTTTGATTTTTATTTGGGGGGGTGATAACCAGGAATCAAACTCAGGACCTGGACTTGCTACGCAGAGGCTTGCCAGGCAGGCGCTTGCCACGCAGGGGCTTGCCACTGAGCTCCATCCCCAGCCTTTTGTGAAATATTAATGGAATTATTAATGATCTTTTTAGGATTTCTGATTAGACTATCAGAGACCTCTGGGTTTTTTTTTTTTTTTTTTTTCTGTGAGATTAGTCAGTTAAGTTACAAATAAACAATTCTTCTTTTCAATATAAAAATCTCTACCAAAGCAATGGTATCCATATGTGTTGCAGATTTAGAGATTTGACAATAAATTATTAGAAACTAACATAAATCATATCCATTAAGATCATGTTACAATATATGTAATTTATTTATATCAACACATTACAGTGCTTAAAGAATCTTCTCTCACATTAGGCATCTCAAGAAGACCTGAATATATTTTCTTTCATGTTTTACAACCAGAAATTGGTTAAGCCAATGACTAGTAAAAGAAAATCCTTGAAATGACTGGTCTAAATCAATCATGGCTCATCTTCACTCATGACTAGCTCAGACACTTAATGGCCAAACAAAACTGGGCTTCAAAATGGAAACAATGTAAGGAGAAGCCACAGGATAGGCCAAGTGTGCAGTCATATTTATTTATCTATCTAATCCCAGTGCTGGGGAGGCTGAGACAGGAAGATCACCATGAGTCTGAGCTGTGTAGGTGAGACCCTATACCAAATAAATAAACAAATAAAAATATTTTTAAATAATCATCACAGTCTTTTTATATGTGTCTAAGATGAACTCAATCTTACACTGAACACTATATATTCTCCACACTTTCACACTATAACAGTGAGGCAAACAGATACAACACAGACTGTATAGTCCATACAAACTAAATAATTACTATCAGGCCCTTTGCAGAAACACTTCTATTTATAATTTATAACTTTTAAATGCATATCTTTTTATAAATTTTAAATTTATAACTTAGTTTATAACTTTTAAAATTTTTATTTATAACTGTGAAACTAATTACTATCAGACCTTTTGCAGAAAAACTTCAACTATTCAAGAGATAGAACAAACAATTTATATCAACACATTACAGTTTTCTTTAATTTAGATGCCAAACCAAAAAATTGTACAGCCCCATGTTACATGTAAAGTAATTGACTTTTTAAAAACACAAATGTACTCTTCCAAATGTTTCTTTAAACTCTATATGATAAGCTTCAATCTCATTTTTGGTGAACCATGTTTCATTTCATTCTGCATGTATGCTGCACAATATACAGTGTGTTTAAATCAGGCTAAACACACATACACACACAAACACATATATAATATTCAAAAATTTATCCTTCCTTTATGGTGAAAAATTTCTTCTGTATTTTTTGAAGAGCACAGTACATTATGTCACGCAAATGTTCAGTACAGAACATCAAAACTTTTTACTCATAATTATAACTTAGTACCTCCTGATCAACCTTGAGACAATGTTACATAGATACAATAGCTGAGACTACAATTACAAACATTGTAAGTAACAGGAATTGCTACTGGAAGCTATATATTTTTACTTAGCATATTTATCCAGTTGTTACTCAGCTGTTTAACAGCGAGCAGGCTTGGGAATGCGGTTATGAAAGGCAAGAACCAGAAACCAGGATACAGCATGAGAACAATCAGTGTTTCGAGAGAAGAAAAATGCTACCTCAATGATGGGGAAAAAGTCTCTTCATAAGGACCAAAAGTCTTCCAGAAAATAGTTGTCCACATCTTTGTTACAAGCCATTCCTCTTCTCTGTACTCAGACATCCAAACTGAAACATTAGACGGTGAACTCTTCCAAATGAATGCTATGCTCAAATGCATAAGTAAAAAGAAATCAGATGAACATAAAACTAGTCTAGGGAGATAGCCCCAGAAAATAGTAGCATTTGTAAAACACATTAAAACTGTTTTCCAGTGGTCAAATCATGACATGTCTTTCCTTTGGCCAAGCAGAGTGAATAAGGCCAAGGATGAAGGATTGACTGATTGGAAAAAATGATGAGTTACTTTCACCCTCTTCCAAAATCCCAAACACAGCAACAATAGATGAAGAAGAAGGTAGACATTTCAAGTTTGATCAAAATAACATTAGTCAGAAACAACTAGCCAACAAGTTGGAACTAATATTGGTGGGCTAAACGAAAAAATGGATTCCAAAACATTGTTCTTTACAGTTTGAGATGCAAAGAGGAGAATAAGAAAAAGAGATCAGTTATTTGTTTTCAAAAGTTATCAGAGAGAGCTGGGGAGATAACTCAGTGCTCTAAGTGCCTACCTGGCAAGCACAAGAACCCAGGTTCAATCCCAGATACCACATATCATGCCTGCCCCAGAATTCCAGGCATACAGGACTGGCCACTGAAACTGGGCATGGTGGTGCACACATGTAATCGGAGAGCTGAGGAGGCTGAGACAGAGGATCACTATGAGTCCAAGCTATGTAGCAAGATCCTGTATCAAATAAATACAGAAATAAACATTTTATTCAAAAAAGTTATCAGAGAAATCAACAGACAATGTGTAGGTACATTTCAGGAATGAATTTTCAAGACTATTTTTACAATTTCTGCTGTACACAAAACTCTTTCTTCTTATTATATAGACTCCTGTGGACACAATTCCAAGTTAGCTACATGATAGAGTATCACATGTACATGAGTATTTACATATTCTCATGTATGTGCAAGGCTTAACTCTTTCTCAATCATCAACAAAATTATCTCAAAGTGAAAGGAAAAATCAGCCTTCTCAGGTCTCTTAAATCAACAAACAGACTAAAGTCACATTTGAAGGCTCCAAACTGAAAATTTCTGAGCTGCTTCATGAAATCTTAGAAACTCCATATTTTATAAACACTTGGAAGGACATGAAGGCTTTTTTTTTCTTGACTGTATCACCTCTGTATGAAACAGTTCATGGCTTCATTATTGTATACCTCATTGACTTTATTTTTGCAAACATTTTCAAAGAACTAACTCTTGAGCTGGGGAAATAGTTCAACAATCTAGGGGCCAGGGAGATGGCTCAGCAGAATAAGTGCTTCCCTGGCAAGCACAAGGGCCTGAGTTCAATCCCTGGTTCCACAAAAAAAAAAAAAAGAACAGTCTAAGTGCCTGCCTGGCATGTGAAAGGACCCAGGTTTGATCCCTAGCATCACACAGTGTGCCAGCTCTGCCACCATGTGCACTGAGTTGGCCACTGAAACTGAGTGTGGTGGTGCACATCTGTAATCCCAGTGCTGGGGAGGCTGAGACAGGAAGATCACCATGAGTCTGAGCTGTGTAGGTGAGACCCTATACCAAGTAAATAAACAAATAAAAAGATTTTTTAAATAATCATCAGTCTTATTACATGTGTCCAAGATGAACTCAATCTTACACTGAACACTATTACCTAATAAACAATATTACTGATGTGTTCTACTTTACTTTCAGATTTTTGTTACACGCAGCATAACTGAACATAAATAAACCTAGTCAGTTATAATTGGCATAATTTTTCATTAAAGCTTCAATGTTGTAATATTTAGTTGAATGTACCCTTTTAAACCTTTTGTTTGGAGGCTGGAGAGATACTTCAGTGGAATAAGTACTTTCCTGGCATGAGCAAAGGCCTGACTTCGATCCTTGGTACCACCAAAAATAAAAAATATATTAAAATTTTTGTTTGATAATGTGATTTTGAATGCAATCTCTTCAAATGTTTTACTTTTTCCTTGTTTTAAGTTATGCTCTTTCCTTAATCTACAGAGAAACCAGCGATGGTAAGCATATTCAACATCTGAAACAATGTACCTTAAAATAAATAGCTATGATTTCTAGAAAAATAAAGACACAGAAGCTTGTTGTATGATGGAATTTAAAAGTGAGATCTTTGTAGTTTGCCTGTGAATGTAAATCACTTTATGTTAAGCACTTACTGAAATTGCTTCATGCAGTGTAGACTAGAAATCAGTGGAAGTGACAGAGATGCAGGTTGAAGGGAACTGACTTTCACGTCAGCATGACCTTAAGGTTAGCTGTCTACTAAAATGGAGAGTGAAAACTGGAACAAGCTGCACAATTTTTCTAGCAATGAGCAAACTTTCTCTGCTACAGTATTAGCATAGAACATTATCGTATTCTACATCACAATTCAGTGATTTGGGTGAGGGATATAGCTAAGTGGCACAGCACAAGGGCTTCAGTTTGATTCCTGGAAAAACAACAACAAAATATTTCAATGATTTAAGTAAACAGAGATTAACAGGAAAAAAAAACTTCTGTAAGTGTCATAATGCAATATAAAAATTATAAAATATCAAGAATTACTCTCTCAAATTTCAAATAATAACTGTGGTATGACTCACTTTAAAATAAATGATGCCGAAGGTCGGCCAAATAGTTCAGTGGACTAATGCACCTGCTTAGGCAGACAGCAGCAGCCAGCCTGCAGTGCTGGCCCCGCCCCCGGGGCACGCTGAGACCGGGCATGGTGGCTCGTGCCTGTAATCCTAGGGCTTGGGAGGTTGGACATAGGTGGATCACTATGAGTCCGATCTACATAGTGAGACTCTGTAGTCCCTGTACTAACATATAAAATTAATCAATAATACAAATAAAATAAATGATGCTGGAAGCTGAAGATGGCTCCGTGGTCTAGGAGCCTGCCTAGCAAGTGCAAGGACATGGGCTGGATCCCTGCCATGCAGACCTCAGACCTTCAGGCACATCCTGGGCATGGAGGCACACACCTATTAGCCAAGTGCTGAGGAGGCTGAGACAGGAGGATTACTGCAAGTCTGAGCTGTGTAGTGAGACCTTGTACCAAATAAATAAATAAATAAATAAATAAATAAATAAATAAATTTTATTAAAAATAAAATAAAATAAATGATCCCAAGGGAAACTTAAAATAAAAGGAGTTTTATGTATAAGCATGTATAAGCATGTATGTCAAGCCTAACATATTGTAGTCCTACCAAGATAACTGACCCCCAAATTAAGTATTCCAACAAATTATATGCAAAATCTTCATATGACTTTGGGTAACAATCAAACTACTAAACCAATTCAGTAGGTTTTGAAACGTCTTGGCTATGTTTCTTTCCCAATGCAATTAGTTAGGTTTTGTTATAAAATTTAAGGAAATTATAGTATCTCAATATAGAAGGTGGAAAAAATGTTCAATTACATTGAGTAAATATTATATACATGATGTTTTAAATCAATAGCCTAATTAATGCCTATCAGCAGGAACTAGCATTTCATAAATCAAAATATTATTACTTTGAAAAGATGTTACCTGAATATCCAAATAAATACATATTTAATAATAATCATCATTGTCTAGGATTTAAAATATTTTGGACACTATTCTAAATTATTTATGTATTTTAAATAATTTTATTCACAAAACAATACTTGGGAATTAGAATTATTTTTTTATTTCAGGGCTGGCTATCAAGCCAGGTTTTCACAATGCCAGTCAAGCACTCTACTGCTGAGCTGTAATTCTACCCTAGTAGGAACTCTCATGAGTCTCACATTATAGATGAAGAAATTGAGAAACATTGGGCTTAAATAAATTGTCCAGAGTTACACAGCTAAAGTTTGGAGAAATGATCATTAAATCTCAAACTACCTTGCTGTAGAATTTATGCCTTTAATCATATTTTTGAAAAAAACAATTTATTTGCTATATTACATGCTTACGGAGACAAATAGGCAATGGAATCAACCTCTATATAAAAAGGAAAGCATATTATAAAACTTAATATCATGAGGCTTTTCTATCCTTTTTCATGTTGAAGATGTTTAATAAGTAGATTCTGGAGAGGTATTAAATACTGAAGAAAAGTAAATGAATCAGGTGTCTCAACAGTTTCAGCAGAATGCATACATGGGGAAAATATCTATTCACTGCAGTTTTTCAGTATCTATGGAGCAAGTTAATGATACTTAAAACTGAATGTATAGCACCTAGTGTGTTAAACAAATACTGTATCTAAGTAACCAACCATTCATTTTATAAAGTGTTACTAGAAGTTAATCAGTACTATTCACTGAAAGACAGCTCAAATATGGAAGGAAAGAGAGACAATCTAATTGGCCTATCAAAATTACTTATTCCTCTAGTGTTACTAGAATCTTAACTACAGCTCAGTTATGTGTATTCTATTCTGAAAACCCAAATATAGAAGAGTAGGAATTATTTTAATATTCTGCAACCATCAAATACAAAGTAGATCCCTAGTAAATCAGTCAATTGCATGCTTTTACCACATGGTGATGACCTCAGCATTAAGCCAAGTACTATCCATATGAATAAAAAATAGTAAAAAGCCTCATAAATGGTACGGAATTTCACTAAACAATATAATAGAAGTTCAGAAATGGGTATTATATTGCATATGGTTGTCTTCAATTTAGTTGTTTAGATTGCCAAATATAGACATGCAAAAATGGTAAAAGATAAATAAATAAATAAAACAAAATAAAAAGGAAAGATAAAAAACATTAAGTATTAAATGCTCCTTTCAATAGACAAGGAGAATTCAGCAGCATAATTATCAAAGCTATCTAGTATACATACATAGATATTACTTTTTCCATTCCTTCTTTCTTTTGTCCTTTCCCTCATCTCACTTGTTCCTTTGCTTTGAGCAGATGCTTTTCCTCACATAGTATCTATTGTGGCATTCAGATTTTTTTTTACTCATTTGGGTTCATACACTAGGGAAACAATACAATATTTATTGTAGACCTTATGTATTTCAATTACTAGTATGGTCTCTAATTGCATCCATTTACCTATAATAGCCTTGAGGTTATCCTTTTCTAACTGGGTAATATTTCCTTGTATAAAAATATCACATCTTTTTTTATCCATTCCCTACTTTATGGGCATTTGAGTTTTTCCCAAGACTTATTGATAAGTTATGCTGCTATAAACTTGTATGCACATATATCACTGTGATGCAATGTTTTCAGTTCTTCTAGAAAAATAACAATGAGGGGATTAGCTTGTTTGAATGAGACTTCTAATTCTAATTTTTTGAGGAATTACCATACTGATATCCACAGTGGCTGCACCACTATACACTCTCACCAGTGGTGGAGACATGTCCTTTGATCCCCAAAGTCCCTCTAGCATTTATTATTGGTTGACTTCTTGATGATAGCCATTCTTTCTGAGGTAAGATGGAATCTCCTTATTGTTTTAATTTGCATTTCTCAAATGAACAATGATATTGAACATTTTTATATACTTATTTTCTATTATCTATTTTGTATACTTATTTTCTATTTGAATTGAGTTTTAAAATTTTGGAGACCTGATTTTTAAAATTCTTTATATGTTCTAATTCAAAGTTCTTTGTCTAAAGAACAGTTTGCTATACTCTTTGTCCAATTAGTGGGCTTTCTTTTTATTCTGTTGGTTATTTCTTTGGACATGCAAAAACTTCTCAAAAAGGTGAGATACCAGTTGATGGTTCTTTGAACTATTTCCTATTTAGCTTGATTTTTCTTTGCGAACTTTCCACCTACTCCTGTATCTTCAAGATTTCTAATATTTTCTCCTCCAGTAGATTTAGTGTTTCTGTTTTAATATTTAAATCTTTGATCCATTTTGATTGTCATTTAGTGCATGGTGATAGACATGGGTCTAATTTTAGCCTTCACCACGTGGAAAACCAGATTTTCCAGCGCCATTTATTAAGGAGGCTATGTTTCTTCCAGTGAGCATGTCTGGCCCCTGTGTCAAAGATAAGATAGTTGAGTATGTCTATCATTGTGTTTTCATCTTCTAATCTATTCAAATGATCCTCAGGTCTCTTTCTTTGCCAGTACCATACTAATTTTATCCTAGTGGCTTTGTATTATAAATTTAGGTCAAGGTTTATGATGCCTCCTGCCTTTTCTTTGTGGCCCATGATTGCTTTTGCTATTCTAGGTCTCTTCTTGCTCCAGGTGAATTTTGGTAATGCTTTCTCTAGATCTGTGAGGTGCATCAATGGTATTTCAACCAGGATTGCATTGACTCTGCATAACAATTTTGGGACTATGGCTATTTTCACAATGTTGATTCTTCCGATCCAGGAGCAAGGAATATCTTTTTATTTTCTGAAATCATCTTCAAACATTTTTTCAGGCTACTGTAATTTTCACTGTGTAAATTTTTTACTCTCCTTGGTGAGATTGATTCCTAAGTATTTCATTTGAGAGTGTTATTATCAAAGGCATGATTTCTCTAATTTCTCTCCTGGTGTGTTTGTTGTTTGTGTTCAGAAATGCTATTGACGTTTTAGTGTTGACATTGTACTCTGCTACACTCTACACTACTAAATCTTCTTTTTTAAATCTACAAATTTCTTGATGGAGTTTTTGGGGCTTTCTATATAGAGTATGCTATCTGAAAATAATGCCAATTTCACTTCTTCCCTTCAAATCCTCATTTCTTTATTCGCCTCTCTTATCTAATTGCTTTGACTAGTGTTTCCAGACTATAATAAATAGTAGTGGAAACAATGGACATCCTTGTCTTGTTCCCAATTTTAAAGTGGTTTTCAGTTTTGTCAATTTAGTATGATGATGGCTGTTGGTTTCTAATAGATGGCTTTTATCAAATTGATGTAAAGGGCACCTATTCTGATTTCTTAGGGCCCAGTACATAAGCACATGCCTAGCAAGCACAAGGTCCTGAGTTCTATCCCTGTACCAAAATCTTCTCATTTTCTATAGGGCTTTTATCATGAATAAGTGTTGGACTTTCTTGAAAGCCTATTCTTCATCTATTGAGATGATCACATAATTTTTGTCTTTGGCTCTGTTGATATGGTGTATTGCATTTATTGATTTGCATATATGATCCATTCCTACATTCCTTGGATAAATCCCACTTGGTCATGATGTGTAATCTTCTTGATGATTTGTTGCATTCTGCTTTTTAGTATGTTACTGAGGATTTTTGCATCCATGTTAACTAGGGAGACTTGCCTACAGTTCTTTCTTTTTCATTGAATCTTTCTCTAGCTTTGGTATCAGAGCAATACTTGTCCCCAGGAATGAGTTTTGGAGAATTATTTCCATTTCAATTTCTTTGATGAGCTTGAGAAGAGCTGGCATTAAATCTCTAGATTTCTTGTAGAATTCAACTGTCAATCATCAGGACCTTGGCTTTTCTTTGTTGGTAAGGTTTTAATTACATTATCAATTTCATTAACTGATATTGGATTATTCAGAATTTTTATATTCACTTGTTTCAGCTTTAGTAATATACGGATCTAGGAATCTGTCCATTTCTTTTGTATTTTATATCCTGTGAGAGTATAGATTTTGGAAGTATTGATGATCTGCTGAATTTCTACAGGGCCTGTAGTTATATTGCCTTTTTCATCCCTTATTTCATGAACTTGAATTTTTCTTTCCTTTTTATAGTTTTGATAAGGTTGCCAAGGGATTATCAATATTATTTATTTTATCAAAGAACTCACTCTTCTATTTGCTAATGCATTTTATTATTTTCATCATCTGGACTGCATTGTTTGGTGCTTGACCTTTATGATTTCCTGCATTCCTTTGGCTTTGGGCTTGACTTGCTGTTCTTTTTCTTGGAGCTTGAGATACTGCATGAGGTTGTTTATTTGGGCTTGTTCTTTTTTCTTAACATGAAAATTCACCTCCTTGAATTTCCTTCTTAAGCCAACTTCCATTGCATCCTGCAGGTTCTAGTAAGTTGTATCTGTATTTTTGTTTGATTTTAAATATAATTAAATTTGTTATTTAATTTTATCTGTGACCCACTGATTATTGAGGAGGGCACTAAATAATTTCCATGTGTTTATGTGACTTCTTTTTTTTAATTTTTATTTTATTTTGAGAGAGAGAGAGAGAGAGAGAGAGAGAGAGAGAGTGGTGTGTGTGTGTGTGGCCAGCTCAGCCCACCAGGGGGCAGGGCTGGCTGGCATGTGGTGCTGGGGGATTGAACCGTGGTCCCCGATGCTTTGCCAAGCTTGTTCTAATTAGGTGCTTTAGACCACTGAGCCATCTCTCCAGCCCCTATGTGACTTCTTATGTCAATAATTTCCACTTTTGATTACACTATGGTCAGAAAATGTGCATGGGAAAATTTTAATTTCTTTGAATTTTCTTAAGTATGTTCTATGTGCTAGTATATGGTATTTTTTAGGCAGCATGCTGTGTGCATCTCAGAAGAATGTGTACTCTGATGCTGTTGGATAGAACAATGTACATATCTACTAATTCCATTTCTTCACAAGTTAGGTTTCTTTTTTCCATAATTTTATTGATAAACAAATAGCAATGAGACAGTTTCAATCCAAATTGGTAGGGCAGTTTCAATAATTAACACATTGCATACTCTTCCTAGTGGTTTTTTTACTGCACAAGATGCGGATATAATATCCTATTTACAAACTCTATTAAAACAAATTCCTCTATTCATTAAGAGAATGTAACTATATATCTATCCTAACCATGTTGAATACACAGATACAAAATGGACATTCATCTGTATCCCCTTTTTTGTTTAGTTCCATTATTTGAATATTATAGTTGTGTTAACTCAACAAAATATTCTAAAAGAGTCCAGTAGCCCATAATAGCATTAGGTCTTCTGCTTCACTGGAAATGTCAGAAATTGTTGACCTGAGTCCCCTACAGCTCAACATAACAGCATGGCTTTACTTCTTATACTTCATTTTTATACTTTTCTTCTGGATGGTTAAGACCAAAATAAAGCAAGACCTATGCAACAATAGTTATAGCTTTTGGATCTGATAAGGTCAGTGAAATCTGCTCAGGATTTATCCTGAGATCCTGTACTTCAGATTGTAGAACCTTTGTCAGTGTCAGCCATGTGGATGAGTCACAGCCATTGCTTGGTCAATATGCTCTCTGTGAAAGCCTGAGAGAGTGTATTCTCCCCATGTGACTCTCCTTAGGCACACTCTACATCATCAATCACCTTCCTCTTTGGCCTCATAATCTCCTTGATCAGAAAATTTGGGACACTACTGAGTTACATGACGTTACAGTACAAGTTCTCATATGTCCTGAGTCTTAATTGTTAAAATTTTTCTTATATAGGAGTGTGCTCCTACAATGAAGATATATATATATATATATATATATATCTTCCTCCTGCAGGAAGGAATTTCCTTTGGCTAAATGTGTTTCTTGTATATAAAATATTGTTGGATTTTGCTTCTTGATCCACTATGCCAGTCTGCTTCTTTTGATTGGTGAATTTGAGTTATTTACATTGATAGTTATAACTGATATGTATTCTCTTATCTTTGTCATGCTATTTTCCAACTGTAGGTTCCTTTATTTTCTCCTCTGTTTAATTTCTTTCTGTGCTTGGTGTAGAGTTGGTTTCATGGTCATGTATTTTTTTCAATTCTTCCTTGTTAAAGAAGTAGCTTATTTTTTCATTTATCCTGACATACTTTTGCAGGGTATGTCAATCTGGGTTGGGAGTTGCTTTCTTTCAGGACCTGAAATATCTCACTCCAAGCCCTTCTTGAATTGATGATTTATGCTAAGAAATCTGCCATGATTCTGATGGGCTTTCCACATAGGTGATTTATTTCTTTTTCCTGACAGCTTTTAATATTCTGTCATTTTGCTAAATTTGCAGGATCTTGATTATCATATGTCTGGGTGTAGATTTATTTTCGTTATGGCTAATTTGAGTTCTATATGTCTTACTATCTCTGTGTCAGATTCCTTTTCCATGCTGGGAAAGTTTCTGCTACTACTTCTGCAAATAATCTTTTTCTGTCATTTGTGTTGATGCCTCTGTTTTGTTGACACCTACCATTCTTATTTTTTACTTTGCATCATCTTGCAGCAGCTGAATTGTTATTATCTGGTTGCTTGCTACTTTTAAGAGATCTTTCCTTTTGCTTTCACTAGTTCAGAAGCTGTCTTCAAGATGTAAAAGTCAGTCTTCAGTTCAGTTCTAACAGTTCTGTCATCTTTCAATGGAATTCTTAATGCCCTGGTTATCTGTTTGCTTCTGTTTTATGCCTTCTAATTCTTTCTTATGCTGTCCATTTAATATTTCCATTTTTTTATTCTCCTCTATTTTTTATCTATATCTTTTTAGTTACACGGAAAATTCTTTCATGATTGTTGTCATTTCTTTATTTACCTGAGAGATTATTTCTGATCTTATTTCTTCTAAAGCCTGATGCAGTTGTTTCTTTACCTCAGTTGCTGTCATTTCAGAAATTTCAGGTGTGTGACTTCCAAGTTCTTCTATGTTCTTGTGTCTTAGACTTGTTCTGGGTAGGCTGGAAGTCTGAGGTTGCCTTTTGCTCCTGCTTTTTGACCTTTTTGAAGCTTCCAATATTTCCTGGGCTCATTGGTGATGTTGAAGGTGCCACATATATCAACAAGGCTCATGAGATGTTTGGGACTCGAACTAGGCTCACCAAGGTTCCCGCTGTCCAGGGTTCAGTGTGGCTTCCTCCATGGTGGGGAAGTTGGGTGATCCGCAATGCAGTTAGTCTGCCACAATGATGGGGGGTGGGCTGCAGCTCAGAAAGTCTCGCATGACCATTGGGGAGTTGAGTGTAGCTGACTGAGATTCTTGCAACTGTTTTGGGCTCAGCCTGGCTTCTTCAATGGTGTGGGGGTAAAACCAAAACAAGTCTCCCACAATGTTCAGAGCAGGATAAGGCTTACCAAGTCTCCCCCAAATATGGGAGTGCAAGGCAGGGCTAACAGACTCTCCATGGCTGTCCAGGGCTTAGCCTGCCTTCCACCACCTTGTCTCCACATGTTTGTCAGAAAATCATCTAACACCTCATGATCTTCCTAAAATGTCTTGTAACACATTTTATTTTCTAAAAAACCTTGAACACCAGGAAACTCCAAATTCCAGACTTCCTGGAAAAAAAATTGGATAGCACCCCACCCCTGGGGTATGTTGATACAACAATTGAGACTGGGCGTGGTGGTGCACACCTGTAATTTCAGCTTTGGGAGGCTGTAAATAGGTGGATCACTATTAATCTGATCTAACAGAGAGACCCTGAGCACCCTGTAAACCATTCCCTGAAAAGTCTATTAGCCCTACCTTGTACTCCCATATTTGGAGGAGACAAAAGAAAAAAAAAATTGGATAGCAGAAAGCCAAGGAAGAAAACTTCAAAGAAAGTGGACACAAAGCCCCCTCTCAGAATGTTATAATCCCAATGAATTTTTTGAGAAGTTTGATTCTTCAACCTCTTAAAGCCGAAAAGTAAAAATCAACACTGCACCCAGAAATAAGGGACAAAATGAGCAAGTAAATTTTAATAACTTAATTTATAATAAAGTATACAACTTACCCCTTCAAATTCCCACTCTTCCTTCAATATTATAACCAGTGATTGAATCAATAGGGTTTTTTTGGTGGTAAGAAATTAAGGCAAAGATAGGGAGAATTAAGTCTAATAAAGTATAGGAAAAAAAATTTAGGCCACAAAAGACTTCTTTTGTCATTGGTGAACTGAGTTCCTTAAATGTCATAACTCTCTCAATAGTCAGTGCTGGAATGGAAACTGAAAATGTTTCTTGGCTAAAAGGAGTTATACAAGAGATGCATTTATCCTTTAGTGCATTTTCTAGATATACTTGGAAAATATGGTTTATATTCTCAATAGGTTTGAATACCTGTTTCATTTACACTCAAAAAAGCAAACTTTTTTTTATAACTTCATGTTCTTTGAAGCCATCTTGCAATTCTTATTATTCATGCTTCCTTGGGAAATCTGTTTCATGCATATCAGAATATTTAAGTTCTAAATGAAGCACAGATCAGCTCACATCGGTATGTGGCACTGAGCGTCACAATCTTCACCTCACCTTGTCAGAATTAATATGTTTCCTAAATTCTCACTCTCAGTTTGCTTGTTTCCGTGGCATATGCTTCTCCTGTTAATCTGAAAATGTAAGCATTTCCCCAAAGTCACATCATTTTATTTTTTTATTTCTGTTGTTTTTCAAGGAGAATCCCTTCTAGTTTTAGTGTCACCATATCTATGATGACAAATCACAAATTTATGTTCTCATCCCTAGGTTCCCAAAGCATTTCCATGTACGGTGTGTTGTCATCTCCAACTTTCAATTTACAGGATAAATTCTTTATCTTCTTTCAAAAACCCAATCAATTTATTTTTCCATTCTTTTTTTTCTTTTTTGAAATTAAATTTATAGATAAAGAATTAGCAATGAGACAGTTTCAAAACAGGTTAGTAGGACAGTTACAATAATTAATATATTTCATATTGTTGTTTTCATAATATTTATTCATAGTACAAGATGCAGACATGATATCTTGTCTAAGCACTTTATTCTCTTTGAACTAAAGAGAACTCTTTATTCTCATTGAACTAAGAGAAAGTAGCTGTATATCTATCCAAACTAATTTGTATATACAGATATATTTTTTTTACTACAAAATGGTCCTCCATTTATATCCCTTTTCTTGTTTAGTTGTGTCAGAGATGAGTGTTCCATTGCCATTCAAATATTAAAAAACAAAAACAAAAACTCAGTCAAATCCAATCATCTCCTGCATTGTCCAGTTATAATAATGTGAATTCTCAGATATGAAGTTATTCAGAAAGTCTTTCCTATGTAATTTCCATCCCACTTTTGAGGATTTCTCTTCTTTGTTTACATGCTTGTGAGGTCTATGTAATTATTTACCCCATTTTAGTATCTCTATATTTCCCTTTGTTGTGCACATTTTTATTAGATTATTCTTAAATCACAAAAATAATTGGGAAATCTTTTTGCTCATAAAACTTTACTTATAAAAGATCTAACATATCCTGATTCCCACAATCTTATGTGTCTAGATATAACTACTTTTCAATCTTTTGATGACTTTCTGATTTTTATATATTTATTTATTTTTATGTATTTGGTACAAGGTCTACAGGGTCTACAAGGTCTCACTACATAGATCAGACTCCTGTAGTGATTCTCCTGTTTTCAGCCTCCACACTCAGTCTCAGTCACCCTCTCAGCATGCCCTTGGGGCAGGGCCAGCACAGTGCTGGCCAGCCATGGCACTCTGCCTAAGCAGGCGCTTTAGTCTGTCGCGCTATCTGGCCAACTTTGATGATCTTTTTGTTGTCTTTGTTACAAGCCCCCAAAATTTCACTGATGTTACACCCTAATAAGCCCATTATAACTTGAGTGTAAGTTGGAAAATGCACTTTATATACTTAACCTACTGTATATCATGACTTAATGCCTACCTTAAACATATTCAGAACACTTACATTAGCCTATAGTTGAGAAACATAACATCTAGCCTAATATGCTGAAAGCAGCATTTTTTACTGAATACCACACTAAAAGTAGAAAACAAATGTTATAGGTGTATTTTCACACACTCATAAGATTTAAAAGTCAGTAAGACAAAGTTTTATAATTGGGGTATCATCTATATTCTCAACTCTCAGTTGAACTCTCTAAATGACTCCTGAAAAAAATAAAAAAGCTCTACGAACTGAAAAAAAATCTAGGTTGCTAATTCCAGGGTCATCCTGAATATAGACATCTAACTTGATGAAAATCACTGTGACAGAACATTCTACATACTACTGGGGAAAAGTAACAAAAAGACATGTGTTTATAGAACATTTACATTTTTACGGGTAAAAAAGGTGCAACAACATAGCTGATGGGCCAAGTCACTGGATATCTAAAAGCTTTTATATACTCAAGTACACACAAATGTACACACACACACACACACGCAGACATGAACACAGTCCTTATCAACAATGTCACCAACACATCACTCTTACCAATCTTTCATATTATTATGGACCAAATGTGGATTACTTGTACTATTGAACAGAATTCCTTTAGATTTCCACTCCCTTTTTCTGTTTATGTCTCCAGGTTTCCTTGTACCTAGGAATTTTCAGTCCTGGAACAAGCAGTAAACCACTGTGGAAATCCTTCCAATTTATATTCAGTTCACATGTTTCACAGACTCCTCCCATTCCCAGGTGGAATAGCTTTGTAAGGGCTCTTTAAATCATTATTTGAGGCTTAGTTTTAGGAAAGGAAACATTTACAAACCAACGGTGAGTCAAATAGTGAACACTGGTACATTAAGAAGGTTATATATTTATCATAGATATAAGAATATAGAAAAGTCAATAGTCCTAAATTTATCACTTTTTCTGCCATGTAATATTGCAGGCTCTTTACATTTTATAGATTATTGAGTTTACCCCACCATTTTGTAAGAAATTGATGAGGTTTAGTGGGGTTAAATAAATTGTACAGATGTGCAGTACTGAATTATTCATAACTTTAAAATCTTCAATCCTATTTTTCTTCCATTTAAAAAAATTTTATTAGTATGTCAGGTCCTAGGAGAGTGCTCTAAGAGAAGGCTACAAAAATATATCCATTATTTATTGAAGTGGTCTGGCAAGACAGGAAAAGAGAGATACTGGCATTTTGTTTTTGTGAACTTTGGTGGCTAAAAATGAAACAGAACAATGAGATAAAAAACAGGAAAGAGATTAGAACAAATAATTCAATTAGATTATAAAGTTCTTTTTAATACCTTAATCTATGTGATTATTTCCTTAGTTCTCATAGGTTAACTCCTTAAGTATTGTTACGTTTTTCTAATTTCATTCCTACCTTTTTCCTTGGTCAATTGTGAACGTTCAAATATATTATCACTTTTAAAATTATTTTTAGAATAATTACAACATACAACAAAAAATTTAAATCTACAAATATGTATTGAAATATCTTAAGTGCTTTTAACTATAAGAGTTATTGCTGTAATCAGCGTGCACTGGTATTCTGAATGAGACAAGACCTCAGGCCACCAGACTGTAATGCTTACATTGCCAAGTCCTCCCAGCATACAGTGAGCTTAGCATGCAGCAGGAAATCATGTAGCTCTGCTTCAAATGAACTATCAACTCCTACTTTCACTGCCTTTCCTTTGGGTCAGCCTGTGCTCCCAACTTATTTGAGATATGAATTTTCATGTCCCAGACTTGAGTAAGACATTTTATACAACAGAATTTGATGCCATCACTGTAATAGAAAAGGAATTATATAAGGTTCCTTAGAGATTTTTATTTGTTTTCTCATTTCTACAATTCTTAAATAAACATTTCTTAGAATCAATTTTGTCCTCAATGGATTCTCTCATGGTTTGTCACCTTTCTAGTCTTCTGTTGCTCAGTTTCTTCATTGCCCATCCTTAACATGGTTATAATTTCTAAAGAATGTAAAATTTCCTACCTATCTTGCCATTGAATCTGTTGGTATTGTGTACAGAGAGCTATTAAATGATTCAGGGATAGGTTTTATACAAATGTAAGCACCCATATACAACATGATACACGTGTAAGCTTTTATACACACACAGGTGTGCGCACGCATGCACGCACACACACACACACACACACACACACAAGCTTGTCAGGTTGTAACGTATTTGTCTTCCACAAAATGACATTAAGGGAAATAAAAATAAAAAATTACTGAAACTATTTGTTAGGTTTTCATTTATACTGCAACTGCACTTAAGTTTATCCCTGCTTTTATCTGCAGTTGAGCACTTTGCCCAAAGAAATGAGGCATCAGCTCCTACTTGATATATTCTTAGGTCTTGGCTGAGAGCATTTCATCAGAGATGAACTGCATCTAATGCAATCATCAGAATTAAGTTGAGAAAGTCAACTGAACAGAATGCAACTCTCTGCCAAGAAACTCTTCTGTGTTGTGCTCTTATTCGTTTGCTATTCCAGAAAGTATGTAACTAGTACTAACAAGTTGCTGGCTGCAATTCCAGAAAGAGCAGCAGGAACAAAAATGCTGACCTCAGTGAATTCATCCTCACTTTACAATCCATGAAATTCCCACTGATTGATCGATAGAGCAACACATCCATCCATTCCATTACCGTTCTTTCCAAGTGCCTTTTAGGAACTAACAAAATCAATATGATTCCGTAAATAAAATGAATCTCCATCATTGTGACCATAAATATGATAACATAAAAGCTTGTCATATTTTAATTGATAGTTTTTTAAACTAAAAATATAGGAGTGGATAATTCTATTATAGTAATACAGTTTTGCCTCATGCAAATGCTGTAAATACTGTAAAAATATTATTCTGGGGTATTATATTAATTAAAATTTATTTAAAGCTTTTCTGATTTCATACTTTAAAGACATAACAAAACATTTCTCTGCTTCTGATTAATTTAATATGGTCAAACTTAAAATATATAAAAATATGCAATAAATGTGAGAAAAAGAAATTTTTCAGTAGAAAATAGAGTAAGAGTTACTTTTTCCATTTGCTTATAATTGTGGAACTGTTATATAAAACAAAATGATGGTTCAAGTTATAAATTATTAGATATGGGGAAAATAATCTATTTTAATGATAAAAATAATCTGAAATGATGAGTGTTGTATAATCATTTGATTAGAAAATGGTATTTCTAAGAAAAAGCAAATGTGAGCATAATGTATGTTTTAATTCTTAAGTAATTCTTCAAACAAACTTTTCTTCATAGAACATTTCTACTGAAATTACTAGAGATTAATTGAATTTCTATGGCTTTATTCAGTGGAAAAATATTCTTACTGTGGATAAACACAAGAATACACACTTTGCATATGCACTATATTAGCTGCTATAATAGATTTAGATGTTCATACTCATAGGCTATTATGATGGTAAAGAAGTAGCTGATATGGCCAGCATCTCCAAGTAAACAAGAAAGTAGACAGACTGATGATAGATAGATAGACAGATAGATAGATAGATAATGTTCATTTTTAAGCAAGTAAACTTTCCAACCAAAAAGTGTAGTTATATTAGAACTAGATAACAATTTTGATTAAAAAAAGTTTTAGGGTAGGAGAAGGATTAAGAGCAAAATTGGACTTCAAAATAAAGAATTTGAATTGTAAGAGATGCAAAGGAAAAGATCTCAACTAGTGGGATAGAACACTACAGAACGGCAGCTGTTGGAACCTACCATCAAATAGGAAAAATGAGGAAATGTATTTCATTTATATGAGTGGAAGTTGTTGGCCATATTATAATTCTCACCAATCATCTTGACTGTTTAGAAATACTAACCACAGTACTTATTTTTACTTAATTTCTTTATAAGAGAAATATAATACAAAATTAAGTTGCTAATGGGCTGGCCAGATAGCTCAGTGGATGAAAGCACCTGCTTAGGCAGAGTGCAGCAGCCGGGGCTTGATCAGGGTTCTCTGAAACAGCAATAGAGACTTGGGGTAGTGGCACATGCCTATAATCTCTGCCCTTGGGGTGTTGAAAACAGGAGGATCACTAGGAATCTCACTACATAGAGAGACCCTGCAGACCCTGCACTAAATACATTTTTAAAAATTAAGTTGCTAAACAGAGAAAATAGTAGATGGAGGATAGCAATGATAACAGCAATTATGGGAGAATAACTAAATCAGTAAATTTCAGAATTCAGTAAGAGAAGAAATTTGGAATAAAAGGCATCTCTTAAAACATAAGTTCCTTTACAGTGCTCAAAAATAATAAAAAGAATGCTGGCTTCACATTCTACATAAGTATAGCATGTATAGCACTTAGTCTGTTTTAAGCAGACATTACAGAGAGTATTCAAATTACACTTTGCCTCCTGTCTCAACATGCACACACTTATATGCACTTGTGTACACACACGCACACACACACACATACATGCACATGAGCTACAAATTAGAACTGCAGCTTACTAGAAGTATTTCTCCTGGGAAAATACCTAACTCTATTAACATACTTAAGGGTGGCTCATTTTAGAATGGTGATCATTATTCATCTAAGACATGACGCCCCTCATTTCTAGGCTATGTAGTACACGGAAGCATTTTGGAAGGAACAGAAACAGTGAAATTGGATACTACTTGTCATGGTTTAGAGTTTCTGCAAGAGGAACAATACAATACAGGACACATTTTATAATGAATCACCCAAAGAATATACAAAGAGTGCAGGAAATCTGTCTGTACACTAAAGACCAAAGTGTCTATCAGAGGGCCTGGATCCTAATGTCCTGCATGAGTCCGGCTGAAGATCTAGAGCCCATAACAGTGTCTCTCACAAGTCCAGTTGGAGGCCCACAGCACATAACAATATCTCATACAGGCCTGCTTCACAGATCTCTGCTGAGAAAACCTAAAAATCAGTGGTGGAAGGTAGGAATTCTTTGCCAGCAGGATGAAGGATGTCTGCTAGCAGGTTGAAGGATCTGAACTGTAGCTAGGAAACAACACTCAAAGTAAGAACCAGAGCTCATCCAAAAGTAACACAGCCATCCTCAGCAACAGTGAGGTCCTGTGCTCCTCCAGCAATGAGGAATGTTGAGTTCCCATCAGGAAAATCAATGTAACAAGCTTCTCCTTGAGGCTGAACTGTGAACCGTCTTCCCCAATGGAGCCTGGAAGTGATGCTTTGGATGAGGACCAGTGCTCCTCCAAAATGAACCATAGTCATTATCAGTGACAGTGAAGGCCCTTAGCTCCTCCTTTAAGAAAGTCAAGTTCACCAGGAGAGCCAATATGACAAGGACCTCCAGAAGAACAGCCCAAGAGAACCAACAGCTTGCAACAGCTCCAACAGCCCCAACAGATTCTCTAAACAGCCTTCCTAATAGCCACCCAACAGCTTCTTCAATTCTACCACTTATGCTGCTGGCAACAATCCTCAGGTGGGCCTCCCACACCTTGCACAACACTATTTTAATTCAGCTGGGTGTACCAGCTGACCACCAGTTATCTATCTACTACACTACTCAACTGCTAAATTATGAGGCTCGATTATTTGGAGTAAAATATGGGGAGTATCCATAAAGTTACAGATAATTTTATTCATCAATTGTAGAAATAAGTCCTAATTTCAAATCAAATAATTTTAATATTGTGTATTTCATTGTTCTTTTTCCATGGTGGTGTAGAATCAAGAACTGATTGAATTTAAATAAGTAAATATAATACACAGAAAAGATATGTTTTAAGGAAGATGTGGTATTAAAGAATTCCATTAATTTATTGAATAAAAACACTTTAAGTTCCTAGAACTTTTGCGTATTGTGCCATGCAAAAAGGAGACAAGATGAAAATTGTACCTTGCTATTCTCAGGCAGCATCTAGTCCTGTGTTAGAAAGAGATTGGCCTGCTCTAAGTAGCACGACACTCTCCAAGAAGATACAGGTAAATTACTCTTCTATGAGCTCTCAAAGAACATGGTAGCTTAGAAAATCTTCCAAAGAGTAGAGATGGTACAGGAGAAGGGATTGGTGATACCAGAAGGGAGACAGGCAGACAGAATTCACTAGGAATGTGTGAGTCTACAAATCAGCGTTGTAATAAAATAACTCAGTGGTGTATTAGGATCACTGTCTTGTTTCCACAAAAGCAGCTGTTTGTGCTGTTCTATATTGTTGAATTTTGTGTAATTTTTTTTGTATGAAGTTTTATGGAAATCAAAAGTTACCAGAGCTCCTTTTAGGACACTACAAAAAATTTGAAATACTTGTAATTGAGAGTATACGTAAAAATGGCAGAGTTAAAATTAAAATAAATTTTAAATAAAATAACAAGATTGATGAAGGACAATTGTGAACCTCATTAAAAGAAAACCTAGTGCAAGATGTACTTCACCTTATACTATGAATAACCATTAAGAAGACAACAATATTCAATGCATTAATTATTGAAACTTTCCTACTTATCAGTTTTGAAACCATCTCATTGTTATTTGTTTCTCAGTAAAATTATTTAGAAAAAAAAAAGGTATTTCTCAAATGGAAAGGAACCCACAAAGTAAAGGGAGAAGGAGAGTTGATAAACAGAAAAAGAATTATGATGCATTATGTACATATACCAACCCAGCACAAGGAATGTAAATAGGATGAACTGCAAATGTGTCCTTATTAAAAAAAAAGTGAGATGATAACAAATTGTAAAAATAAAAATATAGAGCTTGGGGCACTTAAAAAAAAAAAAAGAAAACCTAAGTGTAAAAGGTTGAAACGAAATTTTCCTCTTATATAATGATCGATGACTGCAAGCAGAACCAGCACCATTATACCTCACTAGAAGAAAAGAGAATGAGAGCTATTTGCTTATACCAGGTATGGTTTCTCCCATAACCAAAGCATAACCTGGATAGCCCAAGAAAAAGCAAACTTCTTACAAAAATGGAAACAAAACAAAATCAAGCGAGTCTAACAGAAAAACACCCACATTTTTCTCAACTTATTTTTTATATCAATCTTTTTTTTTTTTTTTGTATTTTAGGGAAGGGTCTACAGGATGTTCAACATCTCACTATTAGGTGGGACTCTTAGTGAGCCCCCTGCTTACAGCCTTCCAAGAGCTGGGATTACAGGCATGTACCCCCCACACCCAGTCTCAATCACCATCTCAGTGTGTGCTGGGGGCGGGGCTGGACCGACTGATACCAAGTTTAACCTTGGCGTAGTACGCCTACACCTTAAGTAACATAATGCAGGCTCGCCTAACTCTCTACAGTAGATAGAACTAGAGTTCACAACACTTACCATATTGAATTCTTTATGCTTCCATCAAAGAAGAAATCCATTCACCCTTGAAGAGGCTCTCCATCTGGAAGTGTTGTCCAACTTTCAAGACGGAAGTTAGAGCCTCCCTTCCTCCCTCCCCTCCCCTGCTCCTCTGCTCTCCCCTCATCCCCTTCTTCCCCGTCCCCCTCCCCCTCTCACTCCTCTCTCTCTCTCTGGTTGCCACATAAGACAAAAGACAATGCAGCACCTGCAAGTGAAGAAGCTTGGCCTTGGCCAGAAACCAGCCATCCTGCCACTCAGGCTTCTAGTCCCCGGAACTATGAAATCAAACATTTTGCTGCTTAAACCACACAGTCTGCGATATTTTTATGGCAATATGACTTGATTCTGATTTGTTAATAAAGTGAACAGGAATATAAATGTAGCCTGCCACAAAATGCATTTCAATGTGTTTAAATTTTAAAGTAGTCACTGCACATGTAAAACATGATAGGCATGTGTCAAATTATTATACCGTACCTCAAAAATATGAATAACTGTGTCCATTTTAAAATACAAATATAAGTAAATATAAATTATATATAAGTAATCAAAAATGTAAGTAATTTAGATAAATAACAATTTTGAATCTAGCCGATATCTCTCTATCTCAGATAATATATAAAGCACTTGCGAACTGGAGTTTTCAAATAATATCATGTCTTTTTATCATCTGACTTTGTGTGCCCTTTGGCTAATTAGAAGAACAGATTTTTTTTCAAAGAGATCAGTTAGCACCTGTTACTGTGGCCAATCCATTATGCTTACTTGGGCCAAGCACTACCCAGTGTTTAATGATTGATTTCATTGTCATTTTAAAAGATAGACACTATTGGTTTCCAAGACTACATGCTAAAGACATTCTGACTTTCCAAAACTTTTTTTTTATATAAACAGGGGTCTACTACACTGCATTTAAAGCACAGAGCACATCAGGTTGTTTAACTGATCAGATGCTCCCACGTACAGAGGCAGAGAGGAAATGGAATCAGTCCTGCCAACCATGATGGCAGATGGCAACAACTCCAAGGAAAGTAACAAAAACAACTAATATTTGTTGAGTACTTTTTCTGTCACACGCAGTAAAATTTTTTGTAAAAAGTATTTCATTTAGTTACTAAGCCCTGTAAATAAGATAGTATTATCAGTATAAAGAAGAGTTCCATCTACAGAAACAAAATAAATTTCTGCATTATATTCTCTCCATCATTGGTGTAATCTCATAAAACAGAAATCAAAACTGGGGTAAAATGTCAGTTAATACATATAATGTTTCTCTATGCTATCACCTTGTTACAGTGAAACGCAGTGCGTAGAAAACATTTCTTGATTTTCCAAAGTACATTCTTTTTAAAAAAAGAAATGCCTTTGTTGAACAGATAGAAACTCAGTTAAGACTGCTCTCATGGTGAAAGTATGTGCACACATACACACACACACATACACACACACACACACACACACACACACACAGTAATGCAGAGGGAAAATACCAGAGTTGCATTTTTCACCCTACATCATGTTCTGTCTCATATATATATATATATATATATATATATATATATATATATATACAACTGCCAGGAATTCGTCGACCACATTCCAGGAACATCACACTATTTCTGGGTTATCAGAAACATATCTGAATGCGATTTGCTCCAAGGCTAAGTGGCCCATAGGGAGAGCCTGAAAAATGTCCTCTTGCAGAAAATTTTTAATGGGTTTCTACTTCTGCCTGAACTGCTTTAGTTGAGCTCTGTTGAAAGTAAGAAAAAGCCAAATGACCTGTTAGGGTTCCTTCTAAGTGTCAAACTCTATTACAGGGATACTAATCATCTGAAGAACTTTCTCTATTATTCAAATTTGTGGAATTTCCTCTAGTGCTATTGCATCACATTTTGCTCATTAAATCGTTCTTTTCTGTCATTCCAACCAAGCTTCATCCCTTCTACTACAATGCATCTTAAGCAAATGTTGCCAGAAAGGGTAATTCCTGCAAATTAAAAAGGCTAGTCAGAGGATGTCAATTTAGAATTGGAGAAACAGGGCAGTAGACCAAAAGCAATTCCACAAAGTAACAGTACACTATTAAGAAAATTCTTCCTTATCAGATTTTTGGTGGTAATATGAAATCTAATCTTACTAATAAGAAAGTTTTTTGTAGTACTTATGTGGTATAATGCCTCTATGATAAAATTTAATAAAAATAAGTCCTTTATTTTGTTTTTTAAATTAAATGCTCTCTTTAACGTAAATTATTGCTATAGAATATATAGCAAGTGAAAGTAAAAAAAATCCAATAAGAAATTTAAAAGATTTATTTACTGATATATTTCAAGTGTCTCAGTATATTTGCCTCATTTGACTAAACTTGGCTTCATATGGAAGAAGTAAAAAGCATTAAGCTATGATATGTGTCTAAATTACTTAGGTCAGAATATACTTCTAATTGATTTCAAGGTACGTAAAGAACTCCACAGCCTCATAAATCTACAATAAATCCCATAGTAGTACCATTGCTAGGGATGGAAATTTGAAAGTAATTTTACAAATAAAAGTTTTATAAAAATACATATGGAATATACATATAAGTAGTTTAATAGTACATGACCTGTGCAGATGAAATATTTAGAAAAGATTTTATTACATGAATATTTTAACATAAACCAAAGCTGTCAGAATAATGTATACTGAATATAGCTTAACCTCCATAAAATCATCACCAAGCCTCAAAAATTACCAACTTGTCTTTATCTTTTTAAACCCACTCATGTATTACATATAGTATGTATAGTATAGTGTAATAGATCTGTATACTATAAGAAATTCTTTCCCTATAATCTGTAAT
>NW_004524682.1:8159870-8186309 GCF_000260255.1 Octodon degus | reverse complement strand
ACTGCAGATATTTCTCCTATAATCTAAATTATTGTTTTAAGCTCAATCCAGACTTATTTAGTAATAACTGGCACAGGTCCAATACAAATCTCTTTGCATAAATTATTTTGAATTTTGCCAAGTACAAATCAGTGTAAAAAATAAAAATTATGAAGAATAAAAAAATCACATTTATTGTTTTTAGAAAGAGCGAAAGAAGATATACTGTGCTACCAACATTCTTTTTTTATATTTTTTAGGCAAAATCATGGATTGAACTCAGGCCCTTGCACTTACTATATTTTTATTTATAAAAGAGAGAAATTTATAACAATAACAACAGTTTCAGCTATGGAATTTTCAGTTCTAAAATCAGTGTTTGTCACTGAATTTTCTAATCATTTGTTTGAATCAAGATTCAAATAAAACATCATAATTTCAAAGAAAAGAGCCAGAATATCTGTGTAAGTGGCCAAGTGTGCTGACTGCTATACAAGTGAGGAAACTGAGCCAGCA
This sequence comes from Octodon degus, assembly GCF_000260255.1. NCBI lineage: Eukaryota > Metazoa > Chordata > Mammalia > Rodentia > Octodontidae > Octodon > Octodon degus. Next base: position 8,185,814 of record NW_004524682.1, on the reverse strand, counting down.
CAGAGAAGCCAGATGCCTAACCGACAAGGAATATCCAAACCGTCATTGAAATATGGAAGTTGAGCCTTTTATAGGAATCTACTAAAATACAAAAGCCTTTCAAAAATTATCAGCCAGAACAAAGCCACTTGTAGTGATGGTGGCAGCGCAAAAGCATCAAAGTGTCATAAGGAAAGGGCTTGAGCTCCCCAAACAGGCATCGGCTGGCTGGTAGGGCTAAGCTGGGTGAAGAACACTGGCTCGGCCCAATTTTCTTAATTGTATAAAGGTAGTGTGATTGAATCACAGAATATCAACAGTCATGATGTACACTGTTAGACTGTAGGTCTTCTTGCTCCAACCATTTTCCCAAGAAGCTTTGGCCCTGCTTACATAATCTTATGCAACTTCTCTCCTCTTCCCTCCTCTGGGACACACAGTAGGTAAGTCCTTCTACATGTGATCAATGCTCAAGTTTCCTCCACTGAAATAGTGGGAATTGCTTCTTACACCTAAGTTCTCACTCCATCTCTCCATATTTATTTACTTTTAACTTCAAATTTGTTTAACTTAAAACTTCCTTGTTGAGTTCTTTAGAGTACTTTACAGAATAGGCTTTGCTGAAAATACGTCAGAATGTCATAGTGCTTTACCACACATGTTTTCTACCAATTGGTGATAAGACCTAGAAGCTTAATTAAGTCCAATTTCTTGATCAATTTCTTTGCCAACTTTAATTGGCAAAGTAGGTCGCATATGTGAGACTTTTTTCTTCTGCTAGCAGGTGATATTTGGTTATGCTTCTTTTTTATGCTAGCAGTGCCTGATGATTTGTTTCCAGATAGATGAATTCATTATGTTAGTTGTAAAACAATGCTATCATTTTCTCTATCATCCCTTTTGTATCTGTATATACCAAATAGTTAGGATAGACATGCAGCTACTTTCTCTTAGAAAGATTTGTGCTAATAGTGACTGGACAGGATATCTTGTCTGCATCTTGTACTATGGATAACTACTAAGAAGATAACAATGTACAATGTATTAATTATTGAAACTCTCCTACTAACATGTTTTGTTGTTTGTTTGTTTGTTTGTTTGTTTGTTTTTGTGGTACCAGGGATTTAACTCAGGACCCTGCTCTTGCCAGGCAAGTGCTTATTCTACTGAGCTATCTACTAACCTGTTTTGAAACTGTCTAATTGGTATTTGTTTCTCAATGAAATTAATAAAAAATATAATTATAAATAGAAACCTCCTTTCATCAAATATTCAGTGGTACCAGAAAAAGTATTTTATTTATTTATTTATTATTATTTTTTTTTTTTTGGTGGAACCGGGGATTGAACTCAGTCCTTTGTGCTTGCCAGGGAAGCACTTATTCCACTGAGCCTTCTCCCCAGACCCTAGAAAAAGTATTTTAAAAGGTAAAGCAAATGTTTAATTCTTTACTTTTATTTAACAGGTTTTTAAATAAATTCATTCCTTATCATCCTCAAAATATTATTGCAGTAAATTCAAGTTAAAATTTGTGTGTATTTGTCCCCCCGAAGCCTCATGCAGTCATTGAGGTGCAGTTCTACAGTTTGTGATTAATTCATGATCCAAGGCTGGGATTACGGGCCTGAGTACTGCTGGGATTATGGGTCTAAGTACTCCTGAGATTATGGGTGTGAGTGCTAGAACCAATCTGGGGCAGATAACCTGAAAGAAAGAGACAGACTTGCTCTCTGTAGCATTGTTGCTCCATTTTGCTCTCTTGCTCTTTGCCACCACCATGAAAGTTTGCTCTCTGCCATGTGCCACTCTGCCTTGGAGCTGGCTGAGTATAGACTGAAACCCGCAGTAGCTGTGAGCTAAATAAACCTTTCCATCTTTCATTTTGAGTGCTGGGTATTTATCCCAGCAACGAGAGAAGAGTAACTGAGAGTACAATTTTAAAGTCCTCTCTAAAAACTATTACCCGCTATAAGCCCTTTCCTCTGCATATGGTTAAGATTTTTGAATGTGAGGGGAATATTATAAAGAATTTAATAATAATAGAGATTATCCTGACTATTCTGATTTAATCAAGTATAATTTAAAATTTAAAGCTGGGGAGATAGCTCAGTGGAATGAGTGCTTGCCTGGCAAGCACAAGGTCCTGAGTTTGATCCTTGGTACCACAAAAAAAAAAAAAAAAGAATAACTGGTCTAGTCCTACAAATGACATTTTCCTGCTTAGTTTTCTTTGCCTTTGGATGTTCATCTTCTGGCTTCCAGCATGGACACTATCCTTCCATTGCAGACCCTTGCTTTCCTAATATGGACTCACACAAGGCACTATGGGAAGCTCTAGGTCTTTTGGCCAGATTCGCAAGATTTTCAGTGTGCAGACTGCCTTTTTGCACTCTTCCACATCTGACTCTGCCAGCAAGGATTGATATATATATATATATATATGCTACAGAATTATATTATATAATTAGATTATGTAATGATACATACATTGTGTCTTTGAATCTGTTTCTCTAGGAGAATATACAAGCTTTTCTGCTTTGTGAATTGCCTAGTGCTTTTCACTAGATTTAGGAAACAGTGGGAAAGTATTTCTTATTCTTTCTTCTTTTTTCTTTCTCTCCTATCTCATCATTTTATGTTACATTCCCCAATTATTGACTTAACAGATTCACTGATTCTTTTTTTAAATTTTTTTAGTCTTTATTGGATTCTTTTTTTAAATTTTTTTATTAATTTTATTGAGAAAAAAGTTGCAGGGAGACAGCTCAAAACAGGTTGGTAGGAGAGTTACAACAATTAATATATTGCATATGTTTGTCTTGTAGTAGTCATTCATCGCACAAGATGCAGACATGATATCCTGTCCAAAGACCATTAGTACAACTCTTTCTTAATTTTTTCCATAATTTTGTTGAGAAAAAAATAGCAATGAGACAGTTTCAAATCAAATTAGTAAGACAGTTTCAACAATTAATACATTGCATACTGTTTTCTTAGTGGAAATTCATTGTAAAAGATGTAGATATGATATCCTGTTTACAAAAACTATTAGAACAAAACCCTCTATTCATTGAATTAAGAGAATGTAGCTGCATATCTATCTTAACTATTTTGCATATACAGATACAAAATGGTAATATCTATCCCCCTTTTTTGTTTAGTCATTTAAATATTATAGGTGTGGGAATTTAGCAAAATATTCCAAAATAGTCCAGTAGCTTCTCAATAAGCTTCTTTTCTGGAGGGTTAACTACCTTGCAGACCAAAAATTGGAGAAAAAGGAGGGCACCAAGGACAGCTAACAATTTGGCTCTAGCTTTTCAAGGTTAGTGAAGACTCAGGACATATGAGAACCTGTACTGTAACATCATGTAATTCAGTGGTGTCCCAAATTTTCTGATCATAGGGATTATGGGGCCACAGAGGAAAGTGATCAATGATGTAGAGTGTGCTAAGGAGAGTCACGTGGAGAGAAAACATTCTCTCAGGCTTTCAGAGAGCAAACTGGTCAAGCAATGGCAGTGACTCATCCACATGGCTGACACTGACAAAGGATCTACAAACTGCGGTACAGAGTTTCAGGATAAATCTTGAGGGGATTTGACTGATGTTATCCGATACAAAAGCTACAATTCTTGTTATATAGGTCTTGCTTTATCTTGGTCTTACCCATCCAGCAGAAAAGTATAAAAACAAAGTATAAGAAGTAAAGTCATGGGGCTGGGGAGATGGCTCAATGGCAAGCGCAAGGGCCTGAGTTCAATCCCCGGTTCCGCAAAAAAAAAAAAAAAAAGACTATGAATGCTTCAAGTTCAGAATGTTGAGCTGTAAAAGGCTCAAGTCAAGAACTTCAGACATTGCCAGTCATACAGAAAATCCACTACTATTATGGATTCTTTTTTTTCTGCCTGCAGAAAACTGCTGTTGATTACCTCCAGTGGACATTTAAATTTCATTTATTGAATCTTTCAACTCCAAATTTTTGTACTATTTCCACTTGTTTATTCATATTCTTTATGTGGTGAGACATTTTCCTTCTATTTTATTTTTATTCTTTAGAAATAATTTCATTACTTTGAATATATTTATCATAGCTGACTTAATGTGCATACAATATATACAGTTTGAATATTCTTAGACATAGTTTCTACTAACAGATACTTTTTCCCTGTGAATCAGCCATTCTTCTGAGTTCTTTGCATATCTAATGCATTTATCTTCAAATCTGGAAATTTTAAAAATATAATTTGGCAACTCTTTAAAAGAGATCTTCTTTCTAAGAATTTGTTATTGTTGTTACCACTGCTGTTTATTTGCTTTGGTGAATGATCTTAACTAATTATTTAAAGCACTTCTTTTTGTTATCAGGGGCCAGTGTCATCCTTGCCCATTTACCTTAACTGTCAGCTAATGATTTAAAAAGAATTCCATAAATGTCTTGAAACTAGGAAGACCCTTGCCCTTTTCCAAGGATTGTACTATGTGTTAATTCAGACTATATTATTTTGTGTCAATGAGGTAACATATACCTCAAAACCAATGGTTTAAAATTATACCAATTTCTAATTCCACAGTTCTGTCATCATAAATTATAGTCCAACAAGACTAAAATTAAGGTGTCAGTAATTTCTGCTGTCCTCTGCAGAAGTTATGGTACATAAACTAGTTTCTTGGTTTTTCCAGCAAATGACTTCCTGCAATCACTGTCAATGTTTTCCTTTGTTCAACCTCACAGGCCATACTATAAGACAGAATTCTTCTCAAATCACATTGGCCCAACTTTCTTTTCTACTCTGAATTATAGTTTTAAGGATTGATGTGGTTATACTGAGCATAACTTGACAATTTGAGAAAGTTCTTCATCTCAGTGTCTTCATCTTAGTAGATTCTGTAATGTCACTTTTGTCAAGTACTTTAACATATTGACTGGTTCCATTGATCAGGGCAAACATGGAACTAAAACCCACTATATAAGAACAAGCAAAAATGGCACTTGGTTCCCCTAATGAGGAAAGTTGTTTTGCTATGAATCCTTATCTACTACAGCAAAGTGGAAAAAAAAAATTGTATCTAGGCCAAATGAAGCTTCGGACTTCAACAAATGCAAAGCACCGTACTAGGCCTTATACAACAGCATCCAATGAGGGTAGACACCACAGGGAAAAGAAAACCTGCAAAGACTCCTGGAAAAGCTCTTCAATTTGCTGTTTCGCATAAGTCTATGCTTCCTGTGATATACACATTCTTCTATACAAAATATTTGGGCTACTTATAGTCTTTCCGGTCAGCTGTCTTAGCTATCAAAACCTAAGTCTTCAACCTTGAAAGCCAACTGTCTATCTCAGTGATATAACAAAGAAACCAAAATAATCATCAAAAGGGAATTGTGTAAACTTGTACACACATTAATTGGTGATAAAATGAGTATATAGCTATGAGAATATGCAAGTTTGTTTTAAACAGTAAACATAAACTGATTAATGTGAGCACTTTAAATTGACAGACACCTTAAACGTGGGAAATGAATAAGACTCTAATGGAAGCATCACTGCTAGAGATGACAGGAAATGTGCATTTATGTGACAAATGCATTTTCTAAATATCCAGCCATTAGCTATAGCAGTGTTTTACTTTTAATCTACATCTATCATTTCTTTCGTAAACCACCCAATTCCTGCTACTTTCACCACTGCTGTTTCTTTGATGATGTTGCTTCTGTGTCCACACTGGTATGACAGATCTTTCGGAATTGGCAGAGACCACTCATATACCAAAAGCAGAGCAGGAATGTGTTGGTGGTTATTTTCAGTTTTGAGTCATTAGGCTTTGGCACAGGCATTTAATTATCCATTCAGGTTCACTGAGGTTTTCATCCAGAGTATGGTGCAACAATATGCTAACTTTCTATCTAAATTGCTCAAATTAATTATCTTCCTTCAGTGGAAAACCCATGTATCACAAGAATTTAATGCAGTATATGGACCTTATCCAGTGACTCTAAGTAAAGATATAATATAAAAAGACTAAAAATGTATATGCCTGTTGGTAGCTTTGAATTCAACCTATCTTATATATATTAATTACAAGAGTTTAACAAATCAGTGGAAAAAGAGTCATTTTCAATTCAAAAGACTTTAAGCATTCTAAAATTCAGTTATTTTATATATCATAAAGTTAAATCCTTGATGAATTGTCATTAAAGTAATCATTTTAATAAATTTAAACTGTTAGCTACTTTCTGAAGACTAGAATAGTTATTAACACAACATTCATTTATTATAGATGATAGATAGATAGATAGATAGATAGATGTATAGCACTTACTAAATACCTAGAGCAGATGATAAAAATCTGACTGCATGGAGTCAGGCATAGTGGCTCAAGGCTGCAATCCCAGCACGCAGTAGGCTGAGGTGGAGCACTAGTTCAAGTCACAGGTCAGCCTGGGCAACATAGTGAGTTTAAGGTCATAGCAAAACCCTGTCTAAAAATACACCTTCTCCCCCCACACACACACAAAAATCTGTCTTCATGGAATTTACATTCTGCAGGATGGGAAAAAGACATTAAACAAGGAAAAATTAACTGGTGGCCAGCACTATCCAATTATTAAAATAAGATAGTATTAAATAGTGTATAACATTGCAACATTAGACTGTGTTGAGAAGATCATTCTGAAAAATGGCATTTATCCTTAGGTTGAATATCAAAAATGGTATAATTATTAAACAAAAGAACTTTCCAACCTCAGGGCTGTAAGGCAAAAACTCATGAAAAGAAAAATTCTGGAGAGGTTGATGTGTGGTGTGCAAGAGAGAAGCAAGCAATGTGAGACCCAAATTAGCTTCTTAGTTAGGCGATAGAGCACATTCCTTCTAATTGTGATCAGTGGCAAGTAGGGAGAAAAGAAAACATGACACAACCACTATGCTCTGCAAGGAGAAAGGTTTCAGGATTCGAAGTGTCAGTACAGCAACACTAGGAAAGAAGCTGTGGCCAGTGAACTCAATGTTGTAGCTCTAGGCGTGTGATCAGTTAGTGCACAGTGCTTACACTAAGGGTTTGATAAGTGGACATGAATACAAAATAGGTCGGAAACTTAGTTCTCTTTCCCATCTTGCAAGATGGCAGGTGAAACCACTGAGAAGGCAAACACTAAAGAGAAGAAACCTGGATCCAAAAGACTTCTGCCAGTGGTACTGGTAAAAAAAAAAGGTAAGGTGAAGAAGGCAAAAACAAAGTCTAAGGGGAGGCCCCACAGCAGCTGAAATCCTGTCCTTGTTAGAGGAATTGGTAGATACTCCTGATTTGCTATTTATTCCAAAAGGTCCTTGTACAAGAAAGTACACAGCTGCTAAATCAAAGATTGAGAACAAAAAGAAGGAGAAAGTTCTTACTATGATCACAAAACCAGTCAGTGGGGACAAGAATGGAGGTACCCACTGAAAATTGGCATGTTCAATGCCTAGATACTACCCCACTGAAGATGTGCCCCAAAAGCTCTTGAGACACAGCAAGAAACCCTTCAGTCAGCATCTGAGGAAACTTCGAGTTAACATCACTCCCAGCACCATCTTGATCATCCTTACCAGGTGTCACAGAGGCAACAGGGTGGTCTTCCTGAAGCAGTTGGCCAGTAGCTTGCTACTTGTGACTGGGCCTCTTCATCTTAATCATGTTCCTCTATGAAGAACACACCAGAAATTTGTCATTGACCTTTCTTCAGAAATTGATATCAGCAAAGTGAAAATCCCCAAACACCTCACTGATGCTTACTTCAAAAAGAAGAAGCTGCAGAAACCCAGATACCAGGAGGGCTAGATCTTCAACACCGAGAAAGAGAGATATCAGATTTCAGAGCAGTGCAAGGTGGATCAGAAAGCGGTGAACTCACACATTTTAGGAAAAATCAAAGTTGTTCCTCAGCTCTGGGGCTACCTGCTATCAGTTTTTGCTCTGAAAACTGAAACTTATCTTCATAAATTAGTGTTCTAAATTTCTTACTAAGAAGCTAATTAAATAACTGATACATTAAAAAAAGAAATACAAAATAACTTGGCTTTTAAAGCTATGTAATTTATGAGACCGAAGTACTCTAGTTATCATTGAAATGAAGAAGATAAATTTTCAGAAGATTTCAGGAACAAACATGTGAGAAATGCAGACCTACTGAACGGCGAAGGGCCTGCTTCCTATGCTGTAAGTGGAAATGTCAAAGAACCAAGTGACGATCAGGCTAGAACTCTAGATAGATTACAAAGTAGAATCATCTTCTGAAAGATGATATTAAAACACAACAATGTGGGTAAGATCTCTGAGAGACAAGAAGAAGCAAAGGGCCCTGGTTAAAGCTCTGAGAACTTGAGATGTTCAAGGTTAAAATGAAAAATAAGCCAGGTATCACATGTCATGCAGGTCCTGGAGCCCTGGGTCACATGGCCAGCCACCAAAACCAGGTGGGATGGTGCATGCCTGTAATACTGGGGAGGCTGAGACAGGAGGATCACTATGATTCAAAGCTGCATAGTGAGATCCTGTACCAAACAAATAAATAAATAAAAGATATTTTAAAATAGAAGAAAATAAAAATAAAAATCATCAAAGAAATAACTAAGAAAAAAAGAGCCAGGTAATTGGAATTTAAAAATCAGAGAATTTAGAAGCATGGAAATGTTTTGATTATATACATCTTGAAGTATACCTATCTTTATCACTTGAGGCACCCAAAAGACAATTGACTGTTCGTCATGCCATCTTCTCCAAGGTTGGACGCAGAACATTATTTGTATTTGCTTTTCTTATCTTAGTGTGAGAATGCATGTGGACTTGTACACATGATCTAAATATAGGATTTTAGGATTCCTGTGTATAAAAGGATGAAAATAGATGAATAGATAAAAGGAAAGTCCGTCATAGCATCTGAACATTCACAGGAGCCTTTTCCTATTATTGATCAGACTAAAATAAATAATGGGGAAAAACAGGTACAAATTTTCTTCATTGAAGGTGATCATTATATATGTATATATATAATGTACAAATGAAATCTAATTAAAAAATAAAATAAAATAAAATAAGAAACACAAAACCTTGGATAGGGTAGACACTATTTAAGTTGAGAGAAAGTGAGATAAATGATATATGCATGCATATATATAATTAATTGTATTATAAATATGTGTGGAGAGAGAATATTTGTACAGATTTACATAAATTTTTAATACAAAAAGGTAAAAGCATTAAACAGGCTCATTTTGGTTGCCAACAAATACCTTGTACGAATCAAAGTGATCCATTGTCAGGAGAGGACAAATCTAAGCTGAAATGAGAGAGATGAAGGAAGATAGGACTTACTTTGTCTATAGTTTCAGTTTAGACCTACAAGAGTCAAATTAGAAATGACAGAAATGTGAAGGACAGAAAAGAAATGTCTATAGAAAGCAAACTAACACAGGCGACATTGTAGTTTGTCCACTTTCTAGCCCATATGCACAGTGAATTTGTGTCTGCATGAGTCAGAAATTAACCTCAAATGGGGCATAGACCTAAAGTTCATACTTCCAATAATATTTTCAGTACAATGTGAAACAATATTATCAAAGTTTATCATTATTTCTTCTCTGATTTAGTGGTTTTAGGACTATTAATAACTGCTAGAGGTTATTTTTACCTACTCACTAAGGAAAGAAAGAACCCATCACCTCTGTCCCAAGAATTTAGAGGTTCTGAATCTCACTGCCAAACAAAGCAGCCAATTTTAGAAGTTCCTGCTATGTTTGTCCATTATCTATATAACAAAATCTCTTTCAATTCAGAATCAGAAGACTTGGGTCCTTACTCCAGATATGTGTCTACTAAATGATTCTTGATGCTGCTTCCAACATCCAAATATAGTTTTATAAACTACATATGTTTCTATTTACTTCCATTACTACTTTCTTTTTTCTCCACTAATATTATGTAGCTCTCTAAATTCCCTATTCTGATAACTTGGCAGGTTTTCAGAGGACAGCTTCCCAATTTAAAAATCTCTATTATTTCCCAAAGCTTTGACCTAAGTTCCCCCTGGCTCAGGATCATAAGTCCTCCCTGTGCTCCTGGGATTATAGCTAGGCCAATATTATCCCCTTCCCCTGAGGTAGGGCTCATACCTGAGTCATTTTATAAGCAACCCTTGTCTCAGTCACCTCCACATGTAGCAGTGTGAGTGATTTATTCCATCCAGGTTTGGGCTGGACAGAGGAAGCAGAATAGAGAAGCGATCTCCGTGTAGTTAAATCACCTCAGGAGGTACAGAAGGAGGGAGTTATCTCAGCATCTCATGGCTTCTTGAGTACCGTTTTTCAATCCAAGTTTGGGATCTGGTACAGAGAATAAATAAGAATTAAATAATAGAGCAGAGAGAAAGCAGGGAAAACAAAAGGGCACAAGAAAATGTTTAAGAAAGTTGATATTCCTTATTTGATAATGATGATACTATCACTAGTATATACTGTGCAAAAAATTACCAAATTTCATGCATTAAGCATATGTGGTTTATCTATGAATTTTTTTAACCTGGAATCAAACTCAGGACCTTGCACCTTCAGGCAATTATGCCAACGAGCTATTCCTAGTCCTCCTATGCCCATTATATCTAAATAAAGTGCTTTTAGAATGTCATAAAATGAAAATAAATAGAAACATGTATAATATAAAGGAAGAGAAGGGACAGAGAGTTAAAAGTTAGAATTGACTTCTTGGAGTAGATCGCTCTAGCCTGCCTCTTCTTTCTTGCTTGGAGCACTGTGGGGTGGAAGGGCTGTGAAACATGTCTGTGACAGCATTCTGAAAGCAAAAAAATTATCTATAGTAATAATGAGACCATATTTTGCTAGATGTTTAATATACAACTGTATTTAGAGTGTACTGACTGCCCTTTCAAGGCCGTTAGAAAAGTTGTAAGAGGCAGCACATAATTAATGACAAAGAAATCGTGGAGACAAGTGCTGGGGAATCCAGAGTGAATTGTTTCTTGGTGAATGGTCTTAGCTTTTTCCACTCTTTTTGAGTTAATTATTTAGAAAAGAATTGTCCGTGTTAAGTTAATTACATGAAATAGAAGACCTATTTAAGTTACATTTGTTAAGTTCTTAGAATCATTTCAGCTTTGGCTCTTGCTTTGTCCTTTTTACTGGAAGAGAGATTTATGATTAGATAATAAGGGTGGCCATGGCTAGTCCAGACAACAAAAACAAAAGTTTGGGACTATTACAATAAAATCTTGAAAATCGGATTTTTGGGAATTATTTATTAGTACTTTAAAAGAGAGACTGGAGATTGGAAAACATTGTCTTCTTATCCTCTGCTTCAAGTTATTTGTACTCATTCACACAACAGCTTATTAAAAGTAAAATTCTTGTTTTAGTCTTGCATGTGCTAGAATATTCTCCAGTTTTTATGGACAGTGTTATGCTCAATAAATAGTTGTTGAGTGGATTAGGATACCGTCCCTTTCATCCAAAGAAATTTATGTATTTTTCTCAATTAATTAAAAGTCAGCCAAACAAAGAGTAAATAAAATCTGAAAGGTACAATAGATATTATGAAAAGGAAAGAATCCGTTCAATGGGAAGTAAAAGCTGGGATGAGAAAAAGGACAGAAAGACAAAGGAAAAAGGAGATATTTATGTTTGTCTGTGGGACAGCTTGGATAATTGTACTGCTGATTTCTGTTGGTTTATTGAAAGAAACAGTTTATGGTTACATTTTCCTTTTTTAACTTCTTTTTAATTTCTTTTCTTTTGCATGTCAATATCTGGTAAACTAAATGACTATTTTGAAGATAACATTGTGTAATACACCAACCATGTCGAATTCCTATTATTTTGTTTAGTGAAATTCTATATTGTTGCCAATCATTTTTTCTTTACCATTTTGAATTCTTTTTTATTAATTTTATTGAGAAACAAATAGTAATGATATAGTTTCAAAACTGATTAATAGGATAGTCTGAATAATTAATACATTGCATATTGTTGTCTTCTTAGTGATTATTCGTAATACAAGAGGCAGACATGATATTCTGTCCAAACACTATTGGTACAAATTTTTCTTCTCATTTAATTAAGAGAAAGTAGCTGTATATCTATCCTGACTATTTTGTGTATACATATACAAAATGGTCCTTCATTTGTGTCCCCTTTTTTTATTTAGTTTTGTCAGAGATGGGCATTCCAATGTCATTTAAATATTGTAGGTGCATGAATTCAGCAAAATAATCCAATATAGTCCAATATTCCATAATAGTAGTGGGTTATCCACATGACTGGCCATGTCAGAAGTTGATGACTTGAGCCTTTTACAGCTCAGTATATTAATATGGCTTTATTTTTTAGACCTCATTTTTATATGTTTCTGCAGGATGGTTAAGACCAAGATAAAGTGAGACATATATAAAAAGAAATGTAACTTTTGTATCTGACAAGGTCAGTCAAATCCCCTCAGGATTTACCCTGAAACCCTGTACCACAGTTTGTTGATCCTTTAAAAATAAAAAATATTAAAAATTAGTTAAAGCCAAAATGTATTAAAATAAAATGATAATGTGTTTAAAATGAGATGAAAGCATTGCAGAATACATTCATTTCCGAGGTCAACTGCTGCTCATATCTGCTTAAGAGTTTTCCTCAATTCTTTTATGTTCAAGCTACCACAACACATGTAGTATCTGCTTTCAGGCTTCACTTTCTTTACAATGGAATCAAAACTCAAAGACTTCTGTGCATCAAGTCAAATGTAGAACAAGCAATATAACACAATATATCTTTAATTATTTTAAAGATTCTTGCCTCATGCTAATTTGACTGCAATTTTTAAACAACCCACATCTATCAATTTTTCCAAATTGAACTCTTTTTTATAATAAATCTTTCCTGTTTAAAAATTCTATTCCATGAGGCCAGGGAGATGACTCAGTGGAATAAGCACTTCCCCAGCAAGCACAAGGGCCTGAGTTCAATCCCTGGTTCTGCCAAAAAAAAAAAAGTATATATATATATATATATATATATATATATATATATTCCATTGCTTTGTGAGGTATTTAATTAAAGCCAAAATAACAATAGCTCATCTAGTTATCATATTTTCTCTCCCACAAAAAAAAACCTACAGAAGGTACAAAACACATCAGCCCTTGTTGACAATCTATACTCAAAGAAAGGGAAGTCATTTTTGTATATGAATAATAAAATACTGGGAAAAGCAAGAACAGAATTAGATATAACTGATGATGCAGTGCACATTGAGCCAGCAAGCAAGGGGGAAGGGCAGCTTGAGGTGTGAGCTTTGCTTTGCCTCAGGCACTGCTCTGTAGGTAACATAAGGGGAATGGAACTGTCACTTCATCTAACAGATGGTTAGAGTTTCCTAAAATCACAGCACTTCCCAATATTTATCCCATCAGAGCACTGTGGAAGATTTTAGTGCTTATAGTGTTAGAATAAATGATCCGGCACCATAGTCCTGGGGGCTCCAGCTGTCCTATTCTCTGCCCAGTGATCTCAGGACTGAGGGGATCAATAACCTATCAGTAAACACTTACCACAAGCTGAGAAACCTTGGTTCAAAACTTTTACCGTTATGACAGCTCATGAAGTGACCCAGACAGCATCACCTGCCGCATTCCTGCTGACCTGTGGACAGTGAAGTACCGTGATAGCCTTAATGGGGTCCTTTGCCTACTGGCAACTAATGGCTGCTGGCTGATCCCATCAGTGAGGCCAGGGTACTATCTCTTCTTAATGAAGCTCTATGAAAATGTGAGCTCAATGGAGAAAGTTTCTCTGGCTTTCCTCAATTCTGTACTTTCTGGCAGCATCTTGGCTCATTTGTCCAACCAGTTGTGATTTTTCTAACACACTAAGGAGGATGATCATTCTCTAGGATTCATTCAGGGATGTCTCACAGAAGAACCATTTGAGCTTGGAAAGCTGCAGCTCTCTAGTGAGAGATATCTTTGATTCACCTACATCCTGCTCCACGAAACATCCACCTTAGGTGGGTAATAGAACCATCCCTGTCCTCCAGGGCATAGTGTTTAGTTATGGACTCTTCAGTCCAAACTTCCTTTACTGAAGACTTGTCCTTAATTACATGGCTTCTTTGTTTATCAGATACATTTCTTTTTTTAAACTCCAACTACCAAATAAAAAGAAGAGGACTCATTTTCAATTAATCTAGAAATGAGATATTGTTTACCTGAGCCGGAAGGCTGACAATGCTGAGAAATAAGTAGATAAATCATGCAGATATATACAACACAGGGTCAGAATGACTTGAATTTGGATGAAGGTGGAAGTGTGGAAGCCAGATTTTGACTTGAGGAACCATGATGAATTCTGGCACCATTAATAAGATAAAGGGAGAAAGCATAAACCAGAATGAAAAATAGGCTTAAGTGACAGGCTGACTTTTGCTTAAATCTGAAATCTCCACATAAAGTTGTATGCAATATGAGCCTGAAAATAGGAGGAAACTTTGCTTCAGGTAAGGTGGTTACATATAATTAGCCATGGAAACCTTGAGATTAGATCACTGGAGGAGACCTGGATGTTATGTTAAAAGGTACTTTTCATATATCCCTAAAAAATACCACAATAAGGAATAGACAGAGAAACAAATGGGGAAAATGGCCTTAAGAGGAAAGGTAAGAAAAACCAGAGCCATGTTTTAAAGAGCCTAAATTAAAAGAGTCTTAAAAATAGCAGTCAAGAACATCCAGTGCCACTGAACATGCTCACTGAATTCAGTGCTGTGGTAGTTCACAGATTACCTGCCAAGAGGTGACAGAGTGGAGAGATAAGAACAGCACTGACATTACTTCCCAAGTCTAAAACTAATGAGGGGATGAACATGGAACAGCCTACATGAGAGAGCTGCAGAAGCAGCCATCTCTCCTCTCAGTAGAATGAGCACCAAGTTGGACACAGCAGAAAAGACAGTAAAGAAACAAATTGTTACTGTGGATCTAGGAGAGTAGATTACAGGGTGATAATGTTTAGGCAGAATTGAAGATCAATTCTCAGAAGCAGAACAAGAACTACAATATGAAAGAAGAATCAGAAGTTAAAAATATGAGCAATAGAAATAGAATGGTATGGAAAATAAAAATTAGTGTGCTTGACTATCTACAAGAATTCTAAGTATATATTTCATTAAAAAATTAGGTGAATTGGGGAATATAAAGCAAGAAGCAGGGAAGAGCGATTCCCAGAAGTTGCAGAACAAGTTTGCCATGTCCTGATTGGAAGCTCTGCTGAGAGGGTGCTAGTTCTGGTGATTAAACAATTAATGAAATGGATTTGCACATGATTCATACTACATTGGAAAACAAGCACAGCTTTTAATGGTACAGATGTTGTATTCTGGAACGAGTCAAACAGGATCCTAACTGTTTGCAGAAGAGTCCAAGAAGAGGCTCTGACTGGCACAAGGGTACCTAGGTAACAGGACTTGGTC
The DNA here is from genome assembly GCF_000260255.1 of Octodon degus. Classification (NCBI taxonomy): domain Eukaryota; kingdom Metazoa; phylum Chordata; class Mammalia; order Rodentia; family Octodontidae; genus Octodon; species Octodon degus. Next base: position 8,170,334 of record NW_004524682.1, on the reverse strand, counting down.
TTTCCTAGGATCTGGTGATTATTTCCTAGATTCTCCATCTCAGTCACCCTAATCACCTGTAATCTATTCTCTTCAACTCTTCTATTAATCTTTCTAAGATGTAAACATGATGGTATCAGTTACCCATTTGGAGAGCAATAAACCATCCTAATTGTACTGCCTAATGTAATTTATTTTGTTCATGAACACAGAGGAAATAATTTAAGATAGGCTATATCAGATAGTTCTCAGCTGAACTCCCTCAACTATTTTCTGCCTGCTGGACAATGACAGTTTTAGTTAGATGCCTTGCAATTAGGTGGCTGTCATTTGAAGCTGGCTACTTCATGTGGATCTTGTCCAAAATGACTGGCCCATCTGAGGCTCTTTTTCCTCCTAGGCCTGCTACTATATTTCTGCACATCCAAGAAAAAGGTTACATTTTTTTTCTTCATGAAGCCTTAACTGACTCTCCAAACCAGTTATTTGTACCAACTCTCAGGGTTTCCATGATCAATCCATTGCACATAATGCAATTAATTCACAGCATTATCATTACTATTAAAGTGCATACGTCCTCATCAATATGTTGAGGTCAGAGTCTGTGTCTGCACATGAATTTTTTTCTACCATAGCGCTTATACAGCTCCCAGAGACACTCAATGAATATGTTCTCAGTAAAGGAAACTCTGATTTCATGGTTTTCTATCGTATCCTTCTCCAAAATGCAGGACTGAAAAGTGACATCTCTGTTTGGGAAATTCCATGCCCAGAAATGAGTATGAAGTTCTCCTGAATTCAGCTATAATATTGACGGCTACTTCTCTTTACACACGGGGAATCTACAAAATACAGAGTAGGCTAATCTACAATAAATTAGCAACAATGGCAAATTTTATTTATAGTCATGATTCCAGATTGAATTAGTTGTTTGGATCAATTTAAGTTATAATTAAATAAATAAATGATGAAGACTCATTTCACAGAACAAAAGTATGTATGAACTAACACATGCTTCATGAAAACAAAAGTGGATGGAAAATGCCACGAACATATTGTGATTAAAGAATCTAAGCCAGACTATAAGACTTAAGGAAATGGCAACCAAACTGTTAATTTGTACCTTTTGAGAAATTAGTACGCTAATTGGACTGAGGCTAGGTGGTATAAAATAATGTTAGCTCTCAGCCACAGAACCCCAGTCCTCTATTCTTCTAATCCACAATCTCATAATTTCCAGTTGATATAGAAGCAACAAATGGTAATTTCTTGAATTGAATGCAATTTTATTTTATTTATTTATTTATTTATTTATATATTTTTTTGTGGTACTGGGCATTGAACTCAGGACCTTGTGCTTGCCAGGCAAGCACTTATTCTACTGAGCTATCTCGCCAGCCCCCTGAATGTAAAAATATTTTATTTATTTTTTTCAGTTTTTATGTTTCATTATTACATAATCTCTTTAAGAAATGGTGCCCAAAAAACTAGCTATCCAGAAGCCATTATATTTCTTTAAAAAAAAATGAACGGAATTTGCATGAGCTCTTCTGCTCTGTCTTCAAGAGTTTGATTGTACCCTGAAATGGGCCAGGGCCTAACATGTGGTAGTCTCTTTCCATAAACTGGAATATGTATTAGTTAGAATTATTAGCTAGTTCTGTCTGGGAGCTCATTTATGCTGCTCTGTACCAATTCACTTTACTTAGTAGAAAGCTGTTGTGTGTTATAAATTCAAGCTGAAAGAAAGGATGAATAGACTGGATTAATACAGCTTCAGAAGTCTCACTGAGATTAGTCTCTCTCTAAGTGAGCCCTGAAGCACCAAAAATTCTCACATATATTGAGGGCTAAAAGCAGGCTAAAGAATGTGCATAACTACTTTTGTGAACACAAATTACTCTCTCTACTGCCTTCAGGCATTTACCTAACTCTAAGTTTACACAATGCTAGCCAATGATAACATCCCGAGCAAGGGATCAAAGAATAGACAGGGCTCCCACAGGAAAAGCTGTTATCTGTAGCCTTGAATCCCAGCTTGCTGGAATTTACAAGAGAGACGACAGTTCTTGTGTTCTATTTATTGCTCTTTGCTCCCTCAGGATATTAGGCTCTGTCTCATGGTATTTCTATGCACCTCTTGCTTACTGAGTATGTTAATGAGTGGAAGCTTATGGAGTATGTTAATGAGTGGAAGTTATTACTGTTCTATAATTATAACTCTAGCATGTTGTACTTGAATACTCTCCTATACAGCAGCTTTTCAATCTTGAATGTAACTGAGAAATGGCCTTCCTTCATTATATCTAATAAACTTTGGACAAAAACAGCACTCTATAGAGTGACTGAAGAAACTTCTTATTTTAGAAAAAAATTCCTATGAGATATTGTCTCTATAGCTATGTAAAAGAAATTAGACACAATGTATTCCAATAAGAAAAACATGAAAACAAAAAACGCTCCATCATTGGAAAAGATAGAAAATCTTGGGCACATTGAGGTTTATTTGGATCCATCATATGATCCAAAGTACTATAATTAATGATTCTAACTTAGGAAGTACAAAAGTTTCCAATCTCTAGAAAGCAAACAATGGAGTCTCCCAACTCACCTTACAAAACATGATCCTGTAGGACAATCTGTTTTACACCTTTTGCATCATGCAGATGCACATCTTCAGTGATGGGACCTGGTCAAGGTCACCACTAAGTGTTACCTGCGATCCATAGAGTCATTGGGCTCCTCTCTCTCCAAATGGCTTCCTCCTACCAATGGCTGCTAGGTTCCCAAAAGTAGCACTGCAAGAGATGAAGTCAGAAAGAGAGAGAGAGAGAGAGAGAGAGAGAGAGAGAGAGAGAGAGAGAGAGAGAGAGAGAGGCATAGCAAAGAAGAAAATAAGATGAAAAACTAAAATCTTGTCCCTTTAGATATTTATAAAGATGTCTTTCTTTTTTCTAACTCACTTCTCTTAATTATGTTTCCATTATAGATGACTAGGGGTTTTCTTAGTGGGGTAACCAAAATGGAATTCACAAAGGATCTGCCTACATAGAAGTAATTCATTCCACTTGACAAAGAAGTACACTAAGGGGCAGCTAACTTATCAGTGAGTTCAACTCATGTATTTTCTTCTCTGTTTTATTTCACAACAGAATTAGTCACTTTTACAGTCTAAATCAGTCATTGGAGCCAACACAATAATTCTCATTTTTGGCTGATACTTCAGGGGTTTGGGAAGTCCGTATGAATGAGAAAAAGTCATGTCTCCTAATTCAGCACAAAACTTTCTGTATTATCCAGTCAAAATACTCCAACCTAGTAAAACATAACACGTTAAGGATAGAAAAGAAAATATTTCTAGGACAAAGTTATATGTACATCCCTACCTACTAGTTCCTCAGTTCAGGGAGATAAATTTGTTACTGTTTTGAAGCATGGAATTTATCCTAGAAAAAAACTTACAAATGTACCTCTCACCAGACAATAATAATTGTTTCACCACCCCATCAGTCTCAAAGAACAATAACTAGTAGAGCATGGAATATATGGGAAAAGCAGTGAATCTGAGAGGTACTGCCTAATAAATATCCTTTGTCAGAAGCAAAGTTGTGTACAATCCCATAACAATATAAAAGGAAATCAGAAAGCTAGTGATTGGCAAACAAATCTCTCTGCATAATTATATGTTCTACAGAGAAGAAAGTCTTAAAATAATCAAGCTATTATTATGTTTTTATGTGAGGGTCATCTTTTCTACTCACTTATTGATTTTTTTCCCCACTGGAGACCTGAAAAGCTTCTATATGAAATTCAAATAATCTTACATCTAAGCAAATTCACTATGCTTTTACTTCTTTTCATTCATCTATTTTCTTTAATCTCCTCATCTAAATATTACTGATAGCCCACAAAACATTAGAGCTAGTGAATTCAGGCCATTGCTAAATCCAGGCCTTGTAAAGAATGAGGCATAGTGCTCAGCGCTCTTCTCAGTGAGATTTTCTTTTTTTTCACTCATGGGCACCCTGATGCCAGCTACCATACTGCAGTGTTACCTACCATTCCAATCACACCAGGCACACTGCTCCTAGAAAATTCTCTACAAAACTAAACATGTAATTTGAGAAAAAGTTACTTCAACAGTATGAAAATCTCTGAGGTCCAAGCACAACGTATGTCTTCTAGGCCTGTTATGTCATAATACTGTTAACACTAAGTTGATAGTTTTCTATATTTGGGGGAAACTGGCCTTTACTTTTTGTCATGTATGTATCCTTCCAAAGGGAAAATATAAATGCATATGGAAGTCTTTTCTTTTGGGAAAGGAAAAATAAAGTTGAGTAGATTATTAGCTGCATACCAATGGTAGATGCCCTATCTGCTCCCACTTAGAGCAAATTTCTGCACTATTTCCACAAGTGATAGCTGCTGTGGAGTAACCATCTGATTAAGTTTCCAGCAATCCAATATTATTCTCAAAATTGTTATTCTCAACTGACCTTTGTAAAAATAGACAGGATGGAATACTAAAAAGTCCTTATTGTTCCTATTTCTTTCCATTCTGAATGTAGAAATGGTATTTGTATTGCCCTTAGGCATACTATTAAGGAGAGGTAGTACAAAAGTTTTCACTTTGTCTTCTTTCTTATAGTAGGTCTGTCTGTCTAGTGAAGGAATTAAGAGTAGATTCTGCTCATTGTCAAGTGTATTCATTCCTCACACACCTTACATGATGGTAATAGCCACAAGGTGAAATCGGTGTCCCACAAGGTCTGGTATCAGGCAGATACCCCAACACTCTTTCTATATTCTAAATCCAGGTTCATCCTGGCTCTCCAGAAAGGAGAGATATCACATATCTAGCATTTCAACAATAATAAGTTTTTTTAATTTTATGTATTTAGTACAGGGTTTATAGGGTGTCACTACACAGGTTGGACTTGTAGTGAGTCTCCTGTTTTCAGCCTCCCAAGTGCTGGGATTACAAGTGCGCTACACCACACCCAGTCTCGATGGGCATCTCAGGGCACCCTGGGGGTGGGGCTGCCAAGGCAAGCCAGGAATCAAATCCTGACTGCTGTCCTGTGCCTAAGCAGGCACTTTAATCTGCTGAGCTATCTGGTTGGCCCTAACACAAACAAATTTAAAAGGTACTGTATTGCCTTCTTTTTTGTGCCGAATGTGAGCCTTTCACCCACTTGATATTTGACCAAACACCCCCAAAGAAGGCCAGGAACCCAATCAATGCTTTTATGTTATCAAAGATTCTCTCCTCAAGAATCCAGTCTATTCTTTTTATTCATAGGCTCTAGTTATGTGAACTATCTTAAACATGCAAATAGTATAAATTCATAGCTCAAAATATGCATCAAGTCAGACTTACTTTTGCCATGCATGGAAATGTTCTAGTTACACAAATCATACAAAAAGATTGTGGGGTTTTAAACTATTTTAGTGGCAGGAATCCACAATTGACAGGCTATGCCAAGGGTGATAAGTAAACCAACCATTGTGGTCACTGGGAAGCCCCTGTACGTTACTTTAGTAACTCTCTCATTCCTGGCTGCCAGAAGTTCGGCTCCTTGACATCTGCTGCACGAGTTCCTGTCATCTCCATTGGTTTTGGTGAAACTTCTTCAACTGCCATGATTCCACTGTGTGTGGTTGAGCGAAAACAGCCAGAGAAGTGATTTTAAAGAATGCTAATACTCATCCAAACCTTGGTGAGACAAATATGTTCTAGTACCTCTAAGGGGACATAATTTGGGGGTGGATGGGAAGAGTATGTAACTAAATCCTTCAGTATCTTCATTTCCATAAGTCACTGTACTTTATTCCTTATGAATTCTCACATTAAAATCACATAAATATTTTTAAGTATCACCATATAGTTTCGAAACTTCAGAGTCTTAGCCCAGGCCCAGTGAGTGTGTGGGAGACCTTCTTGCTAACCTGTGCTGGCAGGACCTACTGGTTCCAGCCCAGGTGCAGCATGAGTGAGACTGTTTTCCACCCCCTTGGCATACCCCCACCACTCTGCAACACCTCCCCTACACCGCCTGTCAAGTAGGAATTTCGAGCACATTCCTGGAACCCCCAGATGCAGTCCTAGTCCAAGACTGGTGAGTGTGTGGGAGAGCTGCCTCTCCCCTATACTCCACCTTGTCCCCTCCAGACTAATCTCAGGCTGGGCATACAGGCCTGGGGTGAAAGCCTTCAGCTGCAATCCCTGCAGAGAGTGTAAGGGACACAACAATTCAACTAGTCCAGGGGCAGAACATCTTACCAGAAAGGCACAACAGGTTAACGCCCAAGGGCAGCAACAGGAAGGAACTGAACACCGCAGCCAGACCCAAACAGGCACAGCTGGATAAATCCAACCTTTGTAGATCTACACAGGAACTTCAGTAGGTGCTAAGGCAATAACTGCAACAAAGATATACAACAAAGGTCAGAAGACAGTGCTACACAAAATGACAAAGAGAATGAGCAAAATGAAATCCCAGAACTCAAGCCCATCCATAACAAGTGCAGAGAACACTAGAACAGAACAAACTGGGAATCACACAGCTGAAAGTAATGAATCAATGGCTTCTGAAATAAGGAAACAGCTGCAGAAAGGGATAGAGGAACTCAGATTGGAAATGAAAAAAGAAATCTCTGAATTAATAACATATGCAGTAAAGAAACAAATGCAGACACATATGGAGGAAACCCAATGTCCACCCAGAACAAGTGCAGAGGACACTAGCTCAGCTCAAATGTATCAATTAATAGCATTAATAGTAAATAAGCAGTAGCAGAAAGTCATAGAGGAACTCAGAGCAAAATTCTTTTCTACTAGCTCAGCTCAAATGTATGAATTAATAGCGTCAATAGTAAATAAGCAACAGCAAAAAGTTACAGAGGCACTCAGAGCAGAATTATTTTCTGAAATAAAAAAAGAATTCTCAGAACTCATACCATCAGAAAATAAAGAATCAACTACAGAAAGATAGGGAAGAAACCCAATCAGGAAAAAAAAAAAAACTGCAGTAAAAGAATTTCTAACTGTTTATAAAGAAGATATTGATAAAAACATAGAGGAGATTAGAAAAATGATGGATTCCTTGAATGAGCAATACAGGAAAAAAATAGATTGCATAAGGCAGAATCAAAGAAATACAGAGGAAATTAAAAGCTCAATCACAAGCTTGCAAAACCATTTAACTAAAAGTGAAGACAGAGATTCAGATCTTGAAGACGTTGGTGCAGCTAGTGAAAAGATAAAAAGGATCTCTTAAAAATAAATAGGATGCAGGAAAAAATAAGCCATCACTTGCAGGGTGATGCAAAGATGAACCATGTGAGAATAATAGTCATCAATGAGAAAGAAGGAGTCAATACAAATGACATTAAAAAAATATGGGCAGAAGTAATAGCAGAAAACTTCCCAAATATGAGGAAACAATCTGATATTCAGGTAAGTGAAGTATATAGAATGCCAAAGAACCTCAACCTAATGAAAAAAACACCGAGACATATACTAGTCAGGACTCCAGAAATTCAGAACATGAATAATATACTGAAAGCCGCTAGAGAAAAGAAGCAGATCACATTCAAAGGAAAACCCATCAGAATTGCAGCCAACTTCACTTCACAAACCATGAAAACAAGAAGAGCATGGAGCAGAGTACTTGAAGTCCTCTATGAAAACAAATTCCAGCCCAGAATACTGTACCCTGCAAAACTCTCTTTCAAGTTTGATGGAGAAGTGAAATATTTTCATGACAAAGAACAGCTAAAGAATTTTATGATGACAAAGCCAACACTGCACAGCTACTGAAAGATGTTCTAGAGAGGGACCAAAGTGATCAGAACTCCAAGAATGAGATCAGAAGCAACCAACTAAATAGGGCAAGCAATTAAACACAGGAGAAAAAAGAGTAAACGACAACAGGTACATAACATGTCAATCATAAGTCAATACAACTCAATTATAACCATTAATGTAAATGGACTCATTTCACCAATTAAGAGAAATAGACTGGCACAGTAGATTAGGAAACAAAATCCAAAAATATTCTGTATAGAAGAAACACATTTAACTCATAAAGACATTCATAGACAGAAAGTCAAAGGATGGAACACAAAATTACATGCGCCAGCACCTCAGAAAAAATCAGGGGTAGCAATCCAATTCTCAGACAGTCTCAACTTCAAACCAACAATGATCAAGTGAAATAAAGAAGGCCATTACAAATTGGTTAGGTGAAAAAATGAAGAGGAAGAGGTAACACTCATAAATAAGTATTCACCAAACACGGGAGCACCCAATTATATTAAGTAAATCCTAATGGACATGAAAATTCTAATATCCGCTACCACAATCTTAACAGAAGACCTTAACACCCCTTTATCCAAAAAAGCTAGATCAACCAGACAAAAGCTTAACAAAGAAATAACAGAACTGAGCCAGAGCTTGAAACAAATGAGGTTCGTGGACATATACACAGTGTTCCAACCAAACACAGCAGAATACACATTTTTCTCAACTGCACTTGGGTCATTTTCTAAAATAGACCACATACTGGTACATAGGTCATGCTTAAGTATATACAAGAAAACAGAAATTATCCCATGCACATTATCTGACCACAGTGCAATGAAATTGGAAATAAATGACAAAAGAAATAAGAAAAAACCCTTAAATACATGAAAATTAAAAGACACCCTACTCAGCAACCAATGGGTCACATGAAATTAAACAAGAAATTCAACAATATCTACAATTCAATGCAAATTCAAGCACAACTTATCCTAATTTATGGGATATGATGAAAGCAGATCACAGATCGAAATTCATAGCTGTGAACTCAAACATTCAGAAAACAGAACGGGAAAAAATTAATACCCTAATGCTGCACCTTCAACAACTAGAAAATGATGAGCAAACCAAACCCAGAGCCCAAAGGCAGGGAGAAATAAAAAAGATTAGAGCAGAAATTAATTCAAATGAGACAAAGAAAACAATTCAAAGCAATAAAAAAGCAAAAAGCTAGTTAAAAAAAATTGATAAACCACTAGCTAAACTCATCAAAAAGACAAAAGAAAAAATTCAAATACAAACAATAAGGAATGAAAAGGGTGTAAATACCACTGAACCAAGTGGAAATTCAGAAGATTAACAATAGCTACTTTGAGAATGTTTACTCTCACAGAATAGAAGACACAGAAAAAATGGACAGATTCCTAGAAAGGAACAAATTACCACAACTGAATTGACAAGACACAACCACTCTCAATAGCTCATTAGCCGGGGAGATAGCTCAGTGCAATAAGAGCTTCCCTGTCAAGTGCAAGGGCCTGAGTTCAATTCCTGGTTCACCCCCCACCAAAAGAAATAGCCCAATAACAGTCAATGAAAACGAGATGTAATTAAAAACCTACAGCCAAAAAAAAGTCCAGGTCTGGATGGATTCACAGCTGAGTTCTACAAGACATTTACAGAACATGTAGTCCCTATACTCCTCAAACTCTTCCGTGAAATTGAAAAGGAAGCAATCTTCCCAAAAGCATTCCTGGAGGCAAATATTATACTGACACCAAAACCAGTGAAAGATGCAACTAAGAAAGAGAACTACAGGCCAATATCACTCATGAACATAGATACGAAAATACTCAATAAAATCCTAGTAAATAGAATACAGCAAATCATCAAGAAGATTGTATACCATGACCAGGTTGGATTCATCCCAGGGATGGAAGGATGGTTCAATATTTGAAAATCTATAAATGTAATACACTATATCAATAGAGCGAAATTTAAAAACCACATGATCATCTCCATTGATGCAGAAAAGGCTTTTGACAAAGTCCAACACTCATTCATGTTCAAAGTCCTACAGAAAATTGGAATAGATGGCCTCTACTTCAATCTGGTAAAAGCGATTATGAAAACCCAACAACTAACGTAATCCCAAATGGGGAAAACTTCAAGTATTTTACTCTTAGATCGGGTACAAGACAAGGATGTCCTCTATTACCACTCCTATTCAATATAGTTCTGGAATCAATAGCTACAGCCATTAGACAAGAAAAAGAAATAAAAGGAAAAAGAACAGATAAATAAGAAGTTGAATTATCCTTATTTGTAGATGACAGGATACTTTACATGGAGGACCAAAAAACTCCACCAAGAAGCTACTATAATTAATACAGAAATTCAGTAGCACAGCAGGTTATAAGCCAATATCCAAAAGTCAATAGCATTCCTCTACACAGACAACAAACACACTGAGAGGGAAATTGTAGAAACAATACCTTTTACAATAGCACTGAAGAAAATGAAATACCTTGGAATTCATCTAGCTAAAGAAGTCAAAGATCTTTTTAAGGAAAATTATAGTACTCTGAAAAAAGAGATCATACAGGATTTGAGAAAATGGAAAGATATTCCATGCTCCTGGATAGGAAGAACCAACATTGTGAAGATGGTCATACTCC
>NW_004524682.1:8151495-8159520 GCF_000260255.1 Octodon degus | reverse complement strand
ACAAAGGGGCCAAACATACTCACTGGAAGAAAGATAGCCTCTTCAACAAATGGTGCTGGAAAAACTGGCTCTCTACATGCCAAAAACTCAAACTTGATCCAGGTCTATCATGATCCACTAAACTAAAGTCAAAGTGGATTAAATAACTGAACATTAGAGCAGAGACACTAAATATCCTAGAAGAGAAAGTAGGAGGAACTCTTGAAGACATAGGGGTAGGCAAAGACTTCATGAAAAGAAATCAAATCACACGAAAACAGGTGAAAGAATTAACAACTGGGACCTGCTGTTACTTAGAATTTTTTTCACATCAAAAGAAATTATCAACAAAGTGAAAAGGCAACCCACAAATTTGGAAAAAATCATGACAAATAAGTACTCAGACATAGGGCTGCTCTCTAGAATTTATAAAAAAACTAAAAAACACTAGGGCCCCAAAATTTAAAGACCCAATCCAGAAATGGGCATCCAAGATGAACACGTGCTTCTCAGAGGATGAAATTAAAGAAGCGAATAAATATATGAAAAAATGCTCCACATCACTAGCCATCCGCGAAATGCAAATTAAATCAACTTTGAGATATCATCTCACCCCAGAAAGAATGGCTATCATAAAGAAATCACCCAACAACAAATGTTGAAGAGGCTGTGGGGAAAAAGGAACCCTTTTCCACTGCTGTTGGGGATGTAGACTGGTCCAACCATTATGGAAATCAGTGTTGGGACTCCTTAGAAAACTTGGACTAGAAATCCCATTTAAACCATCTATTCCTCTACGGGAAATTTTCCCGGAGTATCAGATAACATCATATCATAGTGATATATGTGTGCCTATGTTTATAGCAGTACAATTTGTGATAGACAAATCTTGGATACAATCAAGATGCCCATCACCTGAGGAATGGTTGAAAAAGATGTGGTATTTTTACACAATGGAGTTTTACTCAGCTATAAAGAATGATAAACTTGAAGCCTTTATATTGAAGTGGATGCCACTTGAACATATACTCATAGGTGAAGTAAACCAGACACACATGTGTAAATATCATATAGTTTCCCTAGTATAAGAACTCAAAAGAAGAAATACAAATAGAAAAGTATAATATGAGTAAAAGGAAAGCAGGATCTCAAGGACTAACTAATCAAGAGAAGGAAAGGAGAAGAACTAGGAAACATGACAGGGGCAAGCCATACAGTTATATGTAGAAGATGGGCAAGGTAATGATCCTGAGACTCTTCAGAAGGTTTTGAATCTAGCAGTTAATTGGAAAGATTCTCACCCTGACTATCTATATATACTGATACCTGTGAAATAAGCAACTGCACTGAAGATGGTAATATGTAATAGTAGTTTCATGCTTGGAGTGCCTATCATTCTGGTCTTCTGAATACGGGCTGCTTGTTATGACATACCAGTTGCTCTTGTGCTGTCTCTCAGGTAGATGATTGTTCAAAAAAAGGGGGTGATGAGTGAAGGCAAGAAATAGGAAAAGGTATATTGTGGAACTGCCCTGCTTCAAGGTTGTATATGGTTAAATTTTTGGACTTATGTCTAAACATAAGAAGTATATAATTCTTTATGCCTATTTTTAAAAATATATTCTAATTTTTAAATGTTTTTCTATCATATTCTATAGGGACTTAAAGTTCAACATATCAATACTTGATGAAAAATACCTGTTCCATGTTATGTCTAAGATGTTTGATATTCAGACAATAAGTGAGGTTAAGCTTAACAGCGTAGGCTGTATGGTAATAGCAATAAACTTGTCTTCTGGATAGTTAATAACTGGTTTGTAGACCAAAGTTAGAGAAAAGGGAGTGCCACAAGAAAAGCCAACATTTTGGCCCTAGCCTTCCAAGGTCACTTAAGACTCAGAACATATGAGAAGTTGTACTGTAACATCATGTAACTTGGTAGTGTTCCAAATTTTCTGATTAAGGAGTTTGTGGGGCCAAAGAGGAAAGTGTTCGATGACGTAGAGTGTGCCTAAGGAGAGTCACTTGGAGATAAAACATTCTCTCAGGCTTTCACAGAGAGCACATTGGTCAAGCAATGGCCATGACTCATCCACATGGCTGACACTGACAATGGTTCTACAATCTGAGATACAGGATCTCAGGATAAATCTTGAGGGGATTTCACTGACCTTATCAGACCCAAAAGCTTCAACTCTTGTTGCATAGGTCCTGCTTTACTTGGTCTTAACCATCCTGCAGAAAAGTATAAAAATGAAATATAAGATGTAAAGCCATGCTGTTATGTTGAGCTGTAGGGAACTCAGGTCAACAATTTCTGATATTGCCAGTGAAGCAGAAGACCTAATACTATTATGGACTACTGAACTATTTTAGAATATTTTGTTGAGTTTACATACCTATAATATTTAAATGATGAAACTTAGCCAAAAAAAGGGTATACAGATGAATGTCCATTTTGTATCTGTGTATTCAAAGTGGTTATAATAGATATATAGTTACATTCTCTTAATAAATAGAGGGATTTGTTCAAATGGTGTTGTAAATAGGATATTAAGTCTGCATCTTGTACAGCAATTAACCACTAGGAAGAATGTATGCAATGTGTTAATTATTTAAACTGTCCTACAAATTTGGTTTGAAACTGTCTCATTGCTATCTGTTTCTCAATAAAATTATGCGAAAGAAAAGAAAGTGGAGAGACAATTTCAGAAAAAAAAAACTTCACTGGACCTTGATTTCCTCATGAAATGAGGATAATAAAACCTCACCGGTGTATTAAAAAAAAAACTTATAGTTTCAACCACTCTTTAAAATTTCATTAGATCCCACTGATGTGGTAGCTCAGTGGACCAATCGCCTGCTTAGCCAAGCACTGGGGCAGGGTTTGATCCCTGGCACCACAGACTGTGCCAGCCCAGCCTCTGGGCATGCTGAGAAGGCCATCAAGACTGGGCTTGGTGGCAGAAGCCTGCAAATCCAAAACTGGGAAGCCTGAACATAGGGGATCACTACCAGTCTGAGCCACATAGTGAGACCCTGTACCAAATACATAAAAAAAAAAAAAAAAATTGCACGTGATCAATCTGGTTTTCAAAAAGAACAACTACTGAAGAGATGTGAGCCAAACTGAGGGTAAAACCTTATAACAAGCAAACCTGGCATAGGCACTGCTTGCTCTGCTCCAGTCAGTCTTCAGTGCTGGCGGTCACTGCTGTCCCACTCTGCCTGCTGCTCTGTCACACTTCCAGGTTTGTGTCTAGTTATACCCCCCAAAGCCTTTCTCAGGTGTTGGGGCAGCATCGAGAGTTTGTAATTAATTCATGATCCAATGCTGAGATTATGAGTGTGAGTGCTATCCTACACCCGCCCTGGGGTGGGCAATCTGCATACAATATAAGGAAGGGAGAGAAGCTTACTAGCCACAGCAGCCACTGCTCCTGCCTTTTTGCTCTTTGCTGTTTTTCACCACCATGAACTGTTGCCTTCTTCCTTGAAGCCAGGCTGGTATAAACTGAACCCTCCATGAACTGTGAACTAAATAAACCTTTCCTTCCTTAATTTTGGGTGTCAGTATTTTGTCCCACCAATCACAGGAAAGTAACCAAGACTGTTTCCATGACCTATTTCTATTTTTCAACTAATCTGGGGGATGCTAATATATACCCAGAATTGAGAACCACAATTTCTACCTTTATGTGAGTCTCTAGCCTGTAAGCACACTTGATAGTAAATTGTAAAATAACGAGAGTGTGCAATTGCAAGTAAAATCATCTAAATTTGACTGCATTGAGCCATCAGTGTTATCCAGTGCAAGATATTGTTGACATAAGTATAAAGAAACCTGAAGAACCTGGCTACAGAAGAAGCACAAACTGAGGGCAGACCCTCATAACAAGCAAGCCTGGCATAGGCACCACAGTCTGCTCTGCTCTAGTCAGTCCTCAGTGCTGGCAGTCACTGCTGTCCCCCTCTGCCTGCTGCTCTGTCACAAGGGCAGGAACCCATAATCTCCAGTTGAAAGAATGTGTTTTCTACTACCCTGGTCTTAGAATAACACCATGATTCCTCATAGAACAGCCATGATTCCTCCAGCTATCTCCCAGGTCTAATGTAGTGCCAAGAGGAGAAGAAATACCTGCCCTTTTCAGCCTCTTTTTGAAAGATATTCTCAGAATCTCACCAGATTCAAAATAAATAAAATATAAAAAGAGAGTTTAGCTTCTAGGCCGCCAAAACACAAAACTCAGTGCGCCCTCTATGCCCATATGACCCTTGCATTCAACCATACATGGTTGGAAAATGTTTGAAAAAAATTGTCTCTGTGTTGAATTATATAGATTTTTCTTATTTTTCCTGATGTGAAGGAGCATTAGAATTACTTATGAAGCACTTATGCTGTGTTAGGTATTAAAGTAATCTGAAGATAGTTTAAACTATTTAAGGGTTTGTACATAGGTGCTATGTAAACATTGCACCATTTTATATAAAGAGATGAGCATATGTAAATTTTGATATCCGTCAGAGATCATGTAACTAATCCTGCATTAGTACTGAGAATTGAATGTGTCTCCCATATCATGCCATGGAGTCATTCTGAGACACCAATTGTAGAACATGATTAGTATAAAAAGCTACAAGTAGAAAATCTTGAAATTTATTTAATTACAGTTTTCACCATTATAGTTAGAAGCCTTCCTAAATTAAATTATACATTTCCATACTTACAAAAAAACACAAAGCAGAATCTAAACTGTGCTACTGAAATCATTAGTAACAGCACTTGGTAACGAAAGGTATAAAGCAGTCATTACTGAGATTCTGAAAGCCTTCTGTGACTATATTTAAAATCCCAGGAGTTCTACTCTTTTGTATTTTCCACTTTTTCTTTTTAGCATCTCAATTCTCAATTGGCTCCAAGAAGTTTAAGGTCTTATGAGGTCTGAGCCTGAGATACTTTCTGGGATTAAAGTACATAACCCCACTTGGCTTCTCTTTGAACCCTCAGGAAGCAAGCAAGTATGTTTATTTCAGTATTGTCCAGCTATCCTCAAGACTGATGCATAAATAAGAGGGGAGAATTTTCTTTTCTAGGGTTCTAGAAGAGGCACTTTATAGACATTATCTCATTGGGCCTTTATAGCAACCCTTTTGGAAGAGGCTTTACAGAAGAGAAAACCTAAGGTTCTGAGGTCCTGTGATCTATTGGGAGATAGAGTCTAATTTTCTTCATGTGTGTAATTCTTGGCTGTACTGTTTCCCTCAGTGAAACAGATTTTTGGTAATTTCTAACACTAGGTAGGACAAAACTTGGTGACTGCTCCAGAGTCCTCTAAAACTCTCACTCAGAAATTTAAGCTCCTCCATGAAACTTCCCTGAGACTGCCATCTCGGGTCACAGGCACCAGCATGTGGTTTCACAGACTGGGCTCAGCCCAGGATTCTAGCCATTCCACACTGGGGCCAGACATAGGGGACAAGTCAGCCTGGCTGTCCACTGACTTGCTTCACTGCCTAAGTACTCTTAAGAGGCAACAAATGCCGCATGGAGCTGAGGTGCCCCAGTTGTGCCCACTCACATTCCTCACTCTCAAAATTTCTGAGATAAAGTTAAAAAGTCAGTAACTTTTCACACAACAGTAAGTAGCCAAGAAAGACCCAAAATACTTTGAATGATCCCTTTAGCTAGCTTACATTCAAATAAGAAGTCAAACTCAGATTCTATGTCAAGGACTATAATCTTATCTCTTAGACCTCCAGTGATGGGCTAAGATATTTATACTTCAACTGTATTTTTAATGTATTTAGTACAGGTCTTACTACACAGCTTGGACTGTAGTGATTCTCCTCTTTTTGGCCTCCCCAGTGCTGGGATTACAGGGGATAACAATCATTCCTCGTCTCAGTGGCCAGCTCAGTGCAACCAGGGGCAGGGCCCATGAGGCATGTGTTGCTGGGGATCCAATCTAGTCCCTGCACTTTGCTAAGCAGGTGCTTAATCTGCTGAGCTATCTCACCAGCCTTTGTATTTATTTTTTAACTTAATCAAAATAACTATTTTTAACACCTGGTTTTTAATATAAATCTTACAGTTTAAAATGTTTCATACTTCCTTATTTCTGCTATTGTTACAATAATTTGTTAAATTCAATCATTGTTTCTATTTTATAAGAGAGGCGGCTACAAAAAAAAAGTGGAGACTGCCTCACAGAAGGTTTATCTGACTCTAAGATGGACTCTATTACTTTTAAATTAAAATATTTTCCATCTATCCCATACTTGGTCCTTTATGATGAAAGTTTTAAAGACCAAATAATCTATCTTCAGTTTGGATTCCAGTAGAGGGCATAATGTTATTGCTATCTTCATGCCAAAACAAAACTTTGGGATGAGAAAGCAGAACTTTATGCCAAGGAAATTAATGTTACTAATTTAAGTTCCAATTTTTAATGATTTATAGCATCCCATTTTTCTAATGCTATTCCTTCCTGTACTAAAGGGTGCCATCTTGCTAATAAGTAAAATAGATCCTAACACATTTTTAACAGAAAATACCATTTTCCTCAAATTCTCATATGTAAGACTGTTCCTATTTGTTTAAAGAGTATATAATTACTGGATGAGTTAGACAAATATAAAGAAAATTTCTTGAGAGCTTTATATTATGTACCTTTCATTCTTTTTAATAGGTTTTTAAAATATTCTTTTAAGGTACTATTGATTACTATAGAACTTTTTGAAAAAAAGAGAAAAAATAAATCCTAAATAATGGTAAGGATGAGCTTCCATTTATATTTTTAAATTCTTCCTCATAATATTGATTCATCTAACAAATGTCCAATCTCCATGTAGAATTATACTCTACCCCAAACTGTCATTCAGTAGGAAATATACTTTAATAACTTAATACAACAAGCACATTTAGAATATATGCAATAAGGGCTGGGGAGATAGCTCAGTAGAATAAGCACTTCCCTGGCAAGTGCAGGGATCTGAGTTCAATCCCCAGTTTACCCTCCCAAAAAAACGAATATATGCAGTAAAGATATATAAAGCACAGTTACAAAATGGTAAAAAAAATATTATTGGGGTTTTCCTAAGTAATTGACAAAGATGATAATGTAGAAGTTATAATGAATACTTTCCCGAGAACGATAAAGTCAGTTTGATTGAAGTAAGGTTGTACTTTACAGATTTAGAGTAGAGAAATAAGGCCAAGTACAAAATTCAAGTTACAAGGCAACTATCTATTGTATAAGATGCTGGATACTTAGATACTTTTTATCTTGATTAGATTTGCTGAATTATATTGTGCTAATCAGTATTAATTTTTGAACCTGAGGCATCAACAGTTACTCATCTTTAACTGGAAATTTTCTCTTCACATTTTTCTTCTTTTTTATACTTACTAAATTTTGGGGCATATCATCTACCTCAATTAAATATATACTTTTCTAAACCAATTTGGACCATGACCAGGCAAATATAGATTTCATTATGGAAACTAAATGTAGATTTCTCTCATTTTTCAGAGTGCCACACAGTAATTTCAATAATGCTCTTTACCCCGGGCAAGAAACTTTTTTCTATACTCATAAGTACAGACATCAGCAAAAATATTATGATAAATTGGAATAGAGTACAGTATTAAAAATGTAGCTACTTACTTCACTTCTTAAATTTGTTTTTTCATTGCCATATACTTAATTATGTTATGATAATGTATTTTCAAATGTAAATTAGATATATTTTTGACTGTATCTACCATCTAACTACTAAAAGGAAATTCCTACACATTTAGTCCTGAACAATTCCTTTAATGACTAAAAGATAGAAGTAAAATAGGGTGGGGAGAATCCATAGAAGGTAAAAATTAAGATAACACATGAATTCTAATTAAGAAAACAATATGTAAAATAAGAATGAAAATTGTAGTGTTCTGAACTTGCAAGAAAGAAGAAGAAGAAGAAGAAGAAGAAGAAGAAGAAGAAGAAGAAGAAGAAGAAGAAGAAGAAGAAGAAGAAGAAGAGGAAGAGGAAGAGGAAG
>NW_004524682.1:8122926-8151395 GCF_000260255.1 Octodon degus | reverse complement strand
GAAGAGGAAGAGGAAGAGGAAGAGGAAGAGGAAGAGGAAGAGGAAGAGGAAGAGGAGGAGGGAGGAGGAGGAAGAGGAGGAGGGAGCAGGAGGTGGAGGAGGAGGAGGAGGTGGAGGAGGAGGAGGAGGAGAAAATGCATTCATCTATGAGCTCATACTTTCAACTTCTCAACTTTCCCCTGGATACACTAAAGCTTTCAAACACTCATGAACTTTCTGGAAGTTACAAAATGTACATTTCTTACTGTTTTAACTATAGAATATTACCAAATACACTTAAAGATTATTTGTACGTACTCAAAAAGCATAAAAATTCTTAATGAAGTATCAGTTGATATTATACCCATCTTTGTCACGGTTCTTTTGTGCTTATCCAAACAATACATACATAAAATTAAATTGTTAACCAATTTGTGTCCCATTCCCACTCATCCAACACCATTCTTCCAAAGATAAGTTCAAACTATTACATTTTTAGATCTTCAGTATCCATGAGTCTGTCAGTAGTATTAAACCAGTATTTGTTTAGCATCATGTCTTGCTTACTTTTCTCTTATTGCTGCAATAAAATACCTAATTCCCAAAACTAAGGAGAGAAAGGTTTATTAGTTCACAGTTTATGAAGATTTCACTCCATAATCAACAAAAGCAAACAAGGGGCATAGAGACTGTGTGAGTGCTACACCAGCCTGGGAAGGGGAGACTGCTTACAGTATAAGGGTGGAAAAGGAAGATTGTTCTCCCCCTTTGGTGCTTGTTACATTTACTATCTTCTTTTTTTTTCTTACATTTACTATCTTCTGCCACCTAAAATTATTACACCTTTGCTGTGCCACTCTGCCTTGGAGCCAGCTAATAATAGACTAAAACCTCTACAAACTTTCCTTCCTTAATTTGGGGTGTTGGGCATTTTATTCAAGCAATGAAAGAAAAGTAACTAAGACAAAATCTGGTACTGGAATGGGGCTGTTGCTGTGGCAGTACTGACCATGTGGCTCAAAGAGCCTTTAGAAATGGCTCATGGGAAGAGATTGGAAAGATTCAGAGATGCCAGATTAAAAAAAGTAAGTCTGTGGTGCCTCATATGGGACCAAAGCAGACCTAAAAGTGAAGCAGTAAGAGTTATAACCAGGAGTGCCATAGGAGTGGAGTCATACAAGCCCTTTGGAGCTCACAATGGACCATAGATTGTTTCAGATACTGAAACTAGAATTACAGGATTGTTTGCCCTGCTAGATTTTGGACTTGCTTTGGTCCCAATCTTTTGTATTCCACCTGTTTGTAACTTTATGAATGAAAATGTTTGTCTTGTGTCATTGAATGTTGGAAATGTTTAATTTTATTTTCATTTGTATGGGAACTTACAGCTAAGAATTTGCTTAAGTCTCAGAGGATACTTGGGACTTGGACTTTTCAGCAGTGCTGATACTGTTAGGATTTTGACAACTCAGAGATGGACTAAGTGCTTTTTTCGTAAAGGGATGTGCATGAGTCTTTAGGGGTACCAATGACAGAATGTTATGGTTCTAAAGTAATACAATATTGGTAGCTTTAATACTGGTTCTTAAGTATTGTTAAACCTGTGTTACATTGTTCAAGTTGTAAAATATTAAAAATAAGTACACTTTTGTTTCTGGAGAGCAGTTTAAAGAAATGTATCTGGTTCCCAAGTTTACAAGGAGTGGATTGTAATGGTTGACAAATTGTGTCAAATTGAAAAGTTTAGAAGTTGATCTAAGAGACTCAGTAGGAAGTCGGAATCCTTGCTTAGTAGACATCCTCATCCTGGGCAAAAGGAGGATGAGGAGATGTGTGAGGGTACTGCTATACCTGCTCTGGTGTGCAGGGGGGACCGCCTGCTTACCGTATAAGGGAGGAAAATAAGATGGTTCTCTTCTTTGCTCTCGCTGCTTTTGCTGTCTTCTGCCACCTAGAAGTGTTGCCCCATGCCATGCCACCCTACCTTGGAGCCAGCCGATTGCAGTCTCAGATTTCTAAAAACTGAGATAAATAAACCTTTTCTTCCTTAATTTTCAGTGTTGGGTATTATTGTCCCAGCAAGAAGAGAAAAGTAACTAAGATACATCATTAGGCATTATATTTTGAATTCCTACTGCACAAACAAACACACACACACACACACACACACACACTCACACCAATACCTCTTTTATAAACCACACACCTTTCTCTATTTCCCATGCCTCCTTTATTTCCTCTCCTGCATTCATGTTGCTTTAATATTTAGTCCACAAACATATTGTTAATCTTAATTTGTACTTATGTAAGCTCCATAATTCCTATTTTTCACTGTTTTTCCTTCCATCTTCACATTTATTTGTCTTAAACTTGATTTTATGAATTTTAAGGTTCAAAATGTACTTTGCATTGAGCTTTCTCTGTGTTGATGTATCATATGGGTATGAGTAAAGTAGGATTTGTGTTATGCATGATACATAGAAAATTTTTACTTAACTTTATGCAGTGTATTCTTATTAATATTCTCCTTTCTTATATAACTTTGTTGTACCTACTTTACTTTTTCTAATATCTTCAGTTTTCTTTACTGCTTTCTTTCATTCTTTGCCACAGTCATGTCCTTTGCTTTGTCTATCCCAACATGCCACCCAACTCTTGAATGCAACTTTTAATTCGATACCTACTGAAAACCTCAATTTCCCTGTTGAAATAACATGAAGATCCACTATATTGTAGCTTTAGTAAAATCTTCAGTCATAATCTGGCTTATAAAATTTTGTTCTAAATTAATTTCCTAATTGATATGTACACATCAATGTTTGTAGTTTACTCCTCAATTCAGCACATACCCGTATGTATTTTTCAAAATGCTGTCAAGTGTGCTTGCTCTCACCTGTAATTCCATCCATGTGGAGGCTGATGCAAGAAAAGCGTTCCAAGTTCAAGCTCATCCTAGACCACACAGTGAGTTCAAGGCCAGCCTGAACTACAAAGACAGACCCTATCTTAAAAAAATAGAAACATAAATAAATACTGGAGAAACATTTCTGAATCATGTCACTGCATGAAAGTATTTATATATGATAATTTGATGGGAATACATGGTTTTAATTTTAATATTTTCTCACTAGAAGTTGGAAGTTATTACTTGTCTTCCATCATTTATTGGGGAGTTCAAGATTCACCTGAATTTGATCTCTTAACAGGTAACTTGGAAAGATTTAGAATTATACCTATGTAATTCTTTAAAATTCACAATATAATATAATTGGGTTCTTTTTGTTTTTCCATCTTATTTACAATTTCCAAGAATCCTTGGCTCTATGAATTACACTGTAAAATCACACACATACATGCATACATGCACCCACATGCACACACACGCGCGCACACACACACACACACACACACATTTATATTTAACCTGGCTTCATTTTCTTACAGAATCATTAAAGTAAGTTTTTGAATCTTTTGAATTGATGTTCTGCATTTTTAATTCCCTTTTAACATTTTCCAACCTTTTTTATTTTCCCTGTTGTAGACTTCCTCTGCACTAAAGACTTTTAAAAAAATCTGTTTGCACACCATTCTCATGTTATTATTTACAGATGTAATTACCTTTCCACTGTTTTAATATTAGTAACTAGAATATATTTTGAAAAGTCTTTTTCCAGTATCTTAAATATCTCTTTCTCCCAAGTGATATTTTTTCTGTTCTGTCACTTTAGACTTTCTTTGTTATGTACCTAACCTTTCTCATATACCAATGGTTTTAGCATCCCAAAGGAGTCTGTTGATTGACAAACTTTGTACTCCACTGCAAAGGGGTATCCTTGACACTTGCCAGTGTCTCCAGAGTAGAAATGCACATGGGCCATTATCTGCTCTTGCAATCACTGGTCAGCTTGCTCAGCTTTTGTAAAAAGGAAATCTCTTGTTGCTTAGGTGTGTTTTGCTTTTTATTTTCCTTGTACAGGGAACTAGCCAGGCTGCTTTAAATCTCAGAGGTATTTAATGACACTTGAAGACAGTGACCCTGCTTATCTACTGCAGATGCACAATGGGATACATTTGCTTAGCCACAACTTAGCACAGACAAATATGCATTGTTTCAAATGCTGTGACAAAATGGATTAGAGTTTATAACAGAAATCACACGCTGTCATGATTTGGGCATCATAGACTATAGTGAAAAATATCTCCTATTCATTTAAATATTTTAAAATTCATTTTAAGAAATATTAACAGAAGAGAAATAAAATGTTTAGCGATGTTTTTACAGTTTATTAATGACAAAAATATTATGAAGCTGAATTATACATCAGAATATAGAGTACAGTTTCAAAAGATGAAAAAATAATTAGACAAATGAGAGGATAATGAAAAAAATAAATTACAAACACGCAACATACCCTAATTCCTTTTTCATCCCCTTACCTCGTCTCCCTCCTCTTCTTCCATCTCTTCAACCCCTTGCCTTTTGAAAGAGCTCCTCCTACTTCTTATTACCTTTCATCTATTTTTGTATTTATTTATACATTTCATTTTTTGTTTTAATGAATAGATAGCATTGATTCTAGAAACCTGATCAGAATAGTGACCTGATCGGAATAGTATTTTAATATATCTGATCTAGTAGCAGAATATACTGAAAATGAGAAGGGTTCAAGGTTCTGGGACCATATACAGGGCTATGAATAGGTCAAGATAGAAAGAGTGAAAGTTTAGGTAAAATAGTACACTATGGATATGAACACATTTGCAGAAGCAAATTCATTGTACATCATGACCACTCAGCATACAACTACATTTAAGGACTATGCTAATGTTTAGATAATCTATAACATATCAAGGTGCTAGTGGTGGAGGGCCTGGAGGATGTTTAGTAGGTCATATTTTGCTGAGTCTCATGCTAAGCAGGGATTTAATTTTATAGACTCCTGTGTATGTGAGATTTATAATACTTCAAAAAATAAAAGAAGGTTGGTGTCCTTAGGAAGATTGTATTAGCAGAAAGAAAAGAGTATTTTCAGTGACTAGGATGATTCCATCACTGTTTTTCGAAATGATACAAGGACTTAGAAGTTGGAACTTGGTAGGAAAAGTAAATGAAAATTTATATATATGAAAGGACAGTACTGCACTGGATGCATGCAGTCAATGTGAAGGTGAAAATAGAATGAAATGAGGATAGTGAGGTTCTCCATGGGCCTGCAGCAAGGAAAAACCTGGAACAGAGAAACAAATTTGAGCTCCAAGCAAAACTGAAATAATCTTTAGGTTCAATAATAGGACATCAGATCATTTACATATAATGGATCCATAATGATGCTGTAGTGATCTAAAAGCAATTTTTGATACTAGGAATCCAACTTAGGATCTTGTGCTTGACTTGCAGGCATTGTGCCACTAAGCTATGTCCCTGACCCAAAGTATTTTAAAAACTCAGAAGAATTTATTATTTTTCCTATGTGTTGTTTCATCTTGGGTACTAGTGGGATTAAGGATGAAACTTATATTTACTACAAAGCTGACGTAATGTGACTAAGAGTTTTAGAATAGGTACAGAGATGTTACCTTTGTTAAGAATGTGTCAGTGGAATTCAAAGGAAAGAGATTTGCAATAAGAATCAGAAAATTTGGCTTTATTCCTGGCTCTCTAATAATTAGCTACAATTTTTATAAAATAGATGTTTTCATTCTTTTATTATTTAATAAATAATAACTCAGAAATGCTTATTCTGTATGTTGCAGGGAGAATTCACAAATGAAAATTAAACATAATAAATTAGTAAGTTTAGTATGTCAAAGCATGATAAGTTCTTTAACAGTGGTATAAAAGAGTAAGTGCTTGAGTTAATGAAAGAATAATCAGTACTTAACAGAATAGAAAAGACAGGTCTTGCTGCAAAAATGGTCTCAGAGCAAAAAGTTAAGTTAATTGTGATAATAGTTAGCAAGCTAAAACAGGGGGATGATATTTCTAAATTACCCTCAAGGCCAATCTTAGCTACATAGATAAAATTACACTCCAATAGGTAATTGTTTGGTATATTTAAATATACACTATTGCCCCCCTCCACTGGGGACAATGAGATGCAACTGAGTCTGGGTGTGGTGGTGCACACCTGTGATCCCAACACTGGGGAGGCTGAAAGCAGGAGGATCACTACAAGTCTGAGCCGTGTAGTGAGACCCTGTATCAAATACATTTCAAAAAATGAAAGAAATATGCACTATTGTAATAGATCTCTGTGAGTTAAATTTTGCCAATCAAATGAAGGAGCGGGAACAATTCTAGTTGCCTAGGTAAAATGGGAAAGGTGAAGGGGTGGTGGTATTAGAAACAAACATACAGAAAGTCCTTGCTGTAGGAAGTACTTCAGCTCATTCATAAAATGGAGAAAAGGCCAATTTTACTCTGTACAGAAAAAGCACAGAGAACTACTGTGCAAAATATGATTGGAATGAGAACTATGATTGTAAGATTCTAAGCCAGTAGTTTCACAATTTTGTCAATTGTGATTCAAATGATTGAAGTAAGACCTGTATGATTTTTTTATCAAAATGCTATATTATTGACATAAAAATGGGCATATAGACCAATAGAAGAGTATACAGAATTAGAAAAAAACAGCATATCTACATCTAACTAGTCTTTGTCATGAGTGATAAGAACGTACCCTAGAGAAAGGAGAGTTTCACAAATGAATATCTTGGTAAACTTAGATATTCACATGCAGAATGGAATGGGATCCATCTCTCTCATCATTTACAAAAATTAACTTAAAATTAAATAATTAAATATAAGGCCTGAAACTACAAAACTACCAGAAGAAAATAGGGGAGAAATGTTGCCAGGTATTAGAATGGGAAAAAATATTTTGGGGGGGAGAAATAAAAAGCACAGGAAACAAAATCAAAAATAGGCAAATGGGATTATGACAGTCTAAAAGCTTCTGGGCATCTGAGAAAGTAAGATGACAGAGTGAAAATACAACATATATAACGGGAAGAAATACAGCAAAGTGTACATCTGATTAAGAGTTGATGTCCAAAATATAGAAAGAACACCAAGAATCTCACTATACAAAATAAAACTAAAGATACTGTATCACTCACTTTTCCTGTCACTCAGACAACTACTCCTCCTTGACATCCACCACTTAAAGGAGGGGAGAGGTTTCACACCTCCAAAGCTGCAGAAAGCTTTTCCTCCATTTCTTTGGAGGGCCCATCTTTTGGGGTACTTCTGTGACTTAGCTCCTCCCACAGAGTGGATCCACCCGCTGCAATAGACTTCTGCCTCTGTCTGTCAACTGCCGCTCTGCTGGGCTGGAATCTCGTTCTGTGTCTTTCCCAATGGAGAGTCAGGAGAGAACCTGCCCCATGATTCTCCAAGCTATCATGCTAGTGTGGGAAGTGAGGAGGTCAACTCTCCTACTTCCTGCAGCAGCCCCATTCTTTCAAGGTTTCTTGTATTTGAAGCCTCTTACGGGAATTTGAAATCATTCTTTCCTTGTCTTGGATAATAGGTCCTGGATTTTGGGGAGATGCTGGCTAATATCAGATGGCAATTTGGTCATAATGTTTGCATGCTTTCCAAGACCACAACTTTTGGCCTAGGGAGGTAGCCCTGTGGTCTAAGTGCCTGCCTGGCAAACATACGGATTTGGGATTTTTTTATTTTATTTAATTTTATTTATTTTTTAGGTAAAGGTCTTCAGGATATACAGGGTCTCAGGGTCTCACTACATAGATCAGACTCGTAGTGACTTGCCTGTGTTCAGCCTCCCAAAGAGCTGGGATTATAGGCACACACCACCACGCTCAGTCTCAATTGCCATCTCTGCGATCCCCCCGGGGTGGGGTCGGCACGGCACACTGGGTATCAAATCCTTGTTGCTGAGTCTGCCTAACCAGGCTCTTTAATCCAGTGAGCTACTTGGCCGGCCTAGGACCTGAGTTTGACCGCCGGTACCACATGCCCTGGAACCCGGGGCGTGCCCTGCTGACCACTGAAACTGGTCGTGGTGATGCACACCTGTAATTCCAGGGCTGGAGAGACTAACACAGGAGGATCACTCTGAGTCCGAGCTGCATAGTGAGACCCTGTACCAGATAAATAAATAAATAAATAAATATTTTTAAAAGACAAATCTCTTTTTATTATGGATAGACTGAAAATGTTCCAAATTCTATGCCAGGCTTTTTCAGGCTGCTACAATAACGTGTCATAGATGAAATCATTTACAAACAACAGAAATTTATTTCTCACAGTTATTGGAACTGAGAAGTCCAGGATTAGAGTGCCTAAAACCAGATTCAGTCTGCCAACTTCCTGGCTCACAGACATCCGTCTTTTTGCTTTGTCCTCGTGTGATAGAAGTGAGAAAGAATGTTTCTGAGGCCTCTTTTATATGTTCAGTGAGCCCATCCATGAGCACACTGCCCTGTGGACCTACTCACCTCCGAAAGCCACAACTTCCTGTACCTCTAGCTAGTGTGATAGTAGATCAGGGTATGAACTGGGGAGGAGTGAAAAATTCAAACAATAGCAAGAGCAGTTACAAGTTTCTTGTACAGACGGACATAAAACAGAAGCCAGCAGAGGATGTGACCAGTGAGGGATTGTGGGCAATGAGGTGTAGACATCATCCGTGAAAGTGAACTGGCACAGATTAAATGCCACATGTCAATTTCCAGCTTGCTTTTACCATAAGCAGTAAGGTAGATGTATTAAACCTCAGAGTAGTAAAACTGAGGCTAACACAAGTTACATATCTTGCCCAAGCTTTCACAGGCAGTAAGAGGTGAGGATGAGAAGTAGATCCAAAGTAATCTGGCTGCATAGTTTGGCTATGTTCATAAGAAACAAAGTAATAAATACCAGGATAGGGAGCTTTTGCAGTTTGTTTTGAAACTTATTGAACAGTTCTTGAATTTTTGTTGAATATGTTTGCCTAAAACCACAAACACAAATATTGTGTGTTTTCAGTGTCTGGTAAAGCCTAATCATCTGTAACTTGTACATAGCTCATCTTTTCTGAAGCAGCATCCCCCAAAAAAGGAGGGGTGGGCGTCCTTCCAGTCCTGTGGCTAAGAACCATATGGATACAACTAAAGAGGGAAATTGACATTTTTGAATTGCAAGTGACCCTGAGCATAAGTTCACTATTTCGAATCTGTAGGAAATAATCTTCTAAGTATTCAAACTCAGTTAATTCGCTGCCTCTTCTTATTTGTGGTAACATTTATACTCTAGAACCTAGCTTGGAAATACCCAATAGGCCATCATCTCTCTACTGAAACATGGTGGTCTGAGCAGAGGTTCTTCATCACTGTGGTCCTCAGCCAGTGGTCCTTGAGAGCTGGACACTCTCCATTCAGTCTGTAAGTCTCCAAGTTTCTCTCTTCTTCTTCTCACTTCCCATAACCAACGATATTTGAAATCTAAACCCAGAAAGGAAATTCTCTTTGACAGATCATGACTTTTATATTCTTGTCTTTGTTAGGACTGGACTGTGAATTTATTTACTTCTGCACTTCTTTCTTTCCTTAAGCAGTAAACACAAAAAACATTAATGATAGAATGTGGAAAAAAAGAACAGGAAATTGAAGGAGAAATTATGAATATTATTTCAAAAAGTAAACACCATCACAAATGAGAGCATCTCTTTTTATCTCAAGTATTTGAAAGAGATCACCAAATGAAAACGTTAAAAAGTATGAGGGAAAATACAGTAAATTCATTCATCCCTATCTCACCTATTTTCTGAAGTTGTCACTCTCCTTAGGTGCATTACTATGCATGCTCCTTATGCATTTCCTATTGTGTCAGAACATTAAAACCCAGCAAATAATAGCAGTATAACATGTTCAAAGCCCATCTTCTTAGAAATTCTTAAAGAAAACTACAAATTTGAAAACCAAATTTTAATATTTTATCTAAAGTTTGTTCCTGTAGCAAGTGACTAGTGCCTAAATCAGAAATTATTTAGCAATTGTTTTTCACTTTTATGAGAGGTATATACATAAACCATTAAGATTTTTCCCTCAGGGAAGACTATAAAGGCTGACAGATAAAATGAGGATTTCCCATCACTCAATCACAGGAAAAGAATGGCCATTTTTTATATAATCAATTTCCTCAACCATTATGGTGGTCAATAGCTAAGTGATTCATCTAGAAGCAGTTATATGTATTTGTCTCAGACAAAGTGTTATTTTTAACATTTCAGCTAATATGTCAGTCTAATTTCATGTATAAGAGATGCAAAGTAAAATTATGTTATAAGAAAAGAAGATGATCTCTTATTTCAAATTAAATAATATGAAATTTCTTTTAACTCCTTAATCTTTATTATTTCCATAATTTTATTGAGAGATACATAGCAATGAGACAGTTTCAAATCAAATTGGTACAACAGCTTCAAAAATTAACACATTGCATACTCTCTTACTAGTGGTTATTTGCTGTACAAGATGCAGACATGATATGCTATTTACAAACACTATAAGAACAAATCCCTCTGTTCATTAACAGAATGTAACTATAAATCTATCCTAACCATTTTGAACGCACACATACAAAATTGACATTCATCTATATCCCCTCTTTTGTTTAGTTCAGTCATTTAATATTATAGGTGTGTTAACTCAGCAAAATATTCTAAAGGAGTCCAGTAGTCTAAAATAGTACTGGGTCTTAGGCTTGAGTGGCAGTGTCAGAAATTGTTGACCTGAGTCTCTTACAGCTCAACATCACGCCATGGCTTTATTTCTTATACTTCATTTTTATACTTTTCTGCTGGATGGTTAAGACCAAGATAAAACAAGACCTATGCATTACGAGTTATTGCTTTTGGATCTGATAAGGTCAGTGAAATCCCCTCAGGATTTATCCTGAGATCCTGTACCTCAGATTGTAGATCCTTTGTCAATGTCAGTCATGGGGATGAGTCATGGCCATTTCTTGGTCAATGTGCTCTCTGTGAAAGCCTGAAAGAAAGTTTTCTCTCTATGTGACTCTCCTTAGGCACACTCTACATCATTGATCACTTTCCTCTTTGGGCCCATAATCTCCTTGATCAGAAAATTTGGGACACTACTGAGTTACATGACATTACAGTGCAAGTTCTCATATGTCCTGAGTCTTAATTGACCTTAGAAGGATAGGGCCAAAATGTTGGCTTTTCTTGTGGCCCTCCTTTTTCTCTAATTTTGGTCTGCATTCTTAGTTTGCTAAAACTCCAGAAGAGAAGCTTATTGTTATTACCATATAACCTAGGCTGTTAAGCTTAAACTCACTCTCTGTCTGAATATCAAACATCTTAGGCATAACATGGAACAGGTGTTTTTCATCAAGTGTTGATATGTTGAAATTTAGGTCCTTACAGAATATGATGAAAAAATATTTTAAAAATTAAAATGTATTTTAAAAATGGGCACAAAGAATTATATAATCTTATGTTTACACATACTTCCAGAAATCTAACCATATCCAACCTTGTAGCAGGATAGTCCCGAAACATTTCTTTTCCTGTCTCCTGCCTTCATTCACCACCTCCTTCTTTTTTAACAATCATCTACCTAAGAGACAGCATGTCAGCAACTGGTGTGTCATGACAAGCAGCCCTTATTCAGAAGGCCAGAATGACAGGCACTCCAAGCATGAACCTACTATTACAAATTGTAAACTTCAGTGCAGTTGCTTAGTTCACCGGTGTCTGTATATATACTAAGTCAGAGTGAGAATCATTTCAGTTAACTGCATGATTCAAAAATCTTCTAAAGAATCTCAGGATCATTGCCTTACCCATCTTCTACATATAACTGTATGGCTTGCCCCTGTCATACTTCCTAGCTCTTCTCCTTGCTCTCTTTTCATTGTGTAGTCCTCAAGTTCTTGCTTTCCTTTTAGTTGTATTATACCTATATACTTGTATTTCTTTTTTTGAGTTCTTATACTAGGGAAATTATATGATATTTACACATGTGTGTCTAGTTTATTTCACTTATGAGTATATGTTCAAGTGGCATCCACTTAAATATGAAGGGTTTGAGTTTATTATTATTTATAGCTGAGTAATATTCCATTGTATAAAAATACCACATCTTTTTCATCCATTCCTCAGGTGATGGGCATCTTGGTTGTTTCCAAGATTTGGCTATCACAAATTGTGCTGCTATGAACATAGGCACACATATATCACTGTGATATGCTGTTTTCAGATTCTCTGGGAAAATTCCCAGTTGAGGAATAGCTGGATTAAATGGGATTTCCAGTCCAACTTTTCTAAGGAGACTCCACACTGATTTCCATAATGGTTGCACCAGTCTACCTTCCCACCAGCAGTGGAGAAGGGTTCCTTTTTCCCCACAGCCTCTCCGATATTTGCTGTTGGTTGATTTCTTTATGATAGCCATTCCTTCTGGGGTGAGATGATATCTCAGTGTTGTTTTAATTTGCATTTAATGGATGGCTAGTGATGTGTAACATTTTTCATATATTTATTCACTTCTTTAATTTCATCCTCTGAGAAGTGTGTGTTCATCTCGGATACCCATTTCTCGATTGGGTCTTTAAATTTTGGGGCCCTAGTATTTTTTAGTTCTTTATAGATCCTAGAGAGCAGACCTTTGTCTGAGTACTTATTTGTCATAATTTTGTCCAAATTTGTGGGTTGTCCTTTCATTTTGTTGGTAATTTCTTTTGCAGTGAAAAAACTTCTCAATAAGAGCAGGTCCCATTTGTAATTCTGTCAAGAGTTTTCCGTGCGATTTGATTTTTGTTCATAAACTCTTTGCATACCCCTATATCTTCAATAGTTCCTCCTACTTTCTATTCCATGAGATTTAGTGTTTCTGTTTTGATGTTTAGATCTTTAATCCATTTTGCCTTTAGCTTAGTGCATGGTGATAGACCTGGGTCAAGTTTTAGTTTTCTGCATGCTGAGAGCCAGTTTTTCCAGCACCATTTGTTAAAGAAGCCATCTTTCTTCCAGTGAATATGTTTGTCCCCTTTGTCAAAGATGAAATGGCTGAGTACATCGTAGGAGCTTCGTTATCTTCTAATCTGTTCTATTGATACTCAGGTCTATTTCTTTGTCAGTAGCATGTTGATTTTATCACAGTAGCCATGTAGTACAATTTCAAGTCAGGAACTGTAATGTCTCCTGCCTTTTCTTTATTGCCCAGGATTGCCTTTGCTATTCTAGGTCTTTTCTGGCTCCAAATAAAATTTAGGAATGATTTCTCTAGCTCTGTGAGGTATGTTGGTGGTAGTTTGATAGGGATTGCATTAAATCTGTACAGCAATTTTGGGAGTATGACCATCTTCACAATGTTGGTTCTTCCTATCCAGGAGCATGGAATATATTTCCATTTTCTGAAATCATCTACAATATCTTTTTTCATAATACTGTAATTTTCCTTGAAAAGATCTTGGACTGATTTAGTTAGATGAATTCCAAGGTATTTCACTTTCCTCAGTGCTATTGTAAAAGGTATTGTTTTTATAATTACCCTCTCAGTGAGTTTGTCATCTATGTAGAGAAATGCTATTGACTTTTGGGTATTGACTTTATATCCTCCTATACTCCTGAATTTCTGAATTAATTCTAATAGTTTATTAGTGGATTTTTTTCTGATTTTCAAGTAAAGTATCATGTCATCTGCAAATACTGATAATTTAACTTCTCCTTTACCATTCTTATTCCTTTTATTTCTTTCTCTTATCTAATGGCTGTAGCTAATGACTCCAGAAATATATTTAATAGGAGTGGTCATAGAGGGGATCCTTACCTTGCACCAGATCTAAGAGTAAAAGATTTCAGTTTTGCCCCATTTAGAATTATGTTATCTGTTGGGTTTTCTCTGTTTTGTTGTTGCAGAATCGAGGTTTCAATTCAGGCCTTTGTGCTTGCCAGGGAAGCATTTAATTCAGTGAGCCATCTCCCTGGCCCCCGTTGGTTTTTTATACATGGTTTTTGCAAAATTGAAATGCAGGCCATCTATTCCAATTTTCTGTAGGATTTTGAACATGAATGAGTGTTGGACTTTGTCAAAAGCCTTTTCTTCATCAATGGAGATGATCATGTGCTTTTTATTTTTCACTCTGCTGATATGATGTATTACATTTATAGATTTTCAAATATTGAAACATCCTTGCATTCCAGGGATGAATTCCACCTGGTCATGGTGTATGATCTTCTTGATGATTTGCTGTATTTTATTTGCTAGGATTTTTGAGGATTTTTGCATCTATGTTCACGAGGGAGATTGGCCTGTAGTTCTCTTTCTTAGTTGCATCATTCCCTGGTTTTGGTATCGTTATAATACTTGCCTCCAGGAATGATTTTGGGAGGATTATTTACTTTTCAATTTCATGGAAGAGTTTGAGGAGTATAGTGACTACATCTTCTGTAAATGTCTTGTAGAATTCAGCTATAAACCCATCCGGACCTGTACTTTTCTTTGTCGGTAGGTTTTTTATTACATCTCATATTTCATTGGCTGTTTTTGGGCTATTGAGAATGGTTATATCTTGTTGATTCAGCTTTGCTGATTTGCACCTTCCAAGGAATCTGTCCATTTCTTCTGTGTCTTCTATTCTGTGAGAATAAACATTCTCAAAGTAGCTATTGATAATCTTCTGAATTTCCACTGGGCCTGTGGTAATTACCCCCTTTTCATTCCTTATTGCTTGTATTTGAATTTTTTCTTTCCTCTTTTTGATGAGATTTGCTAGGGGCTTATGAATTTTATTTAATCTTTCAAAGAAGCAGCTTTTTGCATTTTTAATTCTTTGAATTGTTTTCTTCATCTCAATTGAATTAATTTATGCTCTAATCTTTATGATTTCCTCCCATCTTTGGGCTCTGGGTTTGGTTTTCTCTTCCTTTTCTAGTTGTTGAAGGTGCAGCATTAAGATAATGTGCATGGGATAATTTCTGTTTTCTTGCATATACTTAAGCATGACCTATGGACCAGTATGTGGTCTATTTTAGAAAATGACCCATGGCCAGCTGAGAAAAATGTTTATTCAGCTGAGTTTGGGTGGAACAGTTTGTATATATCCACCAAGTCCATTTGTTTCAAGTTCTGGTTCAGTTCTGTTATTTCTCTACTAAATTTTCATCTGGTTGACCTATCTTTTTGGTATGAAGGGGTGTTAAGGTCTCCTGTTAAATTTGTGGTATTGGATATTAGATTATTCATGTCCAATAAGATTTGCTTTATGTTTTTGTGTTCTCCCGTGCTTGGTGCATACATATTTATGAGTGTTACCTCTTCCTTTTGAATTTTTCCCCTAACCAGCATATAGTGGCCATCTTTGTTTCGCTTGATCATTCTTGGTTTGAAGTTGAGACTGTCTGAGAATAGAATTGCTACTCTTGCTTTTTTCTGAGGTACTGGGGCATGTACTATTTTTTTCCATCCTTTGATTTTCAGCCTATGTATGTCTTTATGAGTTAAACATGTTTGCTGTTTATAGCATATTGTTGGATTTTGTTTCCTAATCCACTGTGCCAGTCTGTTTCTCTTAATTGGTGAATTGAGTCTATTTACATTGATGGGTAGAATTGATATGTATTGACTTGTGATTGACATATTATTTACCTGTTGCTGTTTACTCCTTTTCCTCCTGTGTTTAATTGTTTTCCCTATTTAATTGGTTGCTTCTGATCTCCTTTGTGGAGTTCTGATCATTTTGGTCCCTCTCTAGAACATCTTTCAGTAGTCTGTGTAGGGTTGGCTTTGTCATCATGAAATTCTTTAGTCGTTCTTTGTCATGGAAGTATTTCACTTCTCCATCAAACTTAAAAGGGGGTTTTGCAGGGTATAGTAGTCTGGGCTGGAATTTGTTTTCATAGAGGACTTCAAGTACCCTGCTCCATGCTCTTCTTGCCTTCATGGTTTGTGAAGAGAAGTTGGCTGTAATTCTGATGGGTTTTCCTTTGAATGTGATCTGCTTCTTTTCTCCAGAGGCTTTCAGTATATTATTCTTGTGCTGAATTTCTGGAATTTTGCCTATTATATGTCTCGGTGTATTTTTGTTTGGGTTGAGGTTACTTGGAAATCTGTATGCTTCAGTTATCTGAATGTGAGATTGTTTCCTCATATTTGGGAATTTTTCTGCCATTACTTCTGCCCATATTTTTTAATGTCCTTTGTGTTGACCCCTTATTTTTCATTGATAACTACTAGTCTCACATTGTTCTTCTTTGCATCATCTTGCAAATGATGAATTATTTTTTCTTGCATCCTAGTTGTTTTAAAGGGAACTTTTCTTACCTTTTCACTAGCTGCACCAGTGCCTTCAAGATCTGAGACTCTGTCTTCACTTTCACTCAAAAGGTTTTGCAAGCTTGTGATTGAGATATAAGTTTCTCTATATCTGTTTGTCTCTGCTTCATGTGATCTATTTCTTTCCTGTATTGCTCATTCAAGTAATCCATCTTTTTTTAATCTCCTCTATTTTTTTATCAATGTCTTCTTTAGAACCTGTTATTAATTCTTTTACTGCAGTGTTTTCTTCAGATTGGGCTTCCTCCATATGTTTCTGTAGTTGATTCTTTGCTTCAGATGCTATGTGTTCTGAGAATTCTTTTTTATTTCAGAAAAGAATTCTGCTCTGAGTTCCTCTGTAACTTTCTGCTGTTGCTTATTTACTATCGACACTATTAATTCATACACTTGAGCTGAGCTAGTAGAGAAGAATTCCACTATGAGTTTCTCTATAACTTTCTGCTATTGCTTATTTGCTACCAATGCTATTAATTCATGCATTTCAGCTGAACTAGTGTCCTCTGCACTTGTTCTGGGTGTGCATTGGGTTTCTTCCATATGTTTCTGCATTTGATTCTTTACTGCAGATGCTATTAATTCAGAGATTTCTTTTTTCATTTCCAATCTGAGTTCCTCTATACCTTCCTGCAGTTGTTTCTTCATTTCAGAAACTGTTTCTTCATTGATTTCAGCTGTATGGTTCCCACATTTTCTGTGTTAGTGTCATCTGCAGTTATGGGTGGCTTTGGTGTCTGACAGTACATTTTGCTTCTTCTCATAGTTATTTTGTGGAACACTGTCTTCTGAACTTTGTTGTAGAGCTTTGGTGCAGTAATAACCTTATCACCTATTGAAATTCAGGTGCAGATCTACAATGTTTGGATTTATCCTGCTGTACCTGGCTTGGGTCTGTCTGCTGTTCTCAGCTACTTCCTGCTGCTGCCCTGGGGAGAGAACCTGTCGTGCCCCTCTGTCAAGATGTACTGCTCCTGGATAGCTGGGTGGCTTTGTCCTTACTCTCTCTGCAGGCATTGCACCTGCAGTGCTTCACCTCAGGCCTGTATGCCAGGACTGAGCTGAGTCTGTAGGGGACATGGTGGAGTAGGGGGGAGAGGCAGCTCTCCCACCCACTCACTGGGCCTGGGCTAAGACTGGATCAGGGGGATCAGAATGCAGGAGAAATTCTCACTGGGCGGTTGGGGTTGTGGGGTGCTGCGGAGTGGTTGTGGGGATCCCAAGGAGGTGGAAGAGGATCTCACTCATGCTGTACCTTGGCTGGGACCAACAGGTCCCCCTGGTGCAGGGTAGCCAGAAGCTCTCCCACACACTCACTGGGGCCTGGGCTAGGACTGGTTCTGGGGGTCCTCAGAATGCGGAAGAAATTCTCACTGTGTAGGCTGGGTGGGGGGTGCTGCAGAGTGGTGCGGGTGGTCCCACAGGGGTAGAAAAGGGTCTCACCCAGCTGCGCCTGGGCTGAGACCAGCAGGTCCTGCTGCGCAGTGTATTCAGAAACTTAATTCCTTAATCTTTAAAAAATAAGTTGTTTTAATAAATTACATCAATATAAATATATTATACCTAATATGAACATAATTTAACAGTAGATATGATACATAAATGATTTGAGTAATCAAAATAAAAATAACTAGTAACTGATAAATACATTATATATTTTGAGGTGTCTCAATTTTGGAGATAATTAGTAAAATATTTCTTTGATAGAACCAATTTTCACCCTTAGTCATTTTTATTCCCTACAAGGTAAATTTAGAATGAAATAAATTTAATCTTAACATGATTACTATAGTTTTAAATTCAAATAAGTAATGATGGTTGGATAATCATGAGAACTTATAGAATTAAAAGATAAAATAAATGAGAAAATCCTTTTCTACTGTAAGATACATTGTCTAAAAGGAAAATGTATAAAATCCCTCTAAAAATATAAATCATTTAATATAATCACTGGAAGTATTATAAGGCTTCATGCCACGCCGTATATTACTGATGCAAAAGATGGATGATTAAAAGTAATCGTTCAAGAAGATTGCAATTGATGTACTTATTAAGGTAAAACTACAGCCTGGAACCAATTCTAAAAACAGCCATGTTCCCTTTCTCTTGAATTTTTTATTCACCTTAAAGACATCATTTTTTTAAACTGGCATTACCTTCAGGTTTCACCTTAATTTTGCTTTAAAAACCTTTAAGCTAATTCTGACTTGGTATTCCAGATCAAAATCACTAATGTTATGTCTCTTTCAAAAAGTTTTTCAGTGTAGCACTATTAATAATATATACTTCATTATCAACACAGACTAAAGTCAGTATAAATAAGATAAATTTCCCAAGACTGCACTGAGGTGGTTTGAACAGTTTCTGCTGCCAGAGTATCCCTTATCTAAGTGCTATTGTTATTGAACAAGTTCTACACTGATAAAGAGCCTCTCAAAGGCATAGCCTTCATCTACCAAAATATAACCTTTAATAATGAATGAAATTCAAAATACATGAGATGTTTCAAATGCCCTTATAATCAAGCTCAATAGGACACAGTTTTAAATTAAAAGGCCATTAATTTAAAAAAAATTATATCTATGATTCATGTAAAAAATTCTCCATACTCAGGGCAGGTAACCAGTGGTGGCCCTGCTACCCAAAGGTTTCAAATCCACCTGCCAAAGTTAGGCTCACGTAGCAAGGTAGTGCCTCAATGGTCATTTGAGATGTTTTTATCTTTGGCATAGACTCTTATTCAGCCATGACTTTTAACATTAAATAAACATTTCTTTTGCTCTTACTAAAACAACTGTAGAGTTTTACCTAATATACACAAAAGGACTATGCAATTTAATTTTATCCTCATTGCTATCACTTACAATGATCAAAATTTCATGTATTAATGAAATTCCTACATTCGGTATAGCTGAGAGCACTATTTCTGCTAGAACCTTTCTCCACAATTCCAACCGCCAGTATGAAACCTTTGCACTTGATAATGTACTGCCGCTTTAAAAAAGGAAGACTTCATCTCTGCAACTAGTGATGTGTCCTATAAAATATTTCTCACTATAATTTAAAATGACAAACTCTAAGTAGTTCTTTTAATACCGGTCACTAAGAGTGTTGTGACAGAAATCACGTTGAAGCTGTGGAGAGAGCCTTTAACTAATCAGAGGTCTTTAAAGTTGCTTTTTAATAAGAATTCCATTTTTCAAAATTATAATTAATGGTTTGAGAATTAGAAACTTTAAAGTATGCCAGGAGCTGAAGAGTTTTATAACTTAGCTCCACTGTCTTAAAATAGATTTATTTAGAAAAGTTACCTGATCATTTCACAGAACCACTAAAAGAAGTTTAAGTCTTTACCACATGCAACCAGTAGAATGCAAACATAAATAGAAACAAAAGTAAGCCCAGCATTCAAAGGAGGTTGTGGCATTTGTAACATGCATTGGTGAGTGTAAAACTTAATTTGGACACTGAATATTTTATAAATATTGATTCATTACCAAATGAAACAATAATGCATATCCATTTTCTATTTGGCTAGGGATCTATCCATATCTCAAAGTATAAGGGAAAGAGAAAGGCACTTAAAATTATTCATAAGGAAATTACTAAAGTTTTTTGAGCCTGAAATGAATTGGATGCAATTTGGAAAGACCGTTGGTCATTCAAGCAGAGATGTCAATTAAGGAACTGTAATTCCAGTCCACAGTACAATTTTAAGAATCTGAACTAAAGCAGAAATGAGCAAGAGGGGTTGCAACAGGGAAAATAATAATCCTAGAAAAAGTCACAGGAACCTAATAGCTTACTATAAAGAAAAATGGGTTCAAATAATATCTGAAATTTTACTAATTTGGAATGATAAACATTCACTAAATAGATCAATACAAGGAGAGAAATAAATATTGTGAAGAAAGAAAAATAAGGTATTCTTTTGGACATGTGCGAGCTCCATAACTCTAGTGTAAACAGAACACAGAGAAGCGATTTGGAAGTCACTGAGATGCACATAATAGTTGACACCATAGCACAGGTGGGGCACACAAGAAGAACACGTGCCTGCACACGTAGGCCCAGAGACGTGTTTCTTTTGTTGGAGACAGTTCTCCATGGGCTGTTCAATTTCTGTATGTATTGGAAGCAGAGGCACTTGAGAGTCTTTATTTGATACTGTCTTTTCAACTGTATTTTCATACTGAGCAACTTGAAAAGTAGAAATAGTATTTACTTTCAGGTAAGGAGGTGTTCTGTTACAGTTTGCTTTGTTTTGATTAGTTCACTCAGAATAATAAAGATAATGTCTCTTTGTAGGAGAAATATCAGGCCAACTTATTGCTTATTTCTAAACTTTAGTTACTTCAAGGTCAAGCTTCGTCTAACAACTCAATGAATGTTGTGACATTGCCTGGCCCCCTTTGCATTACCTTTGGAGACTGGAACACAGGTGACTGCACAAAGGCTGATGCTCTGACCATTGCCTTGATCTTAAGTAACAATGGTTGAGCAGGAGTTATTAAAATCTGTAGCAGGTTAAGTTCACAGTAAAAGAAAAAGCAGCTCTGTCACCTGGGCAAGCTCAGTGCTCAGGATTAAAGAGAAAGAGAAGTCTTTATAACAATGAAAAGAGCTAACCTCCTGGGAAGGCTGAAATTTTTGCCTTATACATAGCCAAAAGAGAAGAGATATTTTGAGAAAGAAATTTTCAGCAATTGAGTCAAGCAAGATGAGAAGTTCAAAAGATCAAAGTGGTAACATCAACAAAAACAAGCACTGTCAAGGTGAGATTGTGGGACAAAATGAGGTACAACTGGAAAAAGAGGTGTAGTTTAGGCAGGAAGAAGTAAGTGTAAATATGAACATCTATTTAAAGAAATTAGAAATTCTTTTGACCTCACTAACCCCCTTTCTAGAAATCTTCCCCCAAAGAGCTTAAGACATCATACTAGTGATACATGAACACCTATGTTTACAGCAGTACAATTTATAATATCTAAACCCTGCACACCTATCAAGAGACAACTGGAGAAAAGGAAATGTGGTATCTATGTATAATGGACTACTACCAGCTGTACATAAGGGCAATTTTGATGCAGCTGTAGGAAAATGGATACATTTGGTAAATATTATGCTGAGTAAAATAAACTGGAATTAAATTCCATTTGATAGCTTTCACTTGAGTGATGCAAACAAAGTACAGACAGATTAGGAGACAAGGAGCTGGATGTCTTGAAAATAAGAAGGGGTACAAGAGAATAAGGGTAAGGCAAGAGAGGGAGTAGAAAGGGACATAAGTAGAATAAAGATGTGCCATGTACAAGAGCCAATAGTCTTAATGCATATAAACATTGTACACCATAAACAAGAACTGAGATTAACTATATCAATAAAAATGAAAATTAGGAAAGAAAAATTAGAAGAAGAGAGGAGAGTGAGGGGTTGGGAAAGGGATTCAAACAAAAAAGAAGCTGTATCATGTTCATGTCCTCACTCCCCAAGATGCCTGTTAAATTCATGTACTGCAAACATGTAATACTATGAAACTTGATCTTGAAATGAACTAAATATTTGAGGTTAAATTGACAGAGCAAGATTATTTTGAAGATTTTTTTTGTTCATTTATTTCCTTTTTTAAAATTAGGAGAGAAAAGACTGAAGAGTATGTAACAGAAAAGTAAAAGGTTTAAGAGAAAATAGTAGTAAAATAGTGAATATTAAAATAAGCATTTGAAAAACTATGCTTAGCATCTCCTTGGTAAGAAGAAAGGAAAACTTCAAAATCCATCACAATTCATTCTGGATCAAATTTTGACTGAGAACATGACAAGTAGTGCAAAAATTTATTTGGAATAATGTTAATGCTTCAAGAGCATTAGAGTTACAGATAATAAATTATTCTTATTTTAAATTTAGGCATCCACTTTTGTCAAGTTTGAAGAAAAATTCAAACTTCAAGTCATGTGTTTGTGTGTTTCCTATGACTGTTATAACTATATCTCCCAGCCCCAGTGACCCCTCTGCTTCTAGGCAGGTCCTCCTTCCTAACATGACATTCATCTGTGAAACCATCAATGGCTCACCCACTGTTGAATAATAGTACCGCATGATACACTCGAACACATGCCACTTTTACGGGACATTTTAGACCTGAACTACAAGCTCTTCCCAATAGCCTCCTTTTTATTTAATTGCTTTTTTAAAGACCCTATAACTAAATAAGGCCACATCCAGGGTGTTGAGCCCTAGGTCTTCAACATATGAATCTGTTAAGGTTAGTATAATTCAAACCATAACAAACCTCTAAGTTATGCTTTTCAGAAAATGTGGTAGCCGGAAGCCAAATGTATTTCTGTTTGTGTAATGGCAATGATTTATTTCTTACTCTCCCTGCATGGTTTCTCTATTCCTATTCCACTGTTTGTTCCACAGACGTGTTATGAGATCTTGTCCTCATGGAAAGGGTGGTGTGGGTATTCTCACTAGTCACCAATTCCCATGGAAGGTTATTCAGCTCTGCAGTAAAAGCAACAGAACAACACTAGAAAAATATACAAGTATTATAAATATATAATGTAAATTAATCATTCAAGGCATTCCTATATTGTGGCTTAAAAGTCAAAAACAAAACCAGTTATATAATTAAAGGAAGGAAATTGCTAGAGTCTCCCTTAAAATTGAGCAATTTCTTGCCTGAGAAAAATCTCAGTTTACAGGAAAAGAAATGCTACATATTTATGAAATAATATTGGAAAGCAAGTACATAATTTCCCAGCTTTTCAGTAAGATGAAGTAAAATGCATAATCTAATATTTCACAGATAATGTAATTTAGTAGCATAAATTATAATTTGGGAGCACAAGAACAGAAACTGCAAGTTTTTAAGTAATTTTAACTGTAATCCAACTTACATTCAGTAATTAACATCAAACTCTTCTATAAACTCCCTAGCAAGATTTACTATAGGTTTATGGATTGGCTGGACACTGAAACTTAACAAACATTTGCCTTTCAAATTTTCTGATGATGCAGCTAAATTGGATTTGCTTTCTTATACTAAATAGTAATGCATCATTGTCAGCAGCGGGCTTCTTCCTTTTTATATGCACCATCACAGCGTTCCTGTTTGTTGCAGTCCAGGGTTTTACAAAAGAAACAAAGGACACATAATTTATAGAATCAATGTGTAATAGCCACCAAAGAATCATATGCAAAAAGTGCAGCAAATCTGTCCACACAGTAAAGATCAAAGAATCCAGATAAGGGCCTGGATCCCCCTGCATGAGTCCAGCTGAAGACCTAGAGCTCATAACAGTGCCTCCCACAAGTCCAGCTTCAGGCCTACACCCCACAATGTCCCATGTAGATCTGTTTCACTGATTTACACTGTGAAGGCCCAAAGGTCAGTGGTGGAAGCTAGAAAGTCTGTGTCAGCAGAATGAAGGATCTGTGCTAGCAGGCAGAGGCAGCTGCACTGGAGCCAGAAAGTAGCCCTCAAGGTAAGAACCAGAGCTGCCCCGAAGTACCACAGCCATCCTCAGCAACAGTGAGGTCCCAAGTTCCTCTAGCTATGAGAACAGCCCAGTTTCCATCAGAAAAACAATGGGACAAACTTCTCCAGGAAACTGAGCAGTGCACCATCTTCCCCTGCAGAACCAGGAAGAACTATTCACAGTGAGGACTGGAGCTCCCCAAAGTGAACCCTAGCCATCCTCAGCAAGAACAAGGTCCCAAACTCCTTCTATGATGAGTCTAGTTCATCAGGAAAGCCAGCACAACAGTCTCCTCCAGGAGAGCCAACAGCTCCCTACAGCATCCCTAACAGCCTTTCTTCTCCAGTTCTGCCTCTTGCACTGCTGGCAACAACCCTCAGGTGGGCTTCCCACACCCAGCACTGTGTTGGTTCAGTTCAGCTAGGTGTTACAAGTTGACCACAGGTTGTCAATTCATGACACTGTTACAAGTTTTTTTGTTTTTTTCTTTAATTCAGAGGAAATGTATTTCTTAATAATCCCAAACAATTACTCAAAACTTCAGTTGGGTTTTCCCTGATAATGAAACTGAAAGTGCCACTGCTTCTCATATTGTATCTATATTGTCCCCAACAGTGTATTTAATAAGAGCTATGATCCTTTGCCTTGTTAAAATACTGATGTTCTCTTCATACACTTCTCAAAACTTTTAATGTAATGACAGTCCGCATGGTTGTTTTTTCAGCTTCCTCAGCAACTTGATTGCAGCCTCCAGAACTGCAAGGAATCAGTTAAATTTCTTCACTTATTAAATAACACTCTATTAATCATCTTATTAGGAAATAAATTATAATGCTGGCGCAGAATTTCAAGCATCCAAACCCGTGTGGCAGGCTTAATTCTCAAAGGTCCTTGAAAAAACACTTTGTATTATATATTAATCAGAGATGATCATGTCTGCTATTAATCCATTTATTTGTTAAATTAACTCATTTATCATACAGCTATTTTCATGTGTCTTATGCCAAGTAAACAATTAGATATTGGAGATATAAAGAAAAAGGAGATAATCAATACCCATACAAGCTTTATAGTTCCTTACAATGCCCATTCCAATACAGGGCTTCTAACTGGCTTGAATTTTAAAGCAGGCATGATTGACTGAAAAAAAAAAAAAAAAGAAGAATCTTTGTGTGTATTCATGTGTGTATGTATATGTTTGTACATATATTGGTGTGTTGTATGACTTTTCTGTTCATAAATCAAATGCTAGTGGTATAATCATGACGCTGTTAGAAAACAGAAACAGTCTTCCGCCTGGGGTCTATCTATGAATGCTGTCTTTTTTATTCTTTTATTTTTATTTTTTATAATGATTACATTTATAGGTTTGCTTTGACTCCTACCTTCTTCCCTGATATTTCTAATTCTTATTTACATTACCATTTGCAAAAGTTCTACTTCATTTATTCTTCAATTCTTTTTAGTTATTGTGATTTCTTCACAGTAGACTGCCTTGTTTTTTGTTGTTGTTTGTGGTTTTTTTTTTTTTTTTTTTTTTTTTTTTTTTTTTTCGGAACTGGGGATTGAACTCAGGCCCTTGCGCTTGCCAGACAAGAGCTTATTCCACTGAGCCATCTCCCGGCCCCTTTGTTTTCTTTTATTGCTGTGTCCTTTTATTGTCTTTTCTCTTTTACTTGTCCTAAGCTTGCTCTACAGAGCTTGTTTTTCCTGCACTCTCACAACTTAACCAGTCACTAAAAGACATCCACCCAAGTAAGGAATGGGAACTCATCTGTTGAAGAGCCCACGTAGTGGCTCCAAACTTTTACCCTTGCCTTTGATTCATCTTGGCTACTTTCTGTGTCTCAAATAAGAGACAGAAAAAATCTAACAAGAG
The DNA here is from genome assembly GCF_000260255.1 of Octodon degus. Taxonomy (NCBI): domain Eukaryota; kingdom Metazoa; phylum Chordata; class Mammalia; order Rodentia; family Octodontidae; genus Octodon; species Octodon degus. The sequence goes on along the minus strand of NW_004524682.1, from coordinate 8,125,745 downwards.
GCTAGGAATTATGCAAATGAACAATGTGTTTTTAAAAGGGATGGAAAAGCACCCGCTACTCTCTGAACAGAACCAAATGGGACTGCAGGAGTTAGAATGGACTAGAAATGATGTCTAGTATGCTAGCTGCTCTTATCATGAGGTTAAAGAGGTACATTAAAGTCTGTTAATTATTATAAAATGATGCCTCTGTTGTAGGATAATAATATCACTAAGCTTCTCTTCTATATGTTTAACAACTAAATTTTGCAGACCAAAAATTAGACAAAGAGATGGGCCAAAAAGATGGCCAATATTTTGGCCTTAGCCCTTCAAGGTCAATGAGGACTCAGGACATAAGAGAACCTCTGCTGTGACATCCTGTAACTCATTGGTGCCCCAAATTTTCTAATCAAGGAGAATATAGGGCCATGGGGGAAAGTGATCGATAATGCATAGTGTACCTAGGAGATTCACCTAGAGAGAAAAAATTCTCTCAAGCTTTCACAGAGAGCAAATTGGTCAAGCAAGTACCATGATTCATCCAGATGGCTGATACAGACAAAAGATTCACAAGTTGCCATACATGGTTCCAGCCTAAATCCTAAGGGGATTTGACTGATCTTATCAGATAGGAAAAGTTACATATTTATTTATTTATTTACTATTTTTTATTTTATTTATTCATTTATTTTTGCTGTACAAGGAGTTGAACTCAGGACTCTGTACTTGCCAGGAAAGCACTTATTTTACTGAACTATCTCCCTGGGTCCAAGTTACATATTTAGTTATATAGGTCTTGCTTTAACTTGGTCTTCACCATCCGGCAGAATGAGGTATAAAAAGTAAAGCTGTGTTACTATGCTGAGCTGTAGCTCAAGTCAACAACTTCAGACAATTGCCAGTTGTGCTTATAACTCACTACTATTATGAACTATTGGACTATATTGGGTTATTTTGCTGGCTTCAAGCACCTACAATATTTGGATTGGCATCAAGTATGAAAGTTTCTTTGAAGACTTCTCCAAATACAGCAATGGAACACCTATCTCTGACAAGACAAAACAAAAAAGAGGATAGAAGTAAAGGGCCATTTTGGAGTGAAAAAACATATATTTGTATATACAAGATAGTTAGGATAGATATACAGCTACTTTCCCCTAGTTCAATGAGAAGAAAGGCTTGTACTAATATTGTTTAGACAAGATATCATGTCTACACCTTGCCCTCTGAATAACTACTATGAAGACAACAATACACAATGTATTAATTATTGTAACTGTCCTACTAACCTGTTTTGAAACTGTTTCATTGCTGTTTTATCTTTTTTTCTCATTAAAATAAATAAAAATTTTTAAAAATTATGATAAAGTGAGTGGGATCTTACAAGGTGCAGAGGAATTTCCAGCTTTGTCTTGTAACCAATTAGCTGAGGCCTTCCTCACATATACTAATATAGTTCCATCATCTAGGAAAGGAGAGATGGTAATGGGTCATCACTCCTTCTACTCCTACATGTTTGATATATGCTATGGAAACTTTAGATGGGACTACAAACACCATTGGCTGAACGTTGGACATGGCATTTTCTGTGTTCAACAATCAGAACCCAATTGGAGGAGAAACAAAGAAAGAGGTTGAGATTATATCTGCTGCAATTGATAATGCTTTAAACCTATGCAAGTCACCTAAGGAAAACCTCAGGGACAATGAGGAAAGGGTTCCTGTCTCAAGTACAAAAGGATTTGACCCTGGGCATAAGATTGCACCAAGCCTCTACCTGGGCCCCACTTCACATGCACAGCAGTTAATGTGCCTGACTCCTGGCACTGGTGCTTTTACTCTTTCTGCTACCAGAGAGGAGTGAAGCCAGTCATCACCCTCATTTCCTGGTCTCATGACTGAAGAGATAAGGGAGACCTGCAACATCCCTGCCCATGGGCATTACCATCTCCTCTGAGAAACCCTGAGTAAATGTAGATGTCATAGATTAGCCAATTTGACTGCTTATTGTTACAGGGGCTGCTCATTCTGTTTTGATTTCCATCTCTGGAAAATTCTCCTCTAGCTCTATACCCATAATCAGGATTGAGGTGCTCTTGATGAGGATTCTTTATTCCTGCTCTAAGATGTCACTTTAAAGGCCAAATGTTTAACTATGAATTTCTAACTGTCCCATGGTGTCCTGCTTCCTTGCTAAGAAGTGACTTACTAGAAAAAAATGGAGGAAATTCTAAAATCTTGGCTAAATCCAAATGGATTTTACTTGCTTGGACCACATCAGGTCTTCCTGATCAAATTAACCAACCAGTGGCTCCTGCTTTATATAATGAAATACACGCATGGCAAGGAAAATTCTGCTCTGCCAGTGTTTATAAGATCACAAGACCTCAGCTGATTTCCTAACAAAAAGCAGTATCCATTCAAGGCATAGACACATAAAAGCCTCCAGCCTGACAAGTTTCTCAAATATAAAATTCTGAAATCTTGTCATTCCCTCTAGCATACTTTAATTCTTAGTCCTCATGAGAATATCAGACCACCACTTCATTAATCAGACTGTCATCCCAAACTATCCTCTAGTGGCAGGTCCATATGCAGTTCTCTCATTAATTCCAGGGAACTCTAATTGTTTCTCAATATAAGATTTAAAAGAAACATTTTTCTCCATAACCCTACATCAAGACTCCCAATTTCTGGGCTGGAGACATGGCTCAGTGGTCTAAAGCACCTACTTAGAACAAGCTTAGCAAAAGCATCAGGGACCACGGTTCAATCCCCCAGCACCACATGCCAGCCAGACCTGCCCCCTGGTGGGCTGAGCTGGCCTCTCTCTCTCT
>NW_004524682.1:8111428-8122826 GCF_000260255.1 Octodon degus | reverse complement strand
TAAATAAATAAAATAAATAAAATTTAAAAAAAAAGACTCCCAATTTCTGTGTGCCTTTGAGTTGGGAAAATTATGTTTCAAGAGAAAAGCAGCAATATACTTCGGCAGTCCTCCCACAGGGGTTTACATACAGTCCTCACTCTTTCACTTGAGCATTAAAGAAAAATTTGAATAACTTAAAGCCTAAGCAGGAAGCCATACTGTACTCCATACCAATCGCACCTACAATGGGAAGGCCACTTCACAGCAATGGTTGTCACACCCACTGGAGTAATGGCAAAGATAAATAACTGGATTCATCTTTCTAGAATAAAGCCAGTTCCATCTGAATTGGCTGAAGAACAAGATTATCCAAAAAAGAAGTGCTCTTCCTATGATCCTAGAGCAGACTAGAAATTGCTTTGCAAAAACCAACGCAGGGCCTCTACACAAAGCATGAAAATCAGACCTGCTCCTCATATTTGGGCAAATAGTGAAGGCCAATGGTCATCAACTCTTTTCTCATTGTTTCCTAACAGCTTTTTCTTTCTTCAACTTAGCCAGCAAGTCACAGCACCTCAAGGTAGTTGAACAGCACATAATCTCAAGTAGATGGAAGGGAGGGGAGGTACAACTTCTTTTCAGTTTGAAGAAACTATAGAAGACAGAGACCTCCACTCCCTCAGCATCCCTCAATCAATTATGGGAACTGTTGTCTATCAGGGGGAAATGAGATAGGAGATTAGGACACAGCAAAGCTGGATGGGAAGGAGTCTTGACATGTTAATTACAAGATGCACACAACACTTACCAAAGCTGTGCACCTAGAATTCTCATAAGAAAATGAGGTTTTCAATAAGATGGCCTATGTCTGATACTACCCTAAAGTGTGGGGTCCCAACATCACTTCTCTGGACCCATAGGTACAATTTCTCATGAGTTTCCTTGAGATGTGGACTACATAAAACACACACACCAAGAAAAATCTGCCATCTGTGACTTTCTTCATGGGAGTCCACCCTTCTTTCTTCAGGATGTCCTTTTATTGCCTTTTATATTTCTGCTTTATCTAAACTTGTTCTTCAGAGCCAGTTTCTCCTCCACTCTTCACACTTTCTTTTTTAAATAAACTTGGCTACTGCTTAAAAAATTCTTTTTTATTCTACCCTCTTTCCCTCTACTCCCTCCTCTTCCCTCCATCTCTGTAAGATGGTAGTGACAACCACCACCATTTTCAGAAGAATGATCGATATTTGATTTATGAGTAGCCTTTATTTGGAAAACACACAAAGAAGGAATAATTGCTAGTATCACCATCACAAGTCATTTGAAGTTATGATTCCATTTATAAGAAATTAAGAAAAAAAAGAAAAGAAATTAGGTCATGTTCTTATGGAACCTAAGATTTCAAAGATCTGTATTTGACAAGCTGTAAATTGAGGAGCAACAATAAAAGTAGTTCCAGGCTAAGTCTAAGGGCCTGAGAAACAGAAAATCTAATGGCTTACATTTGTGACAGGACCCAAGAAAAGCCAATGTTTCCATTCAAGTTCAAACACAAGGAAAATCAATGTTTGAGGTCAAAGCGGTCAGACATCAAGAGTTCCTTCTACTCAGCCATTAATCACTGCAAGTGTAGACAACTACTAAAATGCTAATGAGGTAGACATTGCACAGGTTTAATTTAACACATTTTCATTAATTTTTTCCAAAAGATTAAGTACAGTTTGTATAGGACATTGTATCAGGCACTTAAAATAAATTGCTAAGTAAAAACTCATAAATTTCAAGTCTTTTTGGATTACTTATGGGAGACATAGGAATATTTTAAAAATATCACACATCTTAAATAAATCCTAATTGTGACAAATACTAACAGAGAAAGGCACAGTGCTGAACATGTGACCTGCAGATGTTTTCTCTCCAAATAATCGGAAAAGAATGAAGAGTGACTTTAAAAAAAAATCATGAGGTCTTAAAAACTAACTCTTATCATCCTTCATCAAGAAACAATTAAAAAGAAAAATGTAAGGAAGAGAAAAATATAAATATAAATACTTCAAAATAGGAGTAAAATTCAAGAAATTCCATAAAATATGGCTAAGAAAATTTAAAGCATCATTTTTGCACACAGCAGGAAGGAATAATTTCTATTGGAAGAGTATGATAAAAGAGAAACAGGGATGTCAGTGTGTCACCATCATAAATTTAAATGTCTTATTCAACCTGAGGATAGAAAGCTCAAGTAACTCCGATCAGGAATATTTTTGTACCTGGATTACCATAAGGATGTTTTATAAATTTCCTGTTTCCCACTATATTCTACTACCATGGAAGAGCTAAAGATTCATATTTTCCCCTAAGTTACTTATCTTTGAGAACTGCTAGCTATGGGCTTAACACAGTAGAAAGCACAGAGCAAATCACTTTCTAGGACATGTTGTTTCCACATATCTATACACGACTTAGTCCATACTACATCCTTCTGAGCCACTCTGACTGCAGTCTTTTGTTTCTCTTGTTTTACTAATGACCTTGTTCACTAACTTCCCAAAGAAAGGTTCTTACAAATATGAAGGAAGTTAATACTTTCAAACCATAAATCAGAGACCCTGGTATCTACCTCTTCCAAGAAGCTTCTTCTAATTGCCTAAGATTTCCTTTCCTTTATGCAGCTTCATATTTGCTACAAGTTTCCCAATGAAATAGGTTCCTAAAGTCATGGTATTGCTAACATCAAAGGTAAGACAGAGTAGAGGTGCAACTGAGAAAGACAATTGATCTGTTTCTTAAATTCAGAGATAAGATTTAAGTATAGGTTCATTTTAACATTAGTCTTTATTATTCAAATCCTCTATATAAAATCTTAATATTAGGTACATATTTACCAATCAACAAGAACATATTCAAAAGAAATGACATAAAAAATAGAAGAAAGGAAAGGAGAGTAGTCACAAGCAATCAGTTATTGGTAAATGTTATTAAATGGACAAGCTTTACTATCTCAAATAAATAAAAAAGAAAATAAGTTGAAAAGAGGACTGGTAGGATCAGAAAGTAGTGATTGATCAAAGGCCTACCGGTCTCACTGAATGTGGCCTGTGATTGGAGCTTCAGTACTGTGCAAAGTAGCCAGGAGAGGACAGGCTTGTTGACTGGCTGTATGCCTCACCTTGTGAATTAAGATATGGGATTTGTAAGTTTCTTCCTCCCTATTCTGTAAGATTTCCTTCTTATTTAATGCTAAATACTATCACATCACTTCCAGCTTACTACTATATCACCTGCAAGGTAATATCCATTAAACACAGATAATGTCTTAAACGCAAAATAATAATGATATAACCACAAATCAAAGTTTAAAAATTTGGAAAAATTTTCATAGAGTTTAATTTGGTCTTGAATTTGATATTCCACTATAATAGCTTTTCTATTATCACTGGGGATATGTTTTTCACTGCTCTGTCTCTGTATGTGTCTCTCTTTGTCTCCATTTAGATGATACACAGATAGATGGATAGGTAGATAGATAGATAGATAGATAGATAGATAGATAGATAGATAGACAGACAGACAGACAGACAGACAGATAGATAGATAGATATAGATGATACACATGATAAAGTTATTGCAATCCTGAGCAATGAATCATAAAGAAACAGCCTCATATTAACCTTTACCAGCTGAAACATGCTCCAAGCACATATTTTTATCATATATTTCATATATGTGTAGTATAATATATATGTAATTATATTTGTGACATATAGCATAAGTGATAAATACGTGGCAAACATATGTGATGTATCACAATATAAGTATGTGAAGGATAGCAATATATACATATAGATAAAATTAGTGGTGAAAATGTATGGCTGTGAGTACAATTGTATAAGCTGATAGAGATTGCACTGTTCTTTATGTTTTCGGTCCTCAGAATTTCATTAATGCTGAAATCAACCTACTATCTTTTACACAACTCCTTACCAACTTTTTGATATATCACTGACTCTACTTCCTTCATAGGAAGCAGAAGAAAAGTTTTCAAAATAATACTAGGAAATAAGACAAGTACATGTCCTTGTTTGCTCCTAAAATACGCTGCTATTGATTTGCCTTTGTAAGACTATTCGAGAGTTTGACATAATCAATGACCAAATAGAACTTTGGTTGTGAAGTATTAATATCATTTGCAGTGAAGTCACTTTAAAATGTTGGTTCTTCCAGCCACCACAAATTAATCAAAGTCAGACCAGGTCGTTCTGGTATAGAAACCAAAACCTCTTGAGCTACTTAAGCCATTGTCAAGTCTATGGAGAAGCAAATGTTTTTTGAGGTCACTGTAGAACTGTTACATCAGAATTTCAATAAATAGGATGTTAGATTAGCAATGCCAGTACCAATGATATAAAGATTATGTAGTTCTTTGGCAAAAGAGAAAAGTCTCCTTTCTATTTGCCAGGTTTAATTTTACATTATTGCATCCTTTCTCTTCTAATATTTTTAAAAGTCTATAACCGTCTTTGTTCTTTTTCCTAGACTTTTGAGCAGAGAACTTCAAATGTAGCTGGGACATTTAACTCCTTCAGAATTTAACTCCTTCTCACATTCTCCACTGATTATTTCATAGTTTCCATTATATATATATATATATATATATATATATATGTATGTATGTATATATTAGTCATAAAGAGTTTCATCTTGAAAACTGTAGTATCAGTCTTGAAAATGAATATTAAACTTGTTGAAATACGTACCACACCTAATGAGAAATTTAATGTAAGCTGTAGTATTTTCTCAATGTTTGAAAATTTATTTACACATTGATTACAGAAAAATATCTCTGGAGGTAAAAATTTTTATCCTCTTAGCTTAAAGTTATCAGCCAGAGTGGTCAGTTTGAAATTCATGTTAATGAAATCAAAAGTAACAAATTCAATTCATACATTTCATGGAGCAGCAAACAAAACAAAACACTGACATGCAGTGTTTCCATCATTCTGGACAGAAGTAGCAGTGAGGTCTAACATGAAGGCCAACTGGAGCTGTGCTAAAACAGAAAATAAAATGAATAAGTATCACTTAAAGATATCAAACTCTTCAAGTGGAGGCATGGGGAGACACAATGTATTTTAAATGTCACAAATTCTCTCTACAATGTCTTTATGATTTAAAAAAATCCAAGGCAAGCTAAAGGATTTGCTATCTAGTTATACATTTAATAAAGGCTTACTACTTCTAATAAAGAAACTAAATATTTTGATATTTACCAAAAGAAGAGACCATCTTAGTAAATGCAGCATTGTGAAGTTGAAAAGCTCTAGCTTGGAAATCAGAGTCCAAGAGTTTCAGACTCAATCCTTCTAATATCTGTTTGTAAGTTATTCTCTTTTCACCTATTTTGACCTTAATTTCCTCAATTGTAAAATGGATAGGAAAAATTATATCTAATACATTTTATAGTATGCTTAAAAGTTAGTCACCACTTTTACAAAAGCAATTTAAATCCATACCCTACTAGTTACCACAGTTTTTATGTAAATGTAAATAAACCTTTAATGTATACTCCTACAGATAATTTTAACAAGATTTTCTCCTTTTTTTTATTTTAGAGAAGGGTCTACTGGGTGTTCAAGGTCTCGCTACTAGATCAGACTCATACTGATTCTCTTCTTTACAACCTCCCAAGTGCTGGGATTACAGGTGTGTGCCACCATGCCCAGTCTCAATTGCTGCCTCAGAGCACCCTGGGGGCAGGGCCGGCACAGCAGGCCTGGGAATCGAACTCCTGGTCCCTGCATCTAAGTAGGCACTTTAATCCAATGAGCTATTTGGCCGGACCTAAGATTTTCTCTTAGTAGACTTGATGTTAGACTGAAGAGTAATTTAAATGCTGAAGATAGAATGCTTCCAGTCAAGCACACTTTTAGAAAAGCTGATAATGACATAATAGCCAAATGATATTTTTCTCTATCTTTAAAATAATATGCAACAAATTATCACATCCGCGTAAATTGTGCAGGAATAATTTTTGACTCTCGTGTCCATAATTCAAAATGTATTAGACCCAAGTTTCTCCCTCACTCATTAATAATTCTTTTCAAAAATCATGAGACATCTAGAAGTAACAAAAAAGATTCTTTTCACTTGGAATACAAGATTCTTTTTAAGGTTCCAATAGTTTGAGTCAAGCCACATGATTTATTTTGTTCATTAATAGCAAACATTTTATCATTTACACCATTCTGAATAGAATACTAAATATTTAAAAAATTGTTAACTGAGTCATTACTAAATCACTAAGACCACTAAGTCACGAATTTCAGAAGAGTCAAACATTGCCTCTCTGTCAGACTTAGTTTCCAAAGCCATACTAAAAGTATTTTGCTTGACATTTTCATTTAAGTTCTAATACACTCTTCTGTTGTACTGCAGAAACCTAGCAATGCTAACTTTAGCTTCGAATAACTTGACGTTGCCCCTCCAAGACATCTTTAATAACAATTTCATTAAAATACATAATAAAACTAATATGAAACTTTTAAATGAGCCCCAATCGATGTCTTACATAAATGTCTAATATCCATTATACGGCAAAAACCTTAATTTACAATAAAATTACTTGAACCCACAGATGCTATTCAACTCATGGGCCACTAGCTACTAATGTTCATTGATAAATAGGTATAGTTTTATTCCAAATTCAAACTGTTTTGAGTTTTGCTTCCATAATATTTTCTCACTTGAATAATTTCTACAGCTCCATGGGTAACTCCGTAGGTATCTTAATGGGTCTGATAAACCTAAACTCTGAGATTTTAACATTTCTGAATGTTAAATTTGTCATCCTGACTGACTTGTGAGCTGACTAGGGGATTACTAAAGAACATTTTTGATGTGCCTGGGTGTGTCATGGAGGCATGGCATTTGGTGCTATGTATGACTACTTCCTCTCTAAGACCATTACCCAGCTCTGTTTTTCAGTCAGCATAAATTAATCAACTCTGTCTCACCCTCTGCATGATGCTCCTGTCTTAGGGTCAAGCAAATATGTACTACATCTGAAAATGTGAGTCAAAGTAATACTCTTATTTTAATTGAAGGTTACTGTTGTTATAACAAGAATGGGGAAGCTAACTAGAGCAAATCTTTTTATCTCAGAAGAAGAGCAATTGCTATGACTACAACTGACTATGTGTGGTTCAGATGTTTTTGGGAAAAAAATGCAGAGAGCTTGGAAATATTTGGAAATGCAGAGTAGAGAAGCCCTAGGATATTAAAAGCAAAGATTAATTAGTTCTGGTCAAATCTCGAAAGACCACAATGTTGTCACGAACTCAGAAAGCAAAGGTAAAGCTCAGATTTCAGATAAGAATAGGGAATCTTTATTCGGAATTGGACTAAAAGCCATGTATATGCTAGTAGAAAAATGTATCTATATTTAGACCATGTTCTGAGACTTTGAAAAACTTTGAAAGAAACTGAGTTTAAGTGTGACAGAATAATTAATCAGATGGAGGAACTTCCAAGGAAAGCCAACACTCAGAATGTAGAGGTGCCGACTGTTTTTAGCAAGATTTACAGTGAAAATGGAGGCTGAGAAGAAAATTTTGAAAGGTTCCAAAAGGAACCATGGGGCCAAAAAGGATGTGGTTGCTGAAGAGATTTTCTATTAAAAAAGAAACCAAATACTTTGTACAGGGACGAGAAAAAAGATCTCTTGAGGGCATCTCAAAAATTGGCAAGATCCCACCAATTTCAGGCTCAAGGGTGTAACAGAGTAAATCTTTCATTCTCTCAGAGAATCCCAAGGTCCCTGCACAAAAAAGGTCTATTAAGGAACTAGGTTCCTAGGCTTATGTGCAATTATCTATGTACTCAGAAGCCTCTGTACCTATGTTCCAAGGGGGCCTAGATACTTACTGTTCTTGCTAACATGAGATCTTGGCATCATCCACATTATGCTGGTTTTATAATTATGAGAATACAAGATATTTGGAGTCAAGGTTTCTACCACATTTCAGAGGTTGGGCCTCTTAAGCAAGGAGTCCCTGAGAGGGCAGTGCATGAAGCAATGGGAATGAAAACAAAGTTACAGTGGAACCCCAAGAAGTCAGACACACCACGAACATAGTATTTCTGCCAAGGAAAATTTCAGGCTGTCAGTGGAACCACCCCAAGAGAGGGTAAATTTGGGCTACAACCAGAGAGGTCATTGTAGTGGCAATGCCTAAAACTTCTAGGACACACAATTAACAGTCATGGTCTGTGCCTGGGATGCCAAACATAGACTATAGATTTTATTATTTCCATGACTTGATTTAATCTCATTCTTTTCTGTTCCCCTATTTTTCCCTTTTCAAATGGGAAAGTTCACGCCATGTGCACACTTGGCAGTATGACACCTTCTTGGTTGTGAAAGGTGCCAAGTGCAACAACTTATCCGTCTCCTTAGAAGAGAATTTCTGCATGTCCCACACCACGGGACTCCTAGGAATTTCACTGAGGTAGAGGGCTCTTGAACTTTAGTAGAATTAATTTCCCATCTTTTGATACTCAAATGCTTTATCACCACATCTAGAGGGGTTGCTTCTTGCAATCTTGATCCAATCAGCACATAATGACATCAATAATTTAAGCCACCTTATCTGTGACATATTGTTTTGGCAGTCATTGGAAGCTAAAATGGAGTTGATATGTACACAGAATAATAAATCTCATTATCTACCCAAATTGGACTATTACATATTTGAGTCATGTGTGATGGTGAATTCACAATTACATAGAGTACAATAAAAAATTGGTTCATTGTATAGTCAACTTGCTAAATATACATGAGGAAGTTCTGAAATTTTTCATATACACTTGACAAATTTCTAAAAAATTTCTAAATTGATTTCTCAAATTTACTTATTTTCATCTGTACTTAGTGACATTGTTGACATGTAGAATACTTCAATGCCACATTTAGATCAGCCTCATCCATTCAATTGTTGGAAAATTACACAAATGTAACACCAGCAGCTATTACCAAAGCTGAAGCATCAAACTATACTCTTTATATTTCTTTCCTGAGCATTAACTAGTTAAGTTTACAGAGTTCTGTAGGTGCATTTGATCAATTTTCACATTTCAAATAATTAAACAATACTCAAATATTCTTTGGTAAGATCTGAAAATATGTTAATCATTTTCAAATTTTTGAAGTTCGGGACATTAGAACAAATCTGCCACGAATATCCTGTAAATCTGAAGTTAGCTGCTGGGCCTAGTGGTGCACACCTGTAATCCCAGCATTCAGGTGGCTGAGGCAAGAGGATCATTGTGAGTTCAGGAGCAGCCGGTCCTACAAAGTGAGATCAAGGCCAGCCTGAACTGCATAGTGAAGCCCTGTCTCAAAAACACAAAGAAGAAGAAAGAAGCTACCTCTGGAGAATGAATTGCTAATCTGGCCTTTCTGTCTTCACAATTTAAAGGACAAATGTCAAACATCAGTTTTACAAACTATTGTTGCTGTAAGTACAGTGTCCCCAATTTATGACAATATGAGTTATCATTCACCAATTTTATCATGTCTGAAAGTGATATGTGTTCAGTAGAAACCGTAATGTTAGTTTCAATCTTTTATCTTTCCTGGAGCTGGTGACAGTGCAGTATTATGCTCTCATGATGTGGCACAATGACAGTGAGCTTCATCTTCCCATTAGTCGTACAATCAGAAGGGTGAAGAATTGATGCCCCCAGTCCACTGTGCTGCAATGCTGCATTTACCAGATTGAGTATATTCAATACATCTTCCATTTACAATAATTTCAACTTTACATGAGTTTATCAGGACATAAGTCCACTGTAAGTCAAGAAGCATCAAAACTATGAATACAGAATAGATTCAGAAAAAGAACTTTCCATCTGCAGCATTGTCAATGTATTTCACGTTCTGAGGTTTACAATTACTTTTCATCTGAAAGCATTGTTCTGTCACTTGGCGTGCCATTCAATTTGAAGTTTAAGATGAGAAACACATTTTGTCATGGATTTGATGTGCATATACAGAAGGCTTGCCAATTGTATTTTGCCAATAGATTTTAAATGATTTCTTGATTCTCTTTCTTGCCTCTGCTGCTAACTTTTAGCTCCATTGTTTGCCACTAAGTGCAATGTATTTCTAAATTCATTAATATGAAAATAATGCACCAAATGAGTTGTAAGGATAAGAAGTCACAGGGACTTGCACTTGGTTCTTCCAAATATATCTCATTTTTCTCAATGCATCCAAATTGACTACTCAAAAACCATCTGTTTTCAAAGAAAAGTGTTTCTTAAATTATAGAATTCTATGTTACTATTAAAAAATTAATGTTGAATAGATTCTGAGAATTGGTTTCATATTCCTTCATATTTTTTACTTCTAAACCTCTATTTGGAGTTTCAAGGAAAAACAGAAATCACATTGTTACTCTGATAAAGTCATTCCTCCTTACACTATTCAGAAGAAAGGCATTTTAAATTTGATCTTTTTCACTTCATCAGTGACCAATGTCCACTTTCACTCTTCCATACGCAGTTTACCATGCAATCAAATAACAGATTTCTTTCTTTCTTTCTTTCTTTCTTTCTTTCTTTCTTTCTTTCTTTCTTTCTTTCTTTCTTTCTTTCTTTCTTTTTTGGCTGGCTTGGGCTGCCTTAACAGTGGGTCTGGGGATCGAATCACAGCGCCCTGCGCCTTACTGGATTTGCCAGAGAAAGCGTTAAAATAACTGAGCTAACACTCAACCCCCCAGATTTCTTTTTCATAAGCATGGGACATGGTAGATGTTTAACAGATTAGATGAATGGAAAAGAATCATGCTTTCCAGCAGATTGCAGAGATAAATACCAAGGAGCATGTGGTCATCTCTCTAAAGGTACTGAATATAGTTTTAGAAATTTTGCCTCATTTTTAAATCCTTTCCTCTCCTCCCCACACAAATTGTGAGGCTTCAAGCATTTTTCTCACAGTCAACCTTCCAGAAAACTGTTTTTAGGTCAGCCTGGTTGGCATCATGCCTACAATGGATGATTTTTTCCATGCCACTCTGTAATATATTTATTTTCTCTAAAAGGAAGGAAGCTCCTAAAATTCTTAGAATACACAGAGGTTGGGCCTGAATTCTATCTGAATAAAGACCACTAATATACAGTACCCTGGCCTCTCCTAGAATTGGATTGACATATACTGCAATGGTGAATGTGGGAGTGGCCAAGGGCATGGTCCTTCCTACACTGATCAGAAAGGAGCTAAGAGTCTATCTCCCAACCAATCAGAAATAATTTGAATAATCTAAAGTAATTAAATTTTACAAAAAGTTAGAACCTCCCAAAAAGTTGAAATAATACAAAGGAGTTTAATAACACAGAAAATGCCATTATATATGAT
>NW_004524682.1:8108480-8111328 GCF_000260255.1 Octodon degus | reverse complement strand
TATATATCCAAACTTCAGAGGAGAAAAGGATACTGTACTCAAGGCTATGACCTTTGGAACTTGTTTCTTTCACTTACATTAAATGAATTTTTACACAGATACCACTGCCAGGCTTTCTATATATCGCTTATCCCTATGGCATCCAAGTAGTGCTGTTAATCTAATTAGACAATATTCAATTATCTATGTTAAGGTTAAAAGCTATATTTTCTTTTTCTGCCAGAATCACTATTGATTAAATAGGGGATGTTATAAAGAGCATATCTGAGTCCAGACATTTAGGCTTCTTGAGCCAAGATTAGTAGAGTTTGGACAAAAAGTTGATTCTTCCATTTGTCGTAGTAGTAGTGGGATTGAGCACTGAAGCACATCACCAGCTTCAGGGAAATCCTTCACTCTCTAACTCACAATGCAAGTTAATTCTAAACTTACAATTACAATATATGGATTCATGTAGAAATATCAAATATGGGGACATGCAAATTAGTTTAGATCTTGGAAACTTGCCCTCAAAGACATTCTAATAATTATTCTCATCCTAATTGCAATAAGTTTAATAATTATTCTCATAATAAAAGATAAGAAGTAATTATTGCAGTTGCAATAGTCTTAAGAATGATGTTCCCAAAAGGTTAAAAAAAGTTACTAAACTGAAAAAACAGAAGGGAGGTGGTTACTAAATGTTAAAGGACACATTTCTGAGATATATATGCAGTTAATCATGCTTTGGGCATACATAATTTCACTTCTACCTAAATAACATTTTCATTTGGATTTCTAATCCTGAATTACATTTAAGAGAACTCCTGACTGATTCCCACACTCAACAATTGTTACATTTTCCTCAGTCACTGAAATTTTTGGGAAATAATATTATATTACACATTTGTTAGCTCTGAAACTCTCAAAAGATACGTTCATTTCTTTCATTCAAATCCACTAAGAATCCTGTCATTTCAATCTCAAAATATATCCATTTTGTCCTCCCCATTAGTTTTGTGACAGGCAACTGATCTGTGTCACCAGCATGCCCGTTTAGCTCTCTACCTGACCTCAGTCCTCTGCCCTCCGGGTTAAATGTACATCAAATGTTACCGTAGCATAATTGCCACCCTTGGCTTCCATGACTCACAGTAACATCCTAACCCCCATCCCTTCAGAATCTGCCTTCTGTTTCCCTCTCTAATTCTTCAGACTCCTCCATTTTCCTCACTAATCTCACTTTGTTTTCTTTTAAAAATGCTAAGTGTATCTTTAGTAGTTTCCTGAGACTATCATAACAAACTAACACAAATTGGGTGTCTTAAGACAATGAAGACTGATTTTGGTCCAGTTTTGGAAGCCAAAATTCAAGAGAAGGCGTTGGCAGAGCCACACTTCTGCCGAAGGCCCTCGGGCAGTGATGCTGAGCTTGCTACAACCCAAGCCCAACTGTTCACCACAGAGTACCAACACTGCAATTCAGTGTGAAGGCTGAGGTTTTATTTTAGCAGAAATAACTCTACATTAGCATATCTTATCTTAAAAACACAGTCACAAGCATGCAGTAAGCTCACCACCGCAGCTTTAGGGCACACTCTCCTTGCCTGCTCCTAGCTTGTGGCAGCATGACTCCAGCGTCTACCTCTTCCTTCACACAACATTCTTTGTATCCAGGTCTTCCTCTGTCTGCTATAAAAAACCCTGCTGACTGGCATGGGACCTGCCTTTTTGTCCAGGGTATTCTCATCTTGATTTTAATCACAGCTGAAGATCCCTTTTACCAAGAAGCATAACATTCGCGACCTCTGGAGTCATAAGTAAATCTTTAGAGTCTAACCTTTAATTTACTACACTATTTTTTTTTTATCTTTGAGATTTTGTAATTCTTATTGTCTCTAGCACATTCTCTATTTAAGCACTGTTATTTTTCAGGTCACAGCTCAGATATTCTACAGTGTCCTTAATCTGTCTTTAATGACCTTATACAATATAGTCTTAAATTCATTTTCTGCTCGTCAATCTACTAATAATCTTGCTAGTTTATTTTATTTTATTTATTTATTTATTTATTTATTTATTTTGTATTTTAGTACAGGGTCTACAAGGTCTCACCATGTAGATCAGACTCATAACAATCCACCTGTGTTCAGCCTCCCAGCAGCTGGGATTACAGGCGCGTGCCACCATGCCCAGTCTCAATCTCTGTCTCAGCATGCTCCTGGGGCGGGGCCGGCGCAACATGTGGGGGATCAAACCCTGGCCACTGTGTCTACCTAAGCGGGTACTTTAATCCCCTGAGCTATTTGGCTGGCCCCTCATGCTAGTTTAATCTTAATATGGGAAGTTTCTTTTCCACAATTTACTGTTTTCTACACCTCACAAGAGAATGCATTCTATAATAGGGCATACAGCCTGTCCATCTACTGCCAAGTCCTCAGCTCAGCAGTGCCCTGCATATATTGGTTGTTCAGTAAATATTTATTAAACATGAAAATTTAGTTCTCATAACTTCATAAAGTATGATTAAATTAGCCATATGAAAAGTAAATTTGAAGATGGACTGACTCAAAACTGCAATTAAATTATCATAAAAGCCTATCTCTGAGGTTTTTTTTTTTTGTAGCTTTAAGAAAGTTATTTTTATTTTTATCAACAAAAAGAAAATAATCTACTTGGAGGGGGCAGGGAGATGGCTCAGTAGAATAAGCACTACTGAGCCATCTCCCTGCAAGCGCAAGCGCAAGGGCCTGAGTTCAATCCCTGGTTCCGCAAAAAAAAGAAGAAAGAAAGAAAGAAAGAAAGAAAGAAAGAAAGAAAGAAAGAAAGAAAGAAAGAAAGAAAGAAAGAAAGAAAGAAAGAAGAAAGA
>NW_004524682.1:8107376-8108380 GCF_000260255.1 Octodon degus | reverse complement strand
AAGAAAGAAAGAAAGAAAGAAAGAAAGAAAGAAAGAAAGAAAGAAAGAAAGAAAGAAGAAAGAAAAAAAGAAAGAAAGAAAGAAAGAAAGAAAGAGAAAGAAAGAAAATAATCTACTGAGAGTCTCCAAAAACAGAAGCCATAAAACAAGACTAGCAATGTATGTCAAGAATTATGAGGTGTGAACAAAAAATACGGTATTAATTTTTTAAATTACAGTGAAAGACACACCAACATTGATACTACTCAAAATACTCCCTCCCACTTGAAACATGTCTACACAATTGTTCTTTATGACTTTCTGAAGAAGTCCTGGAAATCATCTTCTTGAGTGTCTTCAGTTATATTGTCATGACTTCTGCAACCACATAAATCAGTTTGAAATGCTGCCTTTAATGGCCATTTTTAGTTTAGCCAAGAGCCAGATTTTCATTATGCTAGATCCAGTGACTAAGACAGTCAGATTCACCACAAGCTTACCTTTCTGTTGAATATCAGCAGTCAGCAGCATCACTATGTTTTTTTTTTTTATCATACCTCATGAAAACGGTTATGAAAGAGGACTACCAGCGCTGCTTCAGAAAGCGTCAGGAAGGATAGGATAGTTGTGTTTGAATGAGGGAGAATGTTTTAACAGGTGTTATGACAATATATCTTTTACTATACTTTTTTAATTTAAACACACACTATTTTTTATCATCCTTTGTATGTAGATCACTGTCTTATAGTTCTTGAGTGTCAGGTGGTTTTATACTTTATTAATCTCAGTATGAAGAGATAATGCAAGGTTGATTGTTGAAAGAACAAGAAAATGTGCAAACAACATGTGAAACAGTAAAGCTTTTCTTCTATAGCCTGTTTCAGCAAGCTGGTGTGTTTTATTCACTATTTAATGTATTCTTGAGGTAAAGAAATAACATTTTAATCATTAGAAGTACTTAATCTTCATCTTTATAATGTAAGATATAATTCTAATGCAAAAAGTCCATTTATTTGTGTGTTAAA
>NW_004524682.1:8098976-8107113 GCF_000260255.1 Octodon degus | reverse complement strand
GATACATGCACATTTTCTAAGACTTTCTACCTTCAGCTGATTGAAGGGTGAACAAGGACTGAGAGCAAAAGGAAGTAGAGTTTACTTTTTTTCTTCCCGTGTGAGGATTTTCAACATAAGTGGTTGAGTAATGAAGGGAAGTATCATGAGTAATAAAGGGCATGAAAAGGACATTTGGTCAGTTGTGTTTCTCAACACCACTGCATCCTTTCTTCATTCTAAGCAATGTCTTTTTTAAGAGAATACAAAATGGTGATAATAAAAATATTAGAAATTATATCAAATTGCATTAAAAATAATATGAATTCAGCAGTATTTGTTGTATGGCATAGTGCTGTCTTCAACTTAGTTATTTAGATTGCCAGATATATGCATGCAAAGTTGGGAAAACAAAAAAAAGTTATAAGAAATTAGGATGAAAGAAAAAAAATTAAAAGAAAGTATTAACTTCATCTTTTCATAAGCCAGCAGAAATCCACAGTACATCTATCCAAGTCATCATGCATATATAACATAGATATATTACTCTTGTCCTCTTCCTTGCTCTCCTATACCCTTCATCTCAGCAATTCCTTCCTTTTGAACATATTCATTCCCTTTTCACAGTATCTGCTGTATCTTTCAGATTTTATTTACTCTTTCAGGTTCTTACACTTACAATGTGATGTTTGCACATATGGGTCTGATTTATTTCACTTAAGAGTATAGTTTATAGGGCTGGAGAGATGGCTCAGTGGTCTAAAGCACCTACTTAGAACAAGCTTGGCAAAGCATCAGGGACCGCGGTTCAATCCCCCAGCACCACATGCCAGCCAGCCCCGCCCCCTGGTGGGCTGAGCTGGCCACACACACACACACCACGCTCTCTCTCTCTCTCTCTCTCTCTCTCTCTCTCTCTCAAATAAATAAAAAAAAGAGTATAGTTTATAGTTGCATCCACTTACAATAAAAGCGACAAATTTATCCTTTTTATAGCAGAATAATACTCCATTGTACAAAAATAAAACATCTTCTTTATACATTGCTCAGTTGAAGACCATATGGGTTGTTTCCAAGATTTAGCTCTGACAAAATGTACTGCTTTAAAAAGTTGCATATATATCACTATAGTACAATGTTCTCTGTTCATTGGGAAAAACAACCAGGAGGTGAAGAGTTGGGTTGAATGGGACCTCCAATCCTGATTTGTTGAGAAATCTCTACACTGATTTCCACAGTGGTTGTACCAGTCTCCCACCAACAGTGGAGGGTTCCTCTTTCACCACAGCCCAACCAGCAATTGTTATTTGCTTCTACAAATAATCTTTTCACACCATCTGTGTTGGAAATTTTCTGCTACTGATTCTACAAATAATCTTTTCACACCATTTGTGTTGGCTTCTTCTGTTTCATTGGTACCTATAAGTCTTAAATTTGTTTTCTTTCATTTTGTTTTAATTCTTTTTTCTTTTTGCTTCATCTTGAAGCTTATGAATTGCTATTTTCTGGTTCTTGTTATTTTAAGAGATCTTTCCTTTTAGCTGGAAAGCACAGTTGTATTAAAGGTGTTCCATCATATAGAATTCCCACTATGTATGATTATGGGAGTTCAGAGAGTCACAGTGTGGTATTTATTCTAAGCAAGCAAGATGCTTAGAATAATAACATTTATCCCAAGATGCTTAGAATCACAATCGTTAGCTGTGATGCTCTCTTCAAGGTCCAAAAGTCAGTCTTCTGTTTAGCTCAAAGGGTTTTGCCATTTTTCAGTGGAATTATTAATGTCCTCGATATCTGAATCTTTTTCATGCATTTTATTTTTTCTTATATTGTTCATCCAATGTTTCCATCATTTTTCTATTCTCCTCTATTTTTTACCTATGTCTTTACATGCACTGAACAATCCTTTCATGATTGTTATCATTTCTTTTAGTACCTAAGAAGTTATTTCTGATCTTATTTCTTCTATACCCTGATACAGTTGTTTCTTTACCTCAGTTGCTATTATTTAAGAAATTTCAGGTATGTGACTTATAATTTCTTTGATGTTTTTGTCTCCTGAATTTGTTCTGAGTTTGCTGGAGACTGAAATTGACTTTTACTTTTTCATTTCAGCATTTGAACTTCATCTGAAGTTCCCAGACTTAGAAGTGGTGGGAGAGCTATGGAATGTGGGTCAGTAAGGTTCACATGACAGTGTGGGGGCAGAGTAGAACTCACTAAGGCTCTTGTTATTGATCAGAGGGCCAGCCAATGCTCAGCAAAGCTTCTGCACAGGTGGTACATGTGGGCTGGATTCACCTGGTCTCTGCATCCTCTCAGTGTCTGCCTGGGTCCTCAGACACTGGAATAGAGACCTACCAGATATTCTGCCCCTCCATACTGGTGATGCATATGGGCTGGACCCTTACCTTCCTGGTGTTTGCTTGCATTCTCAGATAGTGGGACAGCATGCAAGCAGATTCACTGAGCCTCTGTGCTGATGGTGCATGTGGGCTGGACTCACCAGGTCTCCATAGCTGCCCAATGTCCACATGAATTCTCAAATGATGGGACAAGGTGCAGCGGATCCCAGAAATTTATGATTAGAATGAAAAGCATCACCTCTTGTACTGTCAGCATCTTACTTGCTTAGAATAAATAACACACTTTGGCTCTCTCTGAACTCCCATAATCGTACATAGTGGAAATTCTATATGATGAAACACCTTGAATACAATGTGAGACTGTAGTAGGAAGAAACAGAAGATACATATATTGGATGCATGTCCTATGGTCACATATTCCATTTTGTCAACAAATACCACAAGTTCTGTAAGAAATTTCAAGATTTCAATCATAGAGCATAAATGAAGAATGGAACCTTTCTGAGATGGTCCTTTGTGATTGTATAGTCAAATACCCTTGAAGGTCATTCTGCACTGAGTATCTGACATTGTAGGCCAACATACTCTTATAGTGGAGATCGATTCATCTTAAAATCATAATATTCAATAATGGAACTTAGAAAAAATGGGGTATACCGATGAATGTCCATTTTGTATCTGTGTATTCAAAGTGGTTAGGATAGATATATAGTTGCATTCTCTTAATGAATAGAATGATTTGTTCTAATGGTGTTTGTAAATAGGATCACAAGTCTGCATCTTGTACAGCAATTAACCACTAAGAAGAATATATGCAGTGTATTATTTGTTGAAACTGTACTTCTGATTGGATTTGAAACTGTCTCATTGCTATCTGTTTATCAATAAAACTTTGAAAAAAAATCATCTCATGACCTGAATCATTAAGATCATTCAACTAATTGCTCTTATGTTGTGTCTGTGATGTGTTATCAATCTTACAGTTATAACTCCTCTGCCTTATGTAAACATTCTCCCAGATACTAAAGAACAATTTATTCACTCAAGTTAAGTTTGTTTTTTGTTTTTGTTTTTGTTTTTTATTTTTTTGGCAGAACCGGAGATAGAACTCAGATCCCTGCATTTGCCAGTCAAGTGCTTATCCTTCAAGTTAAGTTTAATACTATATTTCATTATGGTCACTTTTTGCAGAAGGGTATTTTGAATTGGTTTATAACAACAAAACATCAGAATCTGGTTGCTATTAACACAGTGTCCAAGTCATGTTTTCTGGACCTACATAATGACCAAAGTGGGTAGATTGAAAAAAACAACTTTGTATATTTCTATCCCAGGATTTATCAGATACATAATTTTACTATTTCATGTTTTCAAGGCAATTTTTATTTTAAAATACTTAAATATTTTAAATATAACCTTGTGATTATCAAATTATGTAAGTAATGTGATATACAGAGAGGTTTGGACCAAACATTTAACTTTTTGTTTCATTATTTAATATATGAAACAAAGGAAGGGCCTTTATTGGGCTGTAATTTATATCAGTTGAATTTCAATTTCTAAATACATCATACTGACAAAGTGATAATGACAAGTTTTATAAGTCCTCCATGCTTTACATTCCTCATCTGTAGAATAAGGATCTGAAAATAAATATTCCCTAAGATCCTTTTTACTGATGCATATTTCTACAACGCTATGGTACCTGGAGAATAAAATGAAAGCATATATTCTTATCACCCCAGCTATGAGAGCTGTGAGGAGAACTCTTATTCATTGCAGGCACCAAGAAAGGACCATTCCAATAAAACAAGGTATAAGAGGACTATGTTTTGTTTGGTTTGCTTTGGTTTGGTTTTAGAACAAGATGAAGTGAAGAAGACAGTTCATCCAAAATCTGATTCACATTTATAAATTTAAATTTATGCTATGCTCTAAAAATACTGTATAAAAATAAACTATTACTGTACTAAAACAATACTTTTTAAAATGGAAAACAGGGGCCAGTGAGATAGCTCAGTGGTCTAAAGGGCCTGCTAAGGCAAGCTTAGGCAGCTGCAGGGGACAGCAGTTAGATCCCCAGTACCACATGATTTGCCAGCCTCTCCTTCAGGGTGGGCTGAGAGCCTGCCCCACAAAAAATAAAGAAAAGAAAACATTGCAAGAGACCTCTCACCAGTAATATTTCTGGAATTTCATTACAGTGTAGATGGGATTTTTTCCTGCATATTATTTCTTGAGGGAACTTCTCTATTGGCTCATGTAGTAGTCTTTCTAAATGTTTCAGGCAAGAATGAAAAAAAAAGGACCTAACTCTCCAAATTCTGCATAAGAATTAAAAGAATAACAAAAGCAACTAGCTATAAGCTTCTTACAGTATACAATCAAATTTCTAGACCATTGACATACCTTGCCCTTAAAAACAGAAAAAAAAATGTACCTTGTCTTAGATATTATTTGTAATTCATGTCAATAAAATTGATATTTCATACTTTTAACATACAAAAAAAATATGTGTGACAATTTGCCTCAGAGTAGACATGTCTTCTCCCTTTCTCTAATATTTATTTGGGCTATTAATAGAGTCATTTAACTTCTGCAATCCTCCAACTATTCATTTTAATAGAAAAAGAAGTCCATCAGGTGCTTCAGTTACTCGCAATTGAGTCTAATCCATTAAATATATTACAAAATGTAAAAGACTAGTTTCCATTTTTATTTTCTGTCACTTTGATTTTTTGTTTAATGTTGTAAACATATATCATACTTAGACTTTTATTATTAAAAATGCATTTGTATGACTGGTACTTAGATCCTAAATAAAATACTGCAAGCCACATGTTTATATAGAAGTATACATACAGTGTATGTGTGCATTCTAGAAGGTACTAACATGATGCTGTAACAAACAAAATTTTATTCCCAAAATAATGGCTATTACTTATTAGATGTGGTATATTAAGGTATGTATGTAGATCCAGTCCTAGCCCAGGTCCGGTGAGTGTGTGGGAGAGCTTCCTGCTACCCTGCACCGGCAGCATCTATTACTGGTCCCAGCCGAGGCACAGCTGGGGTGAGACCATCTTCCGCCCCTGTGGGATGCCCCCAACCACTGCAAGCACCTCCCTCACCCCACCCTCCGAGCAGGAATTTCTGCCTCGTTCTGTGAACCCCAAGCCCCAGTCCTAGCCCAGGTCCAGTGAGTGTGTGGGAGAGCTGCCTCTCCACCCTACTCCATCTTATCGGCTCCAGACTCAGCTCAGGCCTGGCATACAGGCCAGGGGTGAAACCTTGCAGCTGCAATCCTTGCAAAGAGTGTAGAGCATAGAACCACCCAACTAGTCCAGGAGTAGAAAATCTTGCCACAGGGGCACAAGAGGTTCACCCTCAAGGGAAGCAGCGGGAAGGAGCTGACCCAAGCCAGACGCAGCTGGATAAGTCCAAACTTTGTAGATCTGCACCTGAACTTCAGTATGTGCTAAGGTTATAACTACAACGAAAATCTACAACAAAGGTCAGAAGACAGTGCTACACAAAATGACGAGAAGGAACAAAATGCAACCTCAGAACCCAAGCCCACACGTAACAACTGCAGAGGACACTAACACAGAAAAAATTGAGAATCACACAGCCGAAAGCAATGAGTCAACGGCTTCTGAAATAAACAAAACGGCTGCAGGAAGGCATAGAGGAACTCAGATTGGAAATAAAAAAAGAAATCCCTCAATTAATAACATCTGCACTAAAGAATCAAATACAGAAACATATGGAGGAAACCCAATGCCCACCCAGAACAAGTGCAGAGGACACTAGCTTGGCTCAAATGCATGAATTAATAACGTCGATAGTAAATAAGTAACAGCAGAAAGATATAGAGGTAATCAGAGTGCAATTATTTTCTGAAATAAAATAAGAATGCTTAGAACTCAGAGCATCTGAAGTAAACAAGCAAGTACAGAAACATAGGGAGGAAACCCAATCTGAAAAAAACACTGCAGTAAAAAAATTTATGACTGCTTCTAAAGAAGACATTGAGAAAAAAATAGGGGAGATTAAAAAAATGATGCATTCCCTGAATGAGCAATACAGGAAAGAAATAGATCACATCAAGCAGAGTCAAAGAGACATAGAGGAAATTAAAATCTGAATCACAAGCTTGCAAAACCGTTTAAGTGAAAGTGAAGAGGGAGTTTCAGATCTTGAAGACGCTGGGGCAGCCAGTGAAAAGGTAAGAAAAGATCTCTTAAAAACAACGAGGATACAGGAAAGAATAATCCATTACATGCAAGATGATGCAAAGATGAACACTGTGAGACTAATAGGCATCAATGAGAAAGAAGGAGTCAATACAAATGACATTAAAAAATATGGGCAGAAGTAATAGCAGAAAACTTCCCAAATATGAGGAAACAATCTGACATTCAGGTAACCGAAGCATACAGAGCATCAACCCAATGAAGAACACACGGAGACATACAATAGTCAAGATCCCAGAAATTCAGTACAAGAATGATATACTGAAAGCCACTACAGAAAAGAAGCAGATCACATTCAAAGGAAAACCCATCAGAATTATGGCCGACTTCTATTCACAGATCATGAAGGCAAGAAAAGCATGGAGCAGAGTACTTCAAGTACTCTATAAAAACAAATTCCATCCCAGACTACCATACTCTGCAAAACTCTCTTTCCAGTTTGATGGAGAAGTGAAATACTTTCATTACAAAGAACAGCTAAAGAATTTCATGATGACAAAGCCAACCCAACACAGGATACTGAGAGATGTTCTAGAGAGGGACCAAAATGATCAGAGGACCACGAATGAGATCAGAAGCAACCAACTAAGTACAACAAGCAATTAAAAACAGGAGAAAAATGGGTAAATGACATGTCAACCATAAGTCAATAAATCTCATTTCTAACCATCAATGTAAATGGACTCAATTCACCAATTAAGAGAAATAGACTGGCACAATGGACTATGAAACAAAATCCAACAATATGCTGTATACAGGAAGCACATTTAACTCATAAAGACATTCATAGGCTGAAAGTCAAAGGATGGAATACAATACTACATGCCCCAGCATCTCAGAAAAAAGCAGGGGTAGCAATCCTGTTCTCAGACTGTCTCATCTTCAAACCAACAATGATCAAGCGAAATAAAGGAGGCCACTATATAGTGGATAGGGGAAAAATTCAAGAGGAAGAGGTAACACTCATAAACATGTATGCACCAAACACGGGAGAACCAAACTATATAAAGCAGATCTTAATGGACATGAAAAATCTAATATTCAATATCAAAATTTTAACAGGAGACCTTAACAGCCCCTTATCTCCAACAGATAGGTCAACCAGACAAAAACTTACCAAAGAAATCACAGAACTGAACCAGAGCTTGAAAAAAATTGACTTGGTGGACACATACAGAGTGTTCCACGCAAACACAGCTGAATACACATTTTTCTCAGCTGCACATGGGTCATTTTCTAAAATAGACCACATACAGGTACATAGCTCATGCTTAAGTATATGCAAGAAAACAGAAAATATCCCATGCACATTATCTGACCACAGTGCAATAAACCGGAAATAAATGACAAAAGAAACCAGAAAAAATCCTTAAATACATGGAAGTTAAATGACACCCTACTCAATCACAAATGAGTCACAGAAGAAATTAAACAAGAAATTCAACAATATCTACAATTTAATGAAAATTCAAGCACAATTTATCGTAAATTAGGGGATACGATGAAAGCAGTTCTCAGAGGGAAATTCATAGCTGT
>NW_004524682.1:8085965-8087397 GCF_000260255.1 Octodon degus | reverse complement strand
TAGATGCCAAAATCCTCAATAAAATCCTAGCAAATAGAACACAGCAAATCATCAAGAAGATCATACACCATGACCAGGTAGGATTCATCCCGGGGATGCAAGGATGGTTCAATATTCAAAAATCTATAAATGTAATACACTATATCAATAGAACGAAAACTAAAACCCACATGATCATCTCCATTGATGCAAAAAAGACTTTTGACAAAGTCCAACACACACTCAAGTTCAAAGTCCTATAGAGAATTGGAATAGATGGCCTCTACTTCAATCTGGTAAAAGCCATTTTTGAATACCCAACAGCTAATATAATCCTAAATGGGGAAAATCTGAAATCTTTTACTCTTATATCTGGTAAAAGACAAGGATGCCCTCTATCAACACTCCTATGCAATATAGTTCTGGAATCATTAGCTACAGCCATTAGACAAGAGAAAGAAATAAAAGGAATAAGAATAGGCAAAGAAGAAATTAAATTATCTTTATTTGCAGATGACATGATACTTTACTTGGAAGACCCAAAAAATTCCACCAAGCAGCTACTAGAATTAATATAGAAATTCAATAGCATAGCAGGTTATAAAGTCAATACCCAAAAATCAATGGCATTCCTCTACACAGAGAACAAACACACTGAGAGGGAAATTATAGAAACGATACCTTTTACAATAGCACTGTGGCAAATGAATTACCTTGGAATTCATCTAACTAAAGAAGTCAAAGATCTTTTAGAGGAAAATTACAGTACTCTGAAAAGAGAGATCGTAGAGGATTTTGGAAAATGGAAAGATATTCCATGCTCCTGGATAGGAAGAACGAACATTGTGAAGATGGCTACACTCCCAAAATTGCTGTACAGATTTAATGCAATCCCTATCAGACTACCACCAACATACCTCACAGACCTAGAGAAATCATTCCTCAAATTTTTCTGGAAGCAGAAAAGATCTAGAATAGCAAAGGCAATCCTGGGCAATAAAGACAAGGCAGGAGACATAACCATTTCTGACTTGAAGCTATACTACAAGGCTTCTGTGATAAAATCAGCATGGTACTGGCAACAAAACAGACCTGAGTATCAATGGAATAGATTAGAAGACGCTGAAGAACCTACAAACACACTCAGCCCCCTTATCTTTGACAAAGGGGCCAAACTTACTCACTGGAAGAAAGATAGCCTCCTTAACAAATGGTGCTGGAAAAACTGGCTCTCTATGTGCCAAAAACTCAAACTTGACCCAGGTCTATCACCATGCACTAAACTAAAGTCAAAATGTATTAAAGATCTAAACATTAAAGCACAGACACTAAATCTCCAGGAAGAGAAAGTGGGAGGAACTCTTGAAGACATAGGGGTAGGCAAAGATTTCATGGGCAGAAATCAAATCGCACAGGAAACAAGTGAAAGAATTAACAACTGGGATCTGCTCTT